>NC_064537.1:8247956-8583103 GCF_023856365.1 Brienomyrus brachyistius
TAGGCAGCTTAGTACTACTCATAAAATATCAATGAGAGGCATATTGTTCTTTATTCTTTGGCTTAATAAATCTATCAGACTGCAACAAGTACCACCACACCACTGATGTCTTTTTACCTCGTTTTTCCATAACATCTCTTCTTTTAAAAGATGTCGTGGCTGCTGAGCTGTCCCTTTCTTCACTGCCACCTCAGTGTAGCTCAATGTAGATTTTTAATATTTTAAATTGCGACCTGCCCGTTTCAGTTAATATTCCGGACAGTCAATGTTTCGTCTGATGAAGAACTTTAATATTACAAACACAGATTTTAATGTAATGAACAAGGTAATATTACAGTAATGGAGCGTATTACATAGCAGAAAATCATGACAATATAAAAACCAAAGGAACACCACAAAGATCAGCTTCTCCACTATCACAGAGGCAAAGGGACATGCTGCACCCCTCCGCCCAAACTAAACTAAGCAGGAAGTCACCAAGTGCTACTGCCATTTCCTCCACGAGAAGCGCAGACTGCTCAGCATTTGTCATATTTCTCTCCAGATTTGCTCCCTCGCTACCTACGCAGTGCAAACAGATCTTATGATGCTTTTAGGAATGTGTGAACATGGAGTCAGTTTCACAGTTGCGATGTCGCCATGTTGCCATGTGCTGTTAGCAAAGCTAAAGGCTTATTTATTTTTACCCAGGAACAAATGAGAAACAAATGCATTTTTGTCCCTGAAACAAGCTGAGTAACACAGTCCTAAGTAAGAGAAAAAAAAAAAAAAAAACACACACAAAGCCAGCAGGCCTGCCACACTGGACCTCTGGCCTGATAGGTTCCTACCTGCAGCTGACTCTTGCTCTCCAGTGCCCTGGCGATGGCCATTGCGGCCTCCACGCCCACTGTGTTCCCCTCCAGCCTCAAGGCCTGCAGCTCCCGGAAAGCCTCGATTTCTCGCACCAACTCCTCCACTATGCAAGAAGCAGAAAATCAGCTCTAACACTTGCCTGTGCACCAACATGCTACACACCACAGCCAAGGATGAGAGGAGCCGAGCCATTAGTGATCCACACCACAGCTCTGCAGGACATAAAAGATGACGATTCTGTACCAGTAGGCAGCTCTTCCGCTGCTTGTGCTCACACTGAACCCGTTACTGCAAGCGGCTTATTCTCACCAGACTGGGCGCTGTCCAGCTTCAATCCTCGGCCCTTGAAACTCAGCTCTCCATCCCCCACCTGGGTCTTGGCCAGAGAGTCAGCCAGCTGAGCGATGTCGATCGAAGCCATCCGGTTACCTGTACAACAGACACCACACCACATGGTAAGTGTGATGGGAGACAACAACATCCGTGCACACATTTAAAATCACTGCACATAAACTTACATGCATTTTATAAGATTCAATTAACAACAGCAGACTTAGTAATAATTTCACAGCAAGCAACTGCCCTCCCATTCAGAACTTTCATGTGCCGTATGCTGTCTGGGATGGATAGGGTGGAAGATAAGATTTCAGATTATCGATCCTTACATTTCATGTCACACATTAAGGGTTGTGAAGCCTACTCTCAGTCAAAAAGCGTAATAGAATAAAAAGTTGTAGATCACCAAGCCCTGTACCTATATGCAACAAGGCTGCCGGTGTACCTGCTACGCGATAGTGAAACCAGGCACCAGACCATTGCGACATCAAATCAGGCAAAAGTTTGCCAACTCTCTTCAGAAAAAACGGCTAAGTTTTGTACGTGATAAAATAGCGACTACTGAACGAACTACTTTGTGGAGATTAAGTAACAGCATCCGATAACTAACTAGGAAGGCGAAGTTCCGGTACACACTGCTAATTCATCCAGCCGCGGGCGCATTTTTACCGCCAGTTGAATGCCTAAAGAAACGACAGAATTCAGAAACTATTAAATTACATATTATCAATCAGCGTTTGAATTTCGAAAAGTGATAAACACAAATATCACCACCCGAATAAAAAAGTGCCTTTGAAAAAGTTAACGAACATCAGCGGCCTTACCGCGCGCTCATCGTTCCACGAGCTGCGCAGTTGGTGGCGGTGCTGTGGACCGGTATCCTAACTCCGATCTACACAATAACCTGGCTGCCAGTGGACCAAGATCTGACCAACATACCGAAAATGGAACAAATAAATGTAAACTACCTTAAGATGCTGTGTAAAGACTCGGCTTTTCCTTGTCCGTCACACCAGCTCCCGCTCTGCTGTCACTATGTGACGTCTGAGCTGTTTGAGTCCGTAGCAACAAAGCAGAGGTGCTCACGGGAAGTGTAGTCGCAGCCGATTTGATAATGTGCACCCAGTGTCTGGGTTCTCACAATTCGTTCCCGTCTCGGTTCACTTGTGAATTTAGTGCATATTTCAATTACAAATAAATAATGTTTAAATATATTTATTACAATTATATATATAAAATAAATATATACTGTACTTATGTTGAGAACAATTAATGATGATATAATACAGGAAGGTGCATCCCTCAGGCTGGAAGGACGTAAGGTTCTTCAGGGTACAATTGGTGTTTATTACGTGGTTGAGTCAAATCATTTAGACTGTCCAGACATTGATGTTGCTGGAAATTAAAATCTGAAGCTGCAAAGGAAGAATCGCTATTGGGAATGTGTAGTATATGGAGTATGAATCAAGAAAAGCTAGGACTGTAAGGCTGGAAATTGATAGCTTACTTATTGATATCTTAAGCATTATATTCAACACTATAGAATGTTCTTAGGCAAACGGTTGTGCCAGAGCATTCCCTTGCCCCTTTGAAGCTACTGTCAGGACAGAATACAGCTAAAATGTAGAATTCCAGATCAATACAGGCCTCCCTGTGGCACTCTAAGCAAGCATCACCACTTGCGCCCCCGATCCGAGGCAAAATAAAATTGGCTAGCAAGTCAGCGCCCCCAGGGAAGTTGTCTAAACAAGTTAGACAAGGGTACGTACTATATCCACGCCCAAACAGCTTGTATAATGTATAATTAGTGAAAATGGACTGGATGAAGGTGTCTGTGAACTAAATATTGGAAGAAACATCAATAGCTTTGATATTCTAATGACATCACACTTTGTGAAAAATTGTGATCACAAAACACTCATGAGGTAAGTTAACAAGCAGAGTATAACAAAGGTTATGACCACGAGAACTGCAGCGAACTTTGGCACTGATTACTAAGACATAGAGGTTATAGAGCTTTTGCCTCCATGGAAGAATCAGCAGCAACAAAGCATCAGGAAATACATCCCAGACTGGAACTGGCCGAGCTACAATGAAGATCCTATAAAAAATCTTCAAAAGTACAAAGATCAGAATTAGTTAGGATATGCTATTTTCTGTGGCCATTTGTGGACATGAAAACTGGACTGTGAAGAAATTGGACTGGAAAAATATTGATGCTGTCCAACTTTTTCGCTGGCAAAGCCTTGTATTCTTGATCAAATCAAGCCTGAACTCTCACTTGAAGTGCAAATGACCAGATCAAAGCTGTTTTATTCTGGGCATATTGAGAAAAACCAGCTAATTGGAAAAGGCTGCAATGCTCAGAATGGCGGAAGAGGAAGCGGACAATCAGTACCCTGGTAGATGGGTTCAAGGCATCCTGGAGAAATTCCATCTATACAATCACCACGACCCGGACTATGATTTCATGTCGTTTTAACAACAACAACAACAATATATGTATTGTATCGACTCCGGGTTTCTTTTTATACAGCTTTTACCTATAAGTTCCTCATGTGATTCATTATTTTATTTTATTCTGATGCGAGACTCTCTTGATTTCTGCATCCATGGTTTACGTAGCATGTTAAATACTACCAAACACAACGCCACAACTGTTGCAGGGCGCTATCTGCAACATCCTCAACTCGTCCGGCTTTTGGACCCGGGTGCCGGAGGGAGTCGGAATAAACTTGAGCTCAACTGAGCTAAAAGGAATGGAAAGTAAAAACTCTCACATGTTCCGTGTAGAGAGTGGCCCCGGGGGCCTTGTGGGATGAGGTTGCCGTGGCTCAGGCATCAAAGCAAGCCGCATAACCGATAAACTGCGCCGTGATGTTTCATCACTAGGAACGCCGAAAGCTGAGAGATCGCTATCGTATGCACTGACTGGAGGTGAGCACCCAGCTACCTGGCTGGCTAACCCTCCGTAGAGCGCTAAGGGCGTAAAGCCAGCAGCGGCCAGTCGCCCTTTAAGTCACCGGTTTGGTGACCGACGAGGTGCAAGGCGGAGTTGTCACCGGAGCAACTGAATGGTGCATGTATCGGGCTGCGTCCGTGTCACTAGTCTGGCTTTACATTGTATATCGATGTAAAATGCTAACTGGCTAAGTAACGTAGAGTTAGGGGGGAAATGCCCCACAGATCTCGGGGAATGCGGCCGGTGGCGTATTTATCGCGTCGGCATCAGTCCAAAGATGACCCGATTCACTCCTTTGAGTTGTTTAATAGTCGCCCTGGATGCTTGTCAGACACTGGCGTGTTTACACTTCAAAGTTGGCATTTTGCATAGCAGCTAAGTAGCTAACTGCGGCTAGCTATGCGATGAAGTCTCACCCCGGCGCTTGTTAGGATTCTGCGTGTACATGTCGATCAGGTGTGAAGTGTGAGCCGCCGCCGCCTGGCCGGTTCCTGCGGTGTACATATGAGGATGAGATCCGCACGGCGGGCGACTCGCCGGCTTCGCGCCTGTTACCGGAGCCGCCCTCGCCGGTGTGCTTTTCATGCGACCTCGGGGATGGGCGCAGTGCTCATGGTTCTAGGCCCCCCTCAGGACCGTTTCTAAGTTTTTCACTCTGAAATGTTTAATGTAGCAGTTAAGGTGCATATTTTCTCATTTTATAATGAATTACATAGACACTATGACGACTAAAATCAGGATTTGAGTCCTGATAAGGCTTGTTCGCTGGCTAGCAGTAGTTCGAAAGCAATATAAAAACTAGGAAACCGTGTAATTTAGTAGGTATCGCGTGTTTTAGTTTTACTCCTTATAACTAAATTAATGCAGATATTCGTATTTACGAAATGCACTGTACCATGTAACCCGACCGTTCAGCCCCGGTCCTGTGGTTATGTTACACACGGAGGGTCTGGAGTATGCAGAATAAGAACATTACCTAGGACGTAATAACCGGTATGTGCTTTATCTATGTGTTTTATCAATTCATAGTTTTTATCCATGTAAAAGCAGTATATTTAAAGAAACTATTTTCAAAGGTACAAAACACAACAATGTTCGCGTTTTAACTCTTGCGGACGCTTATTTTTCCGACGGGCACTGCTGTTATTAATTTTGCTAAAATATTTTTAGAGATTAAAGCTCAAATATTTATTAAAATGTTGTACTTCGAATTGATTCGTGACTTTGGGCACCTTAAGTGGCCCGTATTGAGCACTGGCACCTGCTGATACGTTTGCAGAGGCATCACACCTATGCCAATGTAATATTAGTTTTATGTGAATTTTTTCTTAAGAAACGCATTGACATGTCAAATGTACATTGTTAAGCGCATTTGTTCTGCGGTTATATTTTAAGAAAAGTACAGGGTAGCTTGCATCCAGATGCAAATGCTGATCCTGACTTTGCTACCCTCTTGAAGTTCATCGTCTTAGTGTTGCTCATAAGCTGAGCAGGAGGCGAGGACTTAGACTTGGCAGTCGAAGTTTGCAGGTTCTTAACATGGAGGGGACTCGCTCTTGTACCCATGAATTGGGGGGTTTAAGCCTAAAATGCTCCTGCGGAAATCTAAGTGGGTAGAGACTAAAACTGTAATCTGCGGAAGCTGCTCTTGATGTATAAGCAGTTGTCTCTCTTTAGTCTTGATGTCTTGCAGTCGGGATCGTCCTGCTGCCATACTGTGGTGCAGCTGCCTTTACCCAACAGCATTTCTCTCGCTCTTCTTTCAGCCATGGATTTGGAGCGACAGAAGCGAAGGGAGGAAATCCAGAAGGCACTGGGATTCATTCAGTGAGCCACCGCCTGCAGTCTTCCTCAGCTTTGAGATTCCGTTGCGATATTATGCTTCTGCTGAAACAAGTTTCGGGCTGATTCAGGGAACTTTTCTGTACCTTTAGCCAAACAGCGTTAGTGATTTTTAAAAAAACAGGAGATCACTCTCTCTGCCCTTTTGGAGTCTGTTTATTGCTGGATGCAGATTCAGGGTTTAATCAAATGGTTTTACCTTCTCTTACCCTAAGTGACATGGTGCCACTTCCACAGTAGCCTTTGATGTCAAGCTGCTCTTCTCACCATCAATTCTCCTTCTCGTCACCTTCCATGTGTCTGTGTTTTTCCCAGGTCATCCTTGCCGTACCCCGAACCCGAAGGCTATGAGGTACGTTTCCTTAGTGCTGTTTTCGCCTGCGTCTCTCTGCATCTCCTGTGATATTGCCCTTGGCTAACAGAGTGCTTTAGTGCTCATTGTTAAATAATTCAGGTATTTAAGCAAGATAAAATCTAAGGATTTTACACCACTTACAGTTCAAGGAAGTTCTAAAAACTTTGTATTTCCCCAGTCATACTGATGTTTTTTTTTGTTGCCACTTTGTCTTTCACCTTTAATGTTTTTTTTTCACCTTTATCTTTCTACTCCCTTTCCTCAACTCTATACTCGCTTATCTCTTTCTCTCCTCTCTCTCCATTTTTGTTCTCCGATGTCTCACTCCCATCCCTCTCTCTCTCCCCATCTCACCCTCCCTCTCCTCCTACAGGCATTTCTGACCCAGCTAGTGTGTAACCTCCTGGATGAGGGCAACACGGTTTTCCGCGAGGGGGACTGGAGGCAGGCGACAGTGCAGTACAGCGAAGGCGTGAACGTGGCACGCTACGCCCAGGCGGAGGCTCTGCTGATCCCTGTGGCCTTGCTGGAGAGCCTCTACGTTAACAGGGCCGCGGCATATTACAGTCTGGTGGGTTCCCAGTTTGGAACCAGTTTGGTGATCAGTCACTGAAACACAGCGTGTGTTTGTGCTGTGTCACACATCTTAGCTGACACACATTGCTACTTAGCATTCGGTGCAAGATGATTTGTTTTTGTAGCCGTGAATGTAATTGTGATTTAGTTACTGCAAAACTAAAGTGCTTTTTCATGTGCTATTTGTTCTGCTTATTTTTTATGTTATTTATGGATCTTCTATGTACTAAATCAGTGTTTCCCAGTCCAGTCCTTGGGGACTAGCAGATGGTCCATATTTATGCTCCCTCTCAACTCCCAGCAGTGGACTGTTTGGCAGGGAGCAAAAACGTGTACTGTCTGCGGGCCCCCAAGGACCGGGTTGGGAAACACTGTAGATAGTGATGGTGCAGATATCTGTTCCAAAATCCCTGATGCTCTCAGCTTCAGCACAGTTCTGTTGTAACTTCTGAAACTTCGATAGCTCATTATCAATGTGTTTTTTTTTTTTGTCAACTCTCTACTTCCACTGTCCCCTCTGGCACCTGTGCACCGGTGGCCTCTAGGGGGAATACGAGCATGCCATGCAGGACTGTAACAGTGCACTGGCCGTGTCGGAGGGGAGCCGCAAGGCACTCTACCGGAAGGCTCTGTGTCTGCGGGAGCTGGGCCGCCTACGGGAAGCCTACGAATCCAGCATGGGGTGCCTGCTGACCGCCCCTCATGTAAGTGGAAGCCAGGGGCATGATGGGATTTTGGGAGGGGGAGGGGTGGAAGCCAGGGGCATGATGGGATTTTGGGAGGGGGAGGGGTGGAAGCCAGGGGCATGATGGGATTTTGGGAGGGGGAGGGGTGGAAGCCAGGGGCATGATGGGATTTTGGGAGGGGGAGGGGTGGAAGCCAGGGGCATGATGGGATTTTGGGAGGGGGAGGGGTGGAAGCCAGGGGCATGATGGGATTTTGGGAGGGAGAGAACTTGGAACGGCACACTAGGTTGTGTATTCATGTCCATACATTATTTAGTGGAATTGTCTGTCCTGGAGAGAAAGATGGAACATGTGAAAGCTGCCACCTTTCCTCACAGGGATAACGTACCGGTTTGGTTCTAAATGTCTAATTCTGATTTTTCGATAGAAACGGTTCCAAGCCAAATGTCAGTCGGCGGTACCTTGATGTCAGTAGAAAAAGGGCAATAAAGTAACAGTTGTCAATGGTGAAAATCAGACTGTTCATTTTATCATGGAATGGCACCAGGAACCCAAAGAATTTCTAGGGGCTAGAATTTGTAGTAGCTGTCCAGTTAGGGAGGCTTCCTCCCAGTGGAACCAGTGAGGCGCAGTGCTACACAAGGCTAAGAGACCCCGGGACCTGAGACCTGCAGCTTATCACATGGGAGCGTCGTTACAGTGAGGCAGTGCTGTAACACGAGCTGCCAGGGGTGCTGAGCCGTCACCGGTACCTGAAGGGATGGAGCGTGACTGTTTATCTGACCGGCAGAGGGTGGTTCTTGACACGCCGGCCGGCCAGGCGCCCTGTCGGGTGGAGGCAGGGCGGCGTGGATGACAGGAATAGTTAAGCGCTAACTGATGGGCTCACCAGGTCTGCCTTTCCCCAGGACCGGCAGGTCAACGAGTTGGCCCAGGACTTGGCCAGCAAGTTGGGTCTGAAGGTGCGGAAGGCCTACATCAGCCCACAGGTGGGGCCCTCGTCACCTGCTAGCGTGTTTGGTTTTTTTAAAAATTTGCCTAGTGCAGTGAGTGGAAGATGGATGATAGACACTGTGCCTGTGAGGATGCTGTGTAATCCTGCGCCTTTGGTGGTCCCTGCTCGTCTCCACAGGCAGAGTCTTCTGTAGCGGGGGTGGACGCCAACGGGAACTTAGATGCTACCGCAGGGGAGGCGAGTGCTCGAGGCCTAACGGCTTAATGTACCATTTTAATGTATGTGATATACACCGATGAGCTAAAGCGTCATAACCACGTGAAGAAATTGTCGATTTACTATTTTTTTTTTTTAATGGTGCGTCTCAAGATCTGGGATATATTAAACATTCAGTTCTCGCACAGAAGGTAATCGCCATGGTTTACGGTGAGCGTTCCACAAGCCTTGTCGTTTTAGGGATGCTCTGACCCAGTCGTCTGAGCATGAAGATATGGTCCTTGGCAAAGTCACTCAGATCTTAATCCTTGCTAATTCCTTCTGCATTCAGCATGTCAATTTATGCCCTTTATGATGGCGATTATGTTCTGGCTCATCGGCGTATTTTATGCGTGTGTGTGTGTGTGTGTGTGTGTGTGTGTGTGCGTTTCCACCTATATGTATATATACCAAGGACAACCATTTCAATGAAGGGAGATTAGTTTTATATTGAAGAGATTCCTTGTGTCTTGGTGGAGTTCAGACTGAGGAATGACTCTTTCTGTCCTTTGTTGTAGATTTCAGCTAATGGTCTGGAGTCTTTAAATGGGATAGCATCAGGTATGAACTCTGTCTGAAATGAACTCTGAAAGCTGGTTTCTGTACAGACAATCTGATGAAAGTGACAAAGTAATCTCTCCTATTTCCATCTCCCTCCCTCTGCCTCTTTAGAGGACAGCGCCCAGTGTATCCCCGCCCCCCTGGCCACTCCCATCCCAGTGAGCGACGAGCCTTCGTCGCTTCCAGTAGCCCCCATGCCCCCCGAGGACCCGCCCGAGAGCCCGGGGCAGGTGTCCTTCTCGGTGCCTGTGTCGGAGCACCTGGGCGAATGCGAGGTGATTGGTGACGAGCTGGACGGCCTGCTGGACTGCATCCCTAAGGGGGCGGAGGTCAGTGTAAAGTCACCAAGTGTCCTTACAGGCTAAGGAGGACACAAGACTCCAAATCCCATGGGGTGCATTCCCCTGTCGTTGTGGTAAATATCAGGCCAGCTTGCACCTCTCAATGGCATCAGATTAAAGCGTCTTTTGAAGTTGAGACCTTTTACAGGTGGATTTAGCCGGAGCTGCTGGCGTGTGAATGTGTTCCCTGGATAACAGAGCTGACTTTTCCAAACCGTGTGCAATATGTTATAGGAAGTCATGTATTTTTAATTGTATTTTTGTCAATATATTGTTGCACCTCTTGTACATGTCCCGTACCTTGCATTTCTCCCTCGCACGTGCTCGCTGTTCTCTACACTTTGTGACCTTTGACACTGGCTGACTGGTATTTTTCCCGTAAGGCGGCACATGGTTTGTTACGTCTGGAAAGTTCTCTGGACTCGTGCTGGCAGGCGTCCTTGGCTGTAGCGGCCGTGCAGACCTTATCTTTCCCGAGGGCCCCAGACAGGATTGAAACACTGAGGCAGACTCTTGTAGTTCTCCCAGATCCCAGAATGCACTTCTTCACATTATCACATCTTTCATTCCTCCGCTGTTTTATCTATTATGAAGTAAATCACTACGGAACTCCAGCAAAATCCAGCCTTGCTGTACATCTACACCCTCTCACTTTAGTAACAGCCCCCCCCCTCCCTTCCAGAGCTCCGTCCAGGGTGCCATTCCCACCAACCTCCCCAACACGGTGGTGGGTCTCCGCCCCACCTACCCTGCCAGCCTCCCGGCCCCCTCTCCGCAGCTGCCCCCCGCCTTTTTCACCTCGGCCGTGAACACGCTCAACGCACTGGACTCCTTCTCCAGCCTGGGCTCGGGCGACACCCCCGTGCAGGTGCTTGACACCCTGGACTCCTTCACCCCAGGCCTGAGCGCATCAGGGATGGGGGCCACAGAGGCGGGGGGGCTGGACTCCCTGTCAGAGTTCACTCTGCCTGGTGGGTGAGGCCACATGCTCATTTGTTTTAGGATAAAAACATGATTCCATTTTTCTCCTTGTTAAGGGTCATCCGATTGTCTTTTGTGTCTGCAGGAGGTAGAATCTCTCACGGTTTCATCCCAGGACTTGGCAACAGCAGCTCCACTCACTCTGTAAGCATGTGCACACACCCTGCTGCCAGGATGACCCCCCCAGACATGGACACTTTCCTGTTAGGACCACACCCTTATGAGACTTTCGTTTTTCGGTCAGGGAGAATGAGCTTCTTGGCTGGGGTGTGTCCTGACATTCCCACTCCTGCTTGTTTTTCGGCAGTAGGCTGCCTTCGCACGTAACTTGGCAATATGACAGCGACTTGTCTTAAATACCAAAGGTCATTGTCGTACAAAACTTCCTGCACTTGAAATTTCCTTGATTGGTGTTTGGGACTCTGTTATCTTCAGATCAGTGTGTCAGGTGACAGGTCTTCATCATCTTCACCTTTCTCTCTCCCCCCCCCACTCCTAGAATGGCCCAGTAACCACGAACCTCTCTCTGCTGTCCCGTAACCCCTTGGCTGCCACCCATGAGTTCAGGCAGGCCTGTCACGCCTGCTACAGCCGAGTAGGTACGTGACGGAGCTCCACAGCACCCCCTAACCTGTTGGAGTGGAACTGTGTGTTCTAGTGAATGCAGGAAGCTACCACATCTTAGCGGTAAATGCTAACAATGGTCCCGCCTCCTCTCCCTTCCCCCCAAACAGAAACCACAGAGTGTAAAGTGTGTCAATGTCACTGTTAATCTGGGAATCTTTTTTTCTAACCCTCGTGCATTTCAGCTGCTCACCGTTTTTTGTGTTGCTGTCCTCATACACGTCGTTCAGTGTTTCACTCCAGCTCCACACCTGTTTTAGGGTGAAACAGATGGGTGCTTTGTGATAGTTTCATTAGGTATGCAGGTTGAGAGATTTAGGTTTATTGTACTGAGGTAAGGATTTGCCTGTTCATTCACTTTTCTTCTCGCTGGTTCGATTACTGACTCCTGTGCTGGTCCCACTGCAGGTCCGCGGGTAATGGACTATCAGTACCAGCCAGAAGTGGCTCACCGCTGCAAGCGGGACATTCTGTTATGCCGCATTAAAGGGTCGGATGACCCAAGCTGGAAGAGGATCAGGCCACGTCCAACCAGAAACAACTTCCTGGGAGCCTTCGTGCTCTGCAAAGGTGCGGCTCCCCTTTACGGTAAACGCCGGGTCACCGGCCACGCGCCCCACAGAGCCCCAGCTCATCAGCTGCAACCAGAGAGAGAGAGAGTTTGCGTTTCATCGCCTTGGCTGCTGCTTTTATCCAAAGCAGCCATCTTTACCAGTCTGTGTTGGGCATTTTTACTGGGACAGTTCATGTTAAGACGCAAGGCCACTACTGGGGAGTCTTTAGGGCTGAGCCCACAAATTTTCAGGCTAAGTGAATATCTCCCCTGCTGCGACCCCTATTGTTTTAAAGGTTAACATTTCCATAAATTCCAAACTGCTCTTTGACGACTAATCCCTCTGGAACCGGTCGTTTCGGGTAAAACACAAGGTATCGAGGTACCAGCTGGTGACCCCCCCCCCCCCCCCCCCCATCTCGCTCTCAAATACAGATCCTGTTTTGCAAATAAGCTCTTGAATAAAGTTCCACAGACTGTTAGTTATTTTATGCGAGTAGTTTGCTGAACGGCGGAACACCAGTGGCCTTTGCCGTGCTTCTCTGCTGCCGCCTTACCCTGTCTGTGCTCCCTCTGTGACTCCTCTCCATTCATCAGAGGTGCAGGAGCACCAGGAGTGCAAGTATGGGGAGAACTGCACCTTCGCCTACTGCCAGGAGGAGATCGACGTGTGGATGCAGGAGCGGAAGGGCGCTCTGAGCCGGGAGCTGCTGTTCGACCCGCTGGGCAGCACCGAGAGGCGGGCGCTGAGCGTCACCCGACTGCTGCAGTTACACCTGGGCATGTTCATGTTCCTCTGTGAGGTACAGGCGCACTCACAGAATTCATCGTCTCAGTTTTGCAGTGTGCATGTGCAGAACGTTCTAGACACTCGGGATAACCCTAGTGGAGGACAAAGGATTTTCTCCTGCTCATTCACCATTTATTACCAGCCCATGTGTGAGATTCAACCTTCGAAATGGGTTTTATACATCCTGTGACATTTTTTTTTTAAATTCAACCCACAGATCAATCTTTTGTTTTCCACGGAGAATTAAAAAAACTATGTAAATGTCATTCTGCTAATCAGTGCTGCCAAGCTCAGTGAGTTTCACTCTACTAGCGAAACTTCGGTGCATCACTGAAATCAGAATCTTTGTTGCCACATGACCACGGACAGTGAACTGATGTAGACACAGCCTGCTACAGTGGGAGACGTGACACTAGACAGTTAGCAATTAGCACAGACAGAGAGTGAATGCAAGATAGAAGATGCACACAGGTCAGCGGGTGCCTGAAAACCTTGCACTCCTTTGTGATGTAAAAAGAAAATGTTTGTCTTGCCAACACATGCAGTAAAAGGTATGGAAAAATTAGATGGATTAAATGTATTCAAAAGTGTCGTGGTCTGATAATTGTAAAAATCACCTAACTGAATTGACCAAAGGTTCCCACAACCGTAAGTGCCGTTTAAGCTGAATGTTTCCCATTTTGTCCTCCCTGCAGGAGTGTTTTGACAGTAAGCCCCGAATCATTAGCAAGCGCAGCAAGGAGAACCTGGCTGTCTGCTCCAACCTCACCGCCCGGCATCCCTTTGATGACAACAAGTGAGGCTCCTCCCCCTTCGGCCAGCCACGCCCCTCAACAACCATCAGTCAACAAAACCCTGTTGTTGCAAATAGAGCCATAGTCTTTGTTTTTTTTAAAAAAAAAAAAAAAAAAAAAAAATTCAAAACTCTACAATCATTTACACCAGGTGTCACATAAGAGACTCACACACACAGTTTTAATTAGTGAGAAATCCTCTGGGTGCCCCATGTGTCAAAGCTCTTTGTCACTTAAGCTCATTTTCCAGCATTGTTGCTCTTTTAATTCCATTAGACAAATGTATCTTCCTGTCAGTATTTTGGTTTTACTGAGGTTAAACCGAAATTCTATATTTTATAGCTTGTAGGTAGTCCAGGTTTTCCCGTCTGTCTCCTTCCGTTCCCAGATTGTTTTTCAATCATTATATACTAGGGTTTGCCTTAGCTGCTTGCCTGGCATGAAAACCCAAACAGTCGTTAATCAGCCTGGTGCACTTTTACCTTTATAGTGGTGACATTCTTCAATGAGCTGATGCTGCTATGCAGAATTGCCTATGATTCGGTTGCATATCAGGGTTTTGAATGAGATACACGGGACGGCTAGTGACCCGGAGCATTCTGCGTTAGCGGCGCTCGGTTAACGCTAAGCCGTCTGCTCCGTAATGGTGCCCCGTCCCTCGCAGGTGCCTGGTGCACGTGGTGCGTTCGGCTCACGTGCGCTACTGCAAGGTGCGGCCGCTGCATCCGCTCTGCCAGTTCGACGTGTGCCGCCACGAGGTGCGCTACGGCTGCCAGCGCGAGGACAGCTGCTCCTTCGCCCACTCCGTCATCGAGCTCAAGTGCTGGGTGCTTCAGCAGGACACTGGTGAGAGCGTGCGGGGTCGTGCGCATGCGCAGAGGTCACACGCAACGCTGACCTCACTAAATCGCCACTTCTGCCTCTCCTAGTTCAGCTACGCAGCTGATCTGGCTCATTCACGTTTCGTTCGTGTTCGTTGAGCGTTAATCTCGTGGTTGTTATTGCTGTTTTATAGCCTGGATTCCTCAGTTGGATGTAACTATCCTGTCAACCGTAATAGGACCCCTAATATGATAAAGTGTATTTTATTAGACTTTTCCATATCCTGCCGTTAGATGGCGATTCTTCTCTGATGCTACATTGCATGGTGTTTTAAGTAACCTCTCATCATGGAGAGTTTTAGTATTTTTAATCACAAATACTTGTGATGTATCAAGCTTGAAATATATTTTTTGTGCATTTTTTTTTTTTTTTTCTTTTTTCATTTTTGCACGGAATCATTATTAACCCATTTTGTTATCAATCTATTTTGTATCTCTTGGTGCTATGGTGTTTATCCAGTTTTATCTGCTTCCTATCTCCGCATGAGTATTGACAAGCTAGTTGTCATGTCGGTGTCTGTCGCTCTCATGGCATTAAGCCACCCTACCTTAAACTACCCACCTTACTTGAATGTGATCTCTCTGTTTCTATTACGCTATTGCGCGTATCTTTGTACACGTGCACATACTACTGTATCGTTTGACCGTGTTGGCTGTCGTGGGCCAGCTGAAGCTCGCCATCTCATGCGCGAGGGAGGCCCTTGGCCATTGATGACACGCACCGCCTCCCTGTCTGTGCAGGAATCACCCATGAAGAGATGGTGCAGGAATCCAAGAGGCACTGGCACAGGCTGGAGCGGAACGCACAGCGCCAGAAGGTCAGCGGGGGTGGCCCTCGGCAAAGAGTGATTCAGATTATTAAAAACACAAAAAAACAGCTTCGTTAGCATCTTGGGTGTTAAGCTGTCAAATGCCTGCTTGCACACAACCTGTCTGATGCATAGCAGGCGCAGGGTCTGCTACGCTGTCTTTGAAGTGGTGAAATGGCACTAATTTGCTTTTGGCGGTCCTGAAAGAGCAAATCGCTATTTTTCTCTGCGCTAGTTCTTAGATATGAATCTGCTTGGCAGATGTTTGCATGCAATCCGCAGCCGGACGAGGTCCTGAAACCATCTGGTTGAAGTTCAAGAAGTTCAATCGCTCGGATGGCCGGGCAGTTCTTTAACCGAGCTGTGACCTTTTCTGTCTCTGTTGGGGAACTAGCCTGTGCACAACCCACACCCCAGCAGCGGAGGAGGTAGAGGCGATGGTATCAGTGGTGGAGGAGGAGGAGGAGTTGGAGTTGGCGGGGGGAAAGGTCGAGGGCTGAACCTGAAGATGAAGTTTGTGTGTGGGCAGTGCTGGAGAGACGGCCAGGTGAATGAACCGGACAAGGCGCTGAAGTACTGTACGGCCAAGGCCCGGCACAGGTGAGGAGAGCGTCCAGGAGGGGGTGCTGTGGTTGGGTCTTGGCATTCTTATTCAGCTTTCCTCCGTTCCTTACCTCCTCCTCCGTGTGCCCAGTTGGACGAAGGAGCGCCGGGTACTGCTGGTCAAGTCATTCGACAAGAAGAAGTGGGTGGTGGTTCGACCGCTGCCGTTTTCACGCACCTACCCTCAGCAGTATGACGTGAGTGTGCCTCATTCCGGGGGAGTGCAGGGACCCTCATCAGAACATGATGCCGTTTAATAAGTTATTTTCCAGCCCAGGATTTATTGCTGGTTACATTTAGATGCTGGAAGACGCGAGATTTAATGAGATGCTTGTTCAGGTGTTTTTTGTTTTTCCTTCTCATACACTGCGAGAGGAATGGAAATTAATTCCTTTGCTTCCACAGTTTCTCTGATGTTCAACCCAATGCAGCCGCAGAGCGATGGCTCCCTTGGGTGTGTTATTCCATGTTTTCCCCAGGATCTGCATCGCCGGAATCGGAGTAATCTGACCTGGCGCTTGTGACCGCCTGTGCCTCGTGCCTCCTCCGGCCCTCTCGTTAATCCTTCCTTGCCACGAGCCCCTAGGCTATGGGCGTGACTGCACTGTGACAGTCTGCTGACAAATTAGCCTGTGAGGGAGCGTGCGGTTGGCCGCCGCGGCGAGTGTAAGCGTGTGTGGGTCATTCTGTCCCCCCTCCCCTTCAGATGTGCGTCCACGTCATGAAGCAGAAGAAGTGCCACTACATCGGAAACTGCTCCTTCGCCCACAGCCTGGAGGAGAGGGACGTCTGGACCTACATGAAGAACAACAGCCGTGAGCTTCACGCCTTCTTACTCTCCATCTGCATTTCCAGCCTGATTCTTCTGCTTCCATAGTCACTGTCATCAAGGCCTCACTGTTGATGGTTACACATTTCAGCAAGTAGTATTGACACCCCCCCCCATATAGTGAGGGACATGCAGCAGATGTACGACATGTGGCTGGCGCTGACCAATCAGAACAGACGGCCCGACGACACTGTGCTGACCCCGCCCCCAGAGGAGAAGCAGATCTCCATGCCGACCGACTACGCTGAGCCAATGGTGAGCGGCTAGGCGAGACCGCCTCGACGCCGGCCCCTGACAGCAGTGAGTCATAACAAGGGTGGCTTCGCTGGTGTATATGACAGCATGTGATGGCATGTGACGGCAGCCACAGTCTTACCCGGGAAACCCAAAGGATTCCAGCAGCTTAAATGTCCTGAATAGCAAAAGGGCTGAAATGTGGCCATTGCCTGCCGCTGCTGAAGGTCACCTGACCCCCCCCCCCCCCCCCAGGATATCCCAGTGAATGGTCTCTTGTCAGTGCTGTTTGCCAGTTTTGTAAGTGTCGTTCCTGAGGAACAAGTTCATAACACAGTTGTGAATTGGGAGGAAATACAAGCCTGGCGCTTTGTTAGTGCTGCAGTGGCTCGCAGTTATTTTTCCCTCGTGTGCAAAATTAATACTAGGTGTGTGTGTGCGTCTATATGCAGTGATGCAGTGTTTCCCGGGGACTCCCACGTTTTTGCTCCCTCCCAATTCCCTGAGAGTTTCGTGGGAGCCAAAACATGGACCGCTGGGGGTTCCCAAACACTGGTTGAGAAACACTGCTTTAAGAATATTCCGTACAAATATATTTTAACATCAATGCAGGATAGAGCAGTATGTAGTCTTTCTGGTCTGGTCTTTCTGCGTTTACTGAATATTATTGTCTATTTCTAGCTCTTACATGTGACCTATAGGTCTTTCCATGGCTGCCTTTTCCATATTTAATATGGTTCGCATCTGTGTCTGAACGCTGCCCGTTTCTGTGCTATTTCGTGCCTTTTCACTCCCCAAATGGCACACCAGGGCGCCCGGCCTCATGGCCGCAGTGTCAGCAGCCCCGTCAGGGAGCACGTGACCGCTTGCCTCTGCGTGTTAGGGAGCACGTGCGTTTTGCGTGTCACCCAGCATGTCCCTGTGTGTCCCAGAGTGGCTTCCACTGCCGCCTGTGCGGGAAGCACAGCAACAGCGAGCGTCAATGGCAGCAGCACATCTCCTCAGAGAAGCACAAGGACCGCGTGTTCAGCTGCGAGGGCGAGGCCGAGGCTGAGGCCGAAGGCGGGGCTGAGGACGAGGACGAGGGCCTGGCCTGGAGACACCGCTTCCCGGGGCCGCACTTCCTACTCTGCCCCAGGTACCCGCCCATCCTGGTCTAGCTGTAAACCAGGGGTCTCCGACTCCAGTCCTGGAGAGCTACTATCCAGTAGGTTTTCTATCATACCCGGGTTCTGATGAGCCACACCTGTTCCTGGTATTTGCCTGAGAACAATTTATGGCTCATCAGAAGCCAGGCGCCTCTGGAGAACCTGAAGAGACCCCACCCCGATGCATGGAGCTCTGTTTGTGAAAAGCGGGGCAGCAGGGGGAGTGCCGGGGGGGGCATGAGCAATGAGTGGATATTCCCGTTGTTTCGCTCCGCTTGCATGCTCCAGTGGCTGTACTAATGCAATGAGCTGGTTTGTTTAATAACAGTTTTTAAGGAATCCCTTCAGTCCTGTTTTCCACGCCAACTTGCTTCCTTTCATCCTGGTTAACAGTCAGGACTGCTGTTGTCATGGGGTTTTGAGAACACAAACACATTCCTAGTCGAGGTCCCAGCATGGGCCGTGCCGTTTTGCCCTCGAATGAGGTCCTCTGCCAGTATCTGTTACGGTAATGAGTGTGAATGAGTTTTGTTAAACAACATATTGATGTTCAGCGGGGAATTATTTTCAGTGATTGTTCAAGGATGGCTTTGTATTGGGCTGACCCCAGACTGACCTAAGGCTCTGTGCAGTGCATCTGGGAGGGGTTTCTCCGTGAGAATAGCCCGGTCAGTCATGATTCATGCTGTTTGACATTTTACTGTAGGTCTAAACTTTCAGAGATCAAAGTACACGCGTCACATCCAAAGAGCAGGCTGCAGCCAGCTTCGCTGCAATCCGCTGCCAAGCGCTAGAGCTACCGTTGCATGCGTTTTTTAATTTTAAGAATGCGTACACACCCGATCCCGTCTTGTGTTTTAATAACATGTTGGTAACCAGAGCCATACGTTAGATATTTATGTGCCGGTGTCTGTGTTTCCGATGGGCAGGCTGGATGGCGCTTGTGCCGATGGCGTGAGCTGCGACTACGCCCACAGCGAGGAGGAGCTGGCCGAGTGGAGAGAGAGACGGGACTTCCTGCGGCGCAAACTGGCCAAGGCCCGTGACGACATGCTGATCGCCCCCGGCGACTGTGACTTTGGGAAGTACAACTTCCTGCTGCAAGACTGAGGCAATGCCTGAAAAAAAACACACACGCACACACACACACACTGCAGACATGGAGAGTGGGCAGGCAGTAGATATTCACATGTACACACACACCGAATCAAGTTTGTATGTGTGCAGACAGTTTATTCATTCTGGGCAGTTGTCATTTATATTTCTTCTCCCGCACGCCCTCTGGCTGTGGTTCTCTCTCTCGGTTCTACCCCGCAGAACCCAGAAGCCACAATGATACACAGCAACCTCCCTCCCCCCCCCATTTCACGAAACACCCAGCTTTAACTGAGCGTCGGCATAAAGGCTGCCCGCCCTCAGCCTCCCCTCTTCCTCCCCTCTTGTGCTTCAGGGGCGGTTGTTGATTGCAAGGAACCTCAAAGCACAGAGGAGTGCAGTTTTTTATTTTTGTTTGTTTTTCAGCTGAGCTTTGGGTAGCTTGGTCCTCTGGAATTCTGCCTCTTAAGCTTTTGAATGGGTGCGACGTTCATCCGGCGGTTTTGCTTATTGGTGGAGGATCTCATTTTCTAACTACTAAAGCACATTGGAAAGGAGGTGGAGCCGTCTTGCTGTATGGAACGGACTACATCTTTTGTAATGTTTTATGGTTCTTTACCTGATAACGAACAAGTCATGCTGAAAGTTTTATGTCGCGGTTAACTGTGATCTATATAGACAGTAACATGCAGTGAGCTGGGAATTGGAAGGGAAAGAAATCGCAAATTGCGATGTACTGCAGAAGAGCATCACAGGCCGTGACATTAGGTGTGGTGTGACCTTTTTGGATAGTGACAGTGGCCTGCCCTACAGAGTGCGTGAAGGATGAGCTGGGTTCGTGGGGTGGGGGGGGGGGGGACTCCTATTGGCGGAATAGGATCAGAGGCGGAGCTCAATAGGCTATAAGCCGCTCAAACCCAGCCTTAGAAACGTACCGTCTCAGGCAGCAGTAGGGGCTTTCGCTTCAATGTGGGTGGAGTTCAGTGTGGGGGCGGGGATATGCAAATATCGGCGCAGGAGCCAATGGGCTATCCTGCAAGCAGCCTGCTGTGGAGGATGGTCCAGGAGAGGTGGATTATGGGTACCCATGATGTGCCCGTATGTATAAGTACACATTCATAAAATGCAATGCTTTAATGCATATCGCTAATATCAAGTCACATCCTTCCACATGCTCACCAAGAACATATATATATATTTTTATATAGATGTATGTCTATATACTTAAGCATAATACAAGCATATAAATATTTACAGAATCAGTATACTAATGGTATTTGATATCTTGGCCATAAAGCTTAAATGAAGGTATAACAATTAACCCTGTATTGATTACATAGTACCTCTTGTTATTGAGCTGTGCTATATTAACTGTATCGCTAAATTAGATTATTAGTAATTGTGCTTCTGTGGGGGTCATTCCAGAAACTGGTTTTGATGATTTGGTCTTGTGTTACTGACCTTGCTGACATGGCTGGTAGGATTAAGCTGAAGCAGGAAAGGGTCTGTCGATTTGCTGTATGTGGTGTGTGTTTTTGCCCTGAAGGCAGGGCAAAAATTTGGTTAGATCCAGCCAAGGAATTTGTCTATCACCAGCGAACCAATCAGAGTTGTGTATATAAAGAAGGGGCGGACCCTTTTCTGGAATGGCCCAGGTATATGCTTCATTGAGGGACCTTATTACTATTATAATTACAATTATGCGATTGCTGTTACAATTTCTGTTCTATTATATGTTCTCTGGAATTGATATGTATACATTAATTGTCATAACTCTATATGTATCAATGTATGAGTATAAATTTATAGAGTAAATAGATGTTTATGTATGCGCATGTTAAAATTTTCTGTCAAGGAAGGCAGGCAAAGTGAGATGCTGTGTTGAAGATTAAGACGCTGAAGGGCAGTTTTAGGGGCAAAGTTTCTGTTGAGTCTATTTTTTATAAATCTTCGCAGAACTGTGAGATAGTAGAAGCCAGTGCAGGTACGGGGGGGGGGGGGGGGGGGGGGGGTAAGTGAAGTGATGCTCACGTCTCAGCGTTGGGTGGGGGTCACATCCTGTGAAGCAGCTGTCCCTCAAAGGCTGGGATATGAGCTGTACAAACCAGCAGGCTTACTGGAGTTTTAAGAGGGGGTAGGCTGTCATATGGACGACATGGTAATTGAAGCATGCAGATAGTGCTTTACAGAAGACTGCACTGGTCCACTTTGCAAGAGGCCCCTCAGCCCAGCAGTATGGTGATTTATACAAGATTTGCTCCTGTCGGACTTTGTACTGTCGAGTTGCTGCGTAAAGGGCCCAGGCATACATAGATATTTATTTCAAACTGTATAGCGCCTTATACAATCTATATAGATGCAAATATATATACCCTAAACACATAATCCTCTTTTCCTCTATATATAAATTTATATAGTTAGACTTACTTAGGTACATGAATAAGATGTGATGATGCTTTGATTTCCCCTGAATGATGTTAATGGGTGGAAGTCTGACAATGTATGACCTATGGAATTATGTTGCCCGGATTTGTTAATAATGAATACGGGTTATGTTCTTTGGCTGTGGCTAATGGATGTTCTGTGCGGTCTTGGCTCATTCTGATAGTGGACTGTAGCCTGCACAAAGACGGTCCACAATTATTTAATAGGCACGTGGTATTATACAAACCCGAGGGTCACTTCTGCAAAAAGAAAGAAGGGGGTTAATTTGCCATGCAGTGTCTTTAATCTCAGCGCTGGATGGGTGCGTGGATGCTTTGGAAAGGAGGATGTTTGACTGAAGATAGTCAGGGCTTGCAGGATTTCCCATCAAGTTTGGTAGTAAATGTTTGTCTGCCGGCTCAAGTGCAGGATCTCGAAGAAAGAGCAGATCTTTGTGTATGTGCTCGTGTGCATTGAGAGACACTTTGGGATCGCAGTCCTCCTTCCTCTGGGGCTGATGGCACATAAAACGATGCCTTTTACATTCGTACTTTGACTTCCCAGAGCTTTACGCTCCTCAGATGAAGGTCTGTAGGTTAAGCAACCCATGCACACACTGATCAACTCAATTTCGATGTTCTTTTGTGTTGTTAAAGTCTGGAGAATGAGTATGAACAAGGAGTTCACCAGCTGAAATGAAGAAGCCCTTTTTACTGTACTGTATTTTTAAACCCCTCTCCTTCTCTCCTTGGATGAAAATAAGTAAAAGACCATGGACCAAATCTTATGAAAATGTTTTAACAATAAACAGGCACTGTTTTTGAAAATGTGATTTTTCTCCATCTCTCTTTCTCAACTTTACCCCACTCTGGTGTCGAAAGCTTGGGGAAACTACTGTACAGTGTATTGGATTTGTCTGCTTTTACGACTGACTTCCTCTGTTTCAGACACTAAAATACACTGATATCAATTCTCTTCTGGTTTTATGTCCAGATCACTATGAACTATGGGCAGTGAACTTGTCAGCGGAGTCTGCTTTGCGAAGAGGAATTAACATTATTAGTCAAATCCCATTTAGTCCAGTATACTTAACTTTCTTTATCCTGCTCAATAAATCCCTGCATTTGACAGTAAGATGACAACACACAGGAAATGCGAAGTAAATTTTGGGTTAAATTTGGTCAGCGTGCAAGAACAATGAATGGCAGTAAGTTGGGTACAAATCTGAAATGGATGTTAGACCGAAGATATAGTTAGCTTTCGGGGGAGGGCAGACGTGAGACAATTGCTTCTTAACTGCCCGTCAGGGACACAAAATGAGTTTGTCAGATTTTAAAAAGCGCAGATTTTATTTATAAATACATCTCCTCTCATTGGCATCATGGATCTTATTGATTTCGAATCTTTGTAAAATACGCAGTTTGCCTACTGTGATAGTCTGATCAACTCCGCGAAGGAATGCGAATAGCCTGCTCCTCCGTACTGAGCCCTGTGGGTGGCGCTGAATGCAAGCCAGAGGTAACACTTAAAGTTAGGCTCTGCATTTAAATGGCCTGGGTGCTACAGCTACCAAATCAGTGCTAAAAATCTTCAAAACAAGAAATCTGAACATTTAATATACACCAAAACTATCACACCACTGGAAACAGTCGCTACAGCAAGACCACCTTCTCAACCCATTCATACTCATACCCATTCATACCCATTCATACTTCTTAAATCGAATACTCCTGTTCTCAAAGACATGGTCAAACCCCTAAAATCACGACACCGCCCCTAGTTCACTTGTCACGTGAAAATCGTAAGCAATATTATCACACTATAATAAAGTGTATCTTAGTGTGAATAAATTCTTCGAGACCTTTACACGAACACCATTCACATTAAAGAGATTATGTTCAGCATACTTTTCTTAAAGTGAAAGTGCGCTGCGGTGTACATACATAATAATCAGAACAGCTCGGAACTGTTAGTTTTATTCGACCAGTAGGTGGTTTCCTAACCACACGCGTAGTTTGTTTTGGCGTTAGGTAACGAAGCACATGTCGCCCTCTAGGCACTTTCCGCCGGACACGCGTCGCAACCAATCAGATGGCTCACCTGCAGCTATAGTGATGATCGCAGACACTCATTGGTTAGTTCTCTGCAGTTCGGCGTCTCGGAGGCGTGTGTAGATAACTGGGATTTGCGTGAAGCCTTGTGATCATAATAGATTAAACTCAGATCTGCGTTAAACCTCTCAGAAAGAAGTACGTGAAGTTTTTTTTATTAACAGCAACCAGTGGGAAATCACCGTTTTTCATGTTCTGATGCTGAAGTGCCATTTCCTGGTTTCGTCGCTGATATCAAGATAAACAAAATAAGTTGTCGGAGATGTGTTCTTCCACCGGAGATGTCATCCACGGAGTCACAAGTGACATCCCAGAACTTTTTAAAGCCCTGCTTGATTGCCCCTTCGCTGTACCAAACCTAGGCCCCGACGGTAAGCATGTTTCCCACAATTACTGCCTTAACAGTTTTGACTACTATGAGCAACAGGTCACAGCGACGTCGTAGCAGCCAGTTTAATGTGGTTTACCTTTGCCTGCAATTGCGTCTGTCATCTCGGGGTCTAAATCAAACAGCATGGCCAAACAGAGAAGTTAACAGAATTTGAGTTTGCAGCCATCCAAATACATACAATGTTGAAATGGAATGTTTTAATTGTCGTTCTCATAGTAATAAAACTGCGATGGGTTGCCCCCCCCCGTCCTGGGTTGTTCCCCACCTCGTGCCCGTAGCTTCCGGGATAGGCTCCAGACCCCCCGCGACCCAGAAGGATAAGCGGTTTGGAAAATGGATGTATGGATAGTAATAAAGGAAAAATAATCTTCATTGACGTTTGTTACAGATACAGAGCAAAATTTACTTAGAAGCCACGTTTTTTTAAACCAGTTATCAATATTATAAGTAAAATACAGTCCGTCATGAACAGCTTTGTAGTTGTGGACATAGAACTATTCCATAACATTCTGTGCTAATACTTTGCTTTTAATTGGGCGACTTTCACGCTAAATGTCTGTCAAATGCCCCAGTCTGATTTCATCTTTACGAACGCATACACATTTGTAGGTTTTTTTGCATTAAGTCAACAAGTTTATGAACGAAGTGCAAGGTGTCCAGCGCATTGGGAGACACTGTCATACCCAAATATCAGTATAACACACACGTGTAATATAATAATGATGCAACTGTTACTAAAGTAACAGTGAAATAAGGTACTAATAAAGCGGTCTATTATTATGATCGTTCGGTAGATACCGCAACCAGATCAAAAACTAATCAATATTTTCACGTAAAGAAAAAAAGTTGATGCTACCCTTTCGACAGCCAATGACGTCTTCCTCCAATCGTTCGTGGCACCTCGTAACTCTGACCAGTAGGTGGTGCTGTTTCATTGTCTGAGGTGCTGCGCTGAAGTTCCCATATGCATCCTAGAAATTCAGAACTTTCTACAATCCTACCGTTTAAGTAATGTATATGAAAACAACTGACCACACATTTTAATTGGTGGTCTGCATTACAAATTATGTAAACATGTACATTGAATAACTTTCGCTACTTCATTTTAATTTTATGTGAATGAAGTGGTTAATAAACGCAAATATTAATATTCTGGGTATAATCAACACTTGAATTGCATGTTTACGAAGCTTTGTCGTTAACAAAATATGACACGTTAATTATGTAAATTTTGGCACTGATCTATTAATTGTTTTATCCTTATTACAGAATGTTGCATATAGTAAATATGCATCCAACAGAACGCTGGTTTGTTTAAATTAAATGCAATAGTAATTCATTAACTCCCAGGATCAGTACCCTAGATACGAAGTGAAGGACTGACCCATTTTGTTGTGCTTTCTGAAGTACAGTAACTTGACATTGAGGAACCATTTCTCTAGATAGCCGAAATTCTCCGTTAAAATCGAGGAAGGTTCTCAGTATAACATCTTGCTAATGTATTTTAATGAGTTTACTGTTGTGATTTCGTTTTTAAAAATAGGATTTCAAAAAATATATTGGAGGAAAAAAACAGAAGTGGTGGAATGCCGTTGGGTACAGAATGTTCTCTTGCACTTCCTGCTGAAAACCACACTGCAGTACTGTGAACAACAGGCTCTTGGTGGGTGTGCGCGCAATTCGAGTCTAAGTTATCGTAATTTTGTGAGCGTACAAAGGTGATAGCGCTGTTCTATATTTAGTTTTAATAGTTGTCCTGTGAAATTATCCTAGGACATTAACCTACCTACTGTGCGTATGTGTGAAGGAGGATATGTGGTTGATTTGACTGCATGTAAACGATTCTCGAGCATTGTGCGGCTATTCCTAATGCACAGCACTGGATTTTTTTTAACGCTCCATCAATTAAGCGGGCATTAACGTAATTAATTGTGTTGTTGGGAATTGTTCAGGTTCAGATGTCAATATTATAAACACGCACCGCCTCACGGGACGCGTGTTTTCACTCTTCCCTTGCACTGCAGCCCCGCCCACACGTGCGACACGTTAAATGTAGCTGCTGCATTGTCACTGAAGTGTTAAGCGGCATGTGCTTGACCACGTGAAAGACTTCGACTACCAACGGATTAAAAACGACACGGTGTCTGTAAACAGAATTAAAATAGTTGTGTTCGTGTATACAACTCCCGAATAATATTTTTTGCTAAAATGCCATGCATCCTTCTTCTAACCACTTAGCCCTATCAAGGGTAGTGGAGGGGGGAAATACTGTTCACTAAAATACATTTCTGCAAGATACGTTATTATTACTGTCTGTATTGTTACACTCAACAAAAAACTTAACATGTGCACGGGCAAGGTGCATTTTATGATGTATTAATATGTGAAGTTTCCAGTATCGCAAGTGAATAACTGAATGAAGTTTTGTTTGTTTTACGCCAAACTAGAAGATCGTCAACAACACGTCACTCAGATCGAAACAGGAGACGACACTATAGTAAACAAATCATTTTGATGTATGCTAATTTTAATTGCAAATTTTCCAGATACACTAGTTAATGAGTATTGTTCAGATTAAACTGACAGACGTGGTAACTAGCCGCAAAATGCCTTCAACTTTGGCCGGTGATGAGCTCTGCAGTAAATTTGTAAAGTATGGGACTTGTATCGATTCGGGCGTAAATGAAAATGAATATTCATGAGGATGGATGTATAACCTATTGGTGTAAGGAGGCGGTGCTTTTTGGAAGGGGCGTGGTTCCCATGAATAACGAAATTACGTCCACAATCCGGGGAATCAGGTCAAGCGCAGGAGTGGTTTGTGGTGTCGGTGTTTTGACAGTCTAATTCGGATGTAAGAGCGCACCCAAGGACAAACACGGGTCGGGGCGGAACGGAGGGGCACATACATTAGGAGGAAATTCGCTACTGTCGGGTTGCATGTGATCAAGCAGCAGATTCTTAGTTTGCTGGTGATCGGTAAGTCATCTCCCTAGCTGGTCGACAATGCCCGGGGAGTCGACCGTAACTGTTTCCCTGGAGTCTGTCTCCGGTCCCCCGAGTTCGTTTCCCGTTGTTTTGAAGAAGATGATGGAAATCCCCCCACCAAACATACTCGAGGACGGTGACGACGGTAAGGCACGGTTGCTTTTCGGGATTTACTGGGATGGCAGTGCGTGTTTACTTGCTCGTACGGGGAGCCGAAGTGAGCCGAGTGTGGACGAGTGCGGTCTTCGGGCAGACATCTTGCAGCCCGTGCGGCGTAGTGGATTATAGTACACGATGTACACAAACAGGGGCAGGAGCAGCATAAGCGCACCACGGGAGGACTGCCAGTTTTACGCATCGATTTCATCCCGTAGGACTGTCTTAATGAAGATAGTTTTGCCATGTTTTGACGTAGTTTAAGAAAGTTAAATGTCTTGCACAGAGAAGTATATCGGTTCTGATAGGTGCTTCAAGGTATTTACGGCTACGGGTTTGTTTACTTGAAACGTTTATGGATTAATTGTCTTGAAATACGGATGATTTTACCCCCCGCCCCCATTCTTTTTTATTGTGCTTCATCGCTGCCCCCCCCCCCCCCAAACCCGACCTCCTGTAGAAAAGGACAAGGATTTGTTATGCGCAGCAGGAAATGGAGACTGTGGTGGAGGCGGGGGCAGCGGTGGTATGGGCCCCTCTGCCTCCTTAACCCCTGCTATATGGGATAAGACCATCCCTTATGATGGAGAGACCTTCCACCTGGAGTACATGGACCTGGACGAGTTTCTGCTGGAGAATGGCATCCCAGCGCCATTGGAGCAGGACCACCAGAAGGACCAGGTCAAAGATGGGTCCCAGGAGCCTTCTGGGGAGACGCCCCCTGCCAGGTCAGGACCGGACAGCTCCGCTGACACCCCCCTGCTACCCGTGGTTGAGCTGGACCGGGGTGAAGAGGAGCTGGTTACAGTCACTGTGTCAGCAACAGAAAACGCATCCAAGGCTGAGGACAGTGCAGGTGAGGGTCAGTGTCATGGGGTTTATTAACAAGTTCACAGATAGAAAATGACTCAGGCTTGATTTCAAAAAAGGCAATGTAGATTTATACTGAAAAACCTGATAGCCGGTAATCCACAAGTGACTTGGATTTTTGTTTGTTTATTTTGCAAGAGGCGGACAAAGATCTGGACTGCGTGACGCCCACCTCGATCGACCCAGAAGAAATCGAAGTGGAGGTGAACTTCAAGCCGGATCCCACCGACCTGGTGCTGTCCAGCGTGCCTGGGGGGGAGCTTTTCAACCCGCGCAAGCATCGCTTCTCCGAGGAGGAGCTCAAGCCGCAGCCAATGATCAAGAAGGCGAAGAAGGTGTTTGTGCCCGAAGACCAGAAGGTAACGTGGGAAGAGGTTGGGTCGCTGCGGGTGGAGGGGCCTGCCCTCCCATTTTCCCGCCTTCCCACCCTCACACTGATTTCTACACCAATCGCCACTCGCCGCTGCAGGACGAGAAGTACTGGCAGAGACGAAAAAAGAACAACATGGCGGCCAAACGCTCGCGCGACGCCCGCCGGCTGAAGGAGAACCAGATCACGGTGCGCGCTGCCTTCCTGGAGCAGGAGAACATGGCACTACGTCAGGAGGTGGCCGAGCTGCGGAAGGACTACGGGCGCTGCAAGAACGTCGTGGCTCGCTACGAGGCCAAATACGGACCGATGTAAGGGCGGTTTTGATCGAGCAAGGGTTGGATGGCTTACACATCCACCACTGGCCACTAGGGCGGCGACATTCGTCGGACACTCGCACACGGGACGACAACACTGCCCAGACACATTAGGGTGGCTAGGTGAGCAGCACACGTATGTACATGTTCACGCATGATATACAAACGCATTCAGTACGTACCTGATATGTTGCTACAGATCGGGAGCGTTAGTCTGTGCGCCGCATCCTGGCCAAACGAAATGGATACCAGTTATTATCAGGAGGTTGCAGACGATTGTGTTACACTGCACAGAACTCTGGGAATTCCACATAATGCCATTTAGCATCCACAACTTTCAAAAATAGCTTGTTTTTAAAAAATAGAATTTCACTTCTCCACCCCCCCCATCCCCCCTCATGTATTTTTGGTGACTGACAATTGTGTTTCCCCCCCCCCGTTTCAAGTGCCCCAGTCGAAACAGAGGTAGAAGACCAGTGAGAATTTATTGATTTATTGATTCATTTGTGGTGGTGTGGGAGGGGGAGTGAAATAAATGAATTAATAAATACATAAATTAAGCAGAGGATGAAAAACAGTGAGCGGACACTGGAAGCAGGCGAATGAAGAGGAGGACAGGAAGCTGGTGTGTGTGTGGGTGACAAACTGCGGACGAAAGTGTGTGGCGATTTGTTTATGATTAGTGTTTCCTTTTTTATTGATATGTCTTTTTTTGCCTTTGTTGTCGGTCTTTGTGTGTGTCTGTCTATGAAATTGTTCTGTCTGTGTTTCTGAATAATTAATTTTACCGGGAACCCGGAAAGGGGCGACACGTTCGCCCATGTAAGCCTCTTCCTTACAGCAGGACGCGTGGGCAGGTTTAGGAAAACAAAACACCGAGTCCCACAAAGACAGTTAGATCGAGCTTTGCAATAATTTCTCAAAATTTCAGACTTTTAAAATGGACATTTTTAAGTTTTTGTATGTTTTTTTAAAGGTGGGTGTACATTTCGATGGATGTACTCTTTTATATTATACATAGAAAATGTTAAATTATAGGCTATTTGTTCCATTGTTGTATCGAAGAAAACTGGTTTCTGTATTTAAGTTATGGGGAAAACCAGTTACTGAAATATTCACCTATACATACTTGCTCTAAAACAAATGTACATGTGTATATTTTACCCCAAATATACGTCACGGCTGCCCAGTTTCACACCGAAATGTGAGGGGTGGACGATGAAGCCCACTAAGGATTAAAATCTAATTGGGTTTCAGTATTTTTCCAAGTATAAAATGGCATCCAGAATGCTTTTACCACGTGTAAGCATGTATGTATATTTATGTAAGTTAAAAAGATGCATTTCTTAGAATCTGCAAAAAAAAACAAACGACACCCAGTGATGAAAGTCTGATGGACACCCAGTGGTGGAAAGGCCAGAGGGTGGGGGTCAGTGGTGCTGAACTGGCATGCCGCAGTGACCCTGAGTACTGGAACTCCTTTCACTGGATGCACTGGATGTGTCGACCTCACAGGGACCTAAATCCGTAAGTGTCTTGAGCCCATACAGCACAAAGCCTTGTTCCCCGAAAGCAGGGCAGGATTGTTACATATCAGAAACCAAACTCGACTCTATATCAGGGCCCTCACTTATCTTTTGTTAATTGATGTATAATTTTGTTTGATACTTAGTTTCAGGCTTAGTGCTGAAACAACATTGTGTATTTTTTTCTTTACAATGTGTTAATGTATTGCTTCCTGTTTGGATTACCAAGGCTTGAGGTACATTTGATGTTTTTTTTTTTGTAATGTATGAATAGGAAACCTAAATTTTGAGATTGCAGGTTTTTGGTGTAAAATAGGTTCTTGTTTAAATTAAGCTTTATTTTTTTGTACAGAATCATACCCTGGACTGTTCAGATTGCAGATTCATTTTCGCCATGGAAACTATCAGGGTAGCATGATGGACATGAATTGTGACCAGCGTGTTGCAGGTTCCAGGCTCAGAAGACCCCATTGTGAACTATATTGTAAATTATGTAAGTTACATAAATGTCTGATAAGCAACCTGAAAATAAAACTGATTGTATTTATCTATTAGCAACGGTGGTGAAGGTCTCTTGTAATTAACATAAGAGCTTAATATTGCTAACATATCTCTGCCAAATTAAAATAGCAATATCATGGGCATAACCCCTCCCCCTCCAAATGCTCCAATCTGATCTGTAAGCAGAAGCCTTCATTGGTAGTCTCCATGGCTATTGTTCTGAATCTGAGCCATTTCTTCCATTTGTTGTTGATGCTGCAGATGAAGTGTCCCATTTCTCTATATGATGGATTGCAGCTTTTGCTCCCTGTTCTGCTGGCACACCTGAGTATGGGGGCTCAGCGCGCGCGTGTCAAAGCAGCACGGCAGTCGGCTTGGCGGGCAGCACGCAGGGGGGGGTGTTATGTAAATGGGGCCCTATTAACTAGCAGAAGAGGCCGGCGGCAGCGACATGCGGCAGCGACATGCGGCAGCACTGCCCCTTCCCGATGTGCGACAGCAGCCGCGAAGAGCGTTACGCCTGCTAACACCATTCACAATCTGCTGTTCGCTCGTTGGATTCGTTTTATGAGCCACTTTTGCGCTCCCCCATCATCCTGTCTGGGGAGGGAATGTTACGTCTCCTGTGCGATGATAGAGTTCCTGAAAGTCGCCGGGTAATGCCACAGGTTTCTTCCCCTCCTGTAATCCCACTGTATTCGCATGCAAGAAACGACTAGCAACACTGCTGGATAGAGGCCTAGAGAGGGAGCGAGACTCACACAGATAAGTATCCAAAGGGAACAAAGACGGTCCTCTGTGTCGCTCGCCGGCACAATGGGCAGCCCGGCAGACCACGACTGCCAGTGTAATTGTTCCTAGGTTGTGCTTGAGGACCATGCGTTATGTAACCCACACACATTGGGCTGGAATTGTGTAATGGGGGGGGGGGGGGGGGGGGGATGAGAAGTGGAGTGTAGGGATGAGGAAGGTAGTAGCTTTAGCTGAGGGGGAGAGAAAAACTAAGGGCCATGATTATAGTCATTTATAAACACATTCATAATACATCATAATGCATTCATAAAAGATTACAAGCATGGCTATAAATATTCATCGAAAGGCATAACATACGCAAAATTTTTATTATAATGCGTTATGAATGCTTTATGAAGCTCTAATCTATAATGCACTATAGATACCTTTATAATGCATTATAATGGTCGGCATAAGCATTACAATGCAGTACAAAGCATCCTTAAAGGTATCTAATGCTTTTGTTTTACAAATGCATTACAATGCATTACGGATGCGTTTACAAATGACTAAAAACACGGCCTTGTGTAAAATGTTACCAAGCTAACTTTCCAGGCCAATATATTTTTTGTCTCCCTATTTGCAGCAGAGGGGCTTTGCCACATTTCTCCACATCAATCAATGGAGCTGGGGATAACGGAATTAGCCTGGGCCAATATTACATTCACAACTGAGCTTAGCAGACAATGGGCTCATTTACAGAATGGCACACTGCAGTTCGGCACCATTCACAGGGACTCCCTGGCACAGCGTGCCCGTCGCTTTTGTGAATGAACGAATGGGCCCTAAATGCAGCTTTGTGCGAAACGGCACGCGCTACGGGTCGTTAAGTTTGGAAAGAGTGAGTCACTGCATCCCCGCCATTCTGCGGTCCTGAAACGAGACCAAACGCTCATGTCAAGGGTAACCGGCTGAAAGGAGACGGCAGGAAGCAGCGGATCCAGTTTTCAGGGAGTTGGTTTTGCAGGTTGATAGATTAGCATGGTGCTGGTTACAGCTTAGTATGCGAACAGACGAAAACAAAGCGAAAAAGACGTTCTGGGTCTAGACACGGATCTCAGCTCTTTTCACCACAGAGACGTAGCTACTGCTCCTTCCTGTGGTTCTAAATTCCCACCAATACGCTCTGGGCTCTTACACAGGAAGCGGATTGCTACCGCATGAAGGAAAGCGGGTATCACAGAAGCCGAGTACACGGATCCGTCGTCCGGTTAAATCCCAGGAGATCCGCTGTGGGGCACCGCATTCAACATGAACTCCAGGAAGATATCCAGTGACACTGAGAAGGGAGTGAAACTGGAAAGCATTCACATGAAGGCTATGGAAAAGTGAACGTTAAATGCTAGCAATAGCTAAAATAATGCAAATCACTGAGACCACACAAGAGGATGACTTTCATGCTTTGGTCTCTTTTATTACAAAACTAAAAAAAAAAAAAGAGATAAAATAAAATGCAGGCGTCCGCCTGCTGAGAGGAACAAAACAGGTCCACCGGAACAGGCAGGTACAGAATCTACAATGCAAGGACCAAGTACCAATCATACCCACAGACAGTACTGCATTAGTTCGCAGACAGAAACAAACGATCGGTGCATTTTTCAACTCTGTGCTGCTTTGAATTCTAGAGCAGCCAAAGTGATGAGATAAAACTGGCTCACAGATGTTAGTGCCCATCCATCAGGAACAAGTGACACATAATAATCGCAAGGAAAAATATTGCACGTCCAAAAAAAAAAGTGCAAATGCTTCATCTTCACCTGTCTTCCATTAGTCTAGTCTGACATCGGAGCCTAAGGTAGTGTGAGGATTACGACAGCATCCCAGAATGCAACTGAAAAGCAGACTGAAAAGCACACTTGAAGAAAAGCTATTCAGAGCGCAGTAGTGATGTTTGAAGCTCGTCACATGGAGCGGTTCGCCAGTTCCAAATCTGCATTCTGTTAGCGGTCGCTAATCCGGATTCAGACCCAGAAAAAACAGAAACCAAAGAAGCCGTCGGACTCTAGTTAACTGAAGACCCCCCCAGAACATGTTTACTTGCATTACATGTTAACCAATCTAGGCTGTAGGAAATGGACGTGTCACAACAACAGGGCATGTTGAAGTCTGAGGGGCTGCACTGGCTGGCAGACTATGGCACCTGAACCTGAAGAGCATTCAGTGAAATATCCGGCCGCGTCAACTTATCCAATAAAGTAAAACTGCAAACATCCAACGCCTTGCGCCAATCACCTCCTTTGGTATTCTGACAGATACCCCCGAAACAGCAGAACTAAAAGGAAACGTGAAAAGAAATATCGACTCATATGATTGTGTGGTAGCCACGTCAACAGTCTTCTGACTGAAAGAGACACTCTGCTCCCATATTCACATTTTACCTAAACCCAAATTGAATTCCCCTCCATTTTACGTCACCACCAAACTATTCTCCTGGATAACCTACATTCACCATTAAATGCCAGCATTTCACTCATATGTATCTCTATAAAGCCTGAAGACTAAAGAATCCCAACCATGAAACAGCCAATAAGACATATACCTTATATGATTGTAGACTACGTGTGAATTTTTAATGCCGATATCCTGCCACTCCTTATCACACTTAATCTTAAGGTGAATGCACCCAAACGATTACACTCAATAATAAACCATGTGAGAATCAGCCATCCAGAAAAAAGAAACCATTCATCATTAGTCACCTCTTATTCAAAATGTTAAAACCGTACAACAACTCGGCCATGACAGACGTCACGGAGTAATCACCCCATCCATAATACTTGTGGTGGTAATCTTCTCTTAATGTGTTCCCTAGAGATAGCAGTGAGGGACGAAATACTGGGTGCACCTGTGTTAGACGTCCAGAAGCAGCGGAGGTGAGGGGGCCACCTTCTCTGCTCTCCTGACCATGGTCAACCATCAACCACTACTTCATGACCCGTTTCACTCTTGGATGGTTAGACACATTATCGATGCTTCGCTGCTTCCCACTGCATGGATCACACACTCACAGTGGGATCACAGTCACAGTGCTCCTCGCCCCCCCCCCTCCATTCCAGGTAACCTGGTAAGGATGGAAGGATGCAAACAGCCAATGGGAAACATCTGAAGTCCATATTCATATATAGGGGCAAATGAAAGCAGCTTTACAGTTAGAGTACACAATCAGAAAAGCATAGATGCCGTGGGGTCATGACCATGTCGCTGAGCACAACAGCAGATGCACGGAAACTGATCAATTTTTAAAATTTTAGCGACTGGACACCATGTTCACAGAGACACTCCTAACCCACCCCCACCCCCTCCGAGTCCCCTTACCCTCCCACAGCAGCCTCTCTCCTTCACAGCGAAAGTCACACTGGGCCATTTATCACCATCCCCAGTGCTTATCTATTCTCCTCCCTCTTCCACTCTCACCTTCACTCACTGCCGATGGGGATGCAGCTGTGTGTGTGTGTGTGTGTGTGTGTGTGTGTGGCTTCCATTCCCAATACAGCAAAGCCAGAGAGCATCCCAGTTTCTCCTTCTCAAAATCTCTTCCCTCATTTGATGTCCCCAATCTCTCACGTACTATTGCCACTGAAGTGCCTGAGATACGAGTAAGAAAACCTGAAAGGGGAAGACAAATTCTCAGATTGCTGGATTCCAAGAAAAGTCTCCTTCCAGCATCGGGACAGGTAATCCTATCTGGGAGTCACATGACACGACGTGTCACCGTGCTCAGACTGTCCTAGTTAAACGCAATGCAAAAGTCATGTTACAGCAGCCAAAAAACACCTCAGTGCAGAGTCACTTTGCATGGAAAAAGTCTGTGACATCATCAATGTTTCAAGCCCACCTAGTGTGTTTAAAATGTCTACCTTTCAAATTGCATTAAAAACTAACCGGGCTTGAAACACCAAAAAACTCACGATTAACAGTCAAATGAAGATCATTTTGATATTGCGTTCCAAACCTATTGTTCAGCGTGGAATTGGCTGATCTCTAGCATTACATGGATTTTTTTCCCCAAAAGGAGAAAACCTGCAACCAGCAGTAATCAGACTGAATAAGTGTTAAAAAGTACCACCTCACTGGGTTACCAACAAGCCTCATCAACTTCCTTTAAACCCATTAACATAACTAAACACCAGTAACAAATTGTTGAATGAGCACTAGTGTGAAAATAGGCATGATTGTGAAAATTTCAATCCTGGAAGACTGTTGTGTCTCTCAGGCACTATGGAAACCGTGAACGGGAATAATATACAAACCAAAAGCACAACTAGAGCATCCCAGATATGCATCAAAAGCCATTAACTGGCCAGTACTATAGGCTGGGAGCTGTGGTTGGTGTACTGCAGGTTGTACCCTGAAATTCCATCCATGAATGTTGGCTTCTCCAGATAGGAAATTCCACCTCTACCACTGACAACTCCCACTGAATGACCCGGCTGGGAACTCGAGAACAGGCCAAAGGTTGGGTGAACATTAAGAGGATTAGGATGTGGAAGAGTGGTGTGGACAGGCAGAGGTGGAACATCAGAGTCAAAGCTACATCCCACTGGGGATACTGGGTAGATTAAGTCTTTGGTATTAGGAGACATCTGGTTGGAGGTGGGACTCCCAAAAGAGTGTAGGGAGAAGGACCTGTGCTTGATAAGGCCGGCGTGGGGTACAGTAACGGGGGAACGTGAGCACATGGCTGGCTGAGGTGAGATTCCAGATCCGGAACCTGCACACTTCATCTTGGTGGAGCCAAATTTGGTTGCAGCAAAACTAGCAGTCGTAAAAGTGACAGGGTGGGGGGTCGGACGGCTGTCGGAAGCAACTGGAAGCTGCGGCTGAGATTGATCATAATTCAGACGTGGATTCGGAGGAGAGGGGGTTGAGCTGTTTGATGAGTTAATGCTTCTGTTGGCAGCTGGGCATGAGCCAAAATATCCAAAAAAGTTATGGTGGGATGAGGAGTGTGTAGGAGAGCTGGGGAGAGACTGTACGCCAATAGGAGACACCTTGTCTACTACTGGTATAAATATCTGTGCTTTAGGATTGAACCCTAATTGCTTGTCTTCTAGCTGCATCTTATCATTGCAGTCACCAAATACACACTCCTCTTCAACATTCCCAATGTCACAGACTTGGACAGATGGGTCTTTTAAGTACAGGACTTGCACTTCCCCACTTTCCCCGATTTGATAGGATACCTCGTATGGGTCAATCCACACGCTCAGCTCAGGCGGGACGTTGGCTCGCACCTCCGACATGTCAAGCCCGCTCCGCCGCGCTGCCAGCTCTACCACAGTGTCCCTGGCAATGCCGAGGTGCAGGCAGCGAAAGGCACACCCCCGCAGGGGGGTCTCGGGATACCAGTGGCCTTCGAAACGCGCCATCAGGAGCCGCTCAAGCTCCTCCCCGAACATGTCGGCGCGGCGACGTGGCAGCTTGTCATACAGATACGAGACGACGAAGTTCGAGGCAATCTTCACCTCCAGATGCATGACTTCAAGGGCCACAAAAAGCGATGCAGTGGCTCGATTATGATTATTCGGTTTGTGATGTGATTGTGCAGAAGTCCACTGCAGGACGGATTAACCTTGGGCGCTGCTCTTCATAATGTAAGTGTATCCGGATGCAGATTTAAGACAATTCACTTAGGCCCGGTCTAGGAAACCTGCCAGATGGCTTCTGGAGTGTCCCCCCACGATCCAGAAACTCCCAGCGCTGGTCCTTCAAACAACCTGCTACTGGGCTGCTATTCCAGTTCACGACAAAGGAGATGACTTGGTGTTATGGGTGGGGTAGAACTCATTTGTTCAGCTGGGCGGCAGCTACTGTCCCAAGATCAGTAATCAACAGCTTTTCTGCCGTCTCAACACACAGTCGCGACAATCTGGAGAAGACAGAAATTCAAGGTAAATGACACGACACGAGGTGACCTCGTGGGAATGCAGAGGACAGGAAATGCTCTTAGAAAACAAAGACGGAGCAAAGCAGATATGGTAAATCTGTAAAGCTATCCTGCAGTTATACCAAGGCTAAGGTTATGTTATTATTTACTGTAGCAACAGTAACTATAGTAACACTAAGCAGAAAAATACACAATTGCCAAATCTACCTATCTTGCATATTATTATTAAATTCATTGGCATTTGAGGTTTGACAGACCATTCTCTAGTTAAAATGCATGGTTTGTATGTATTATTCATACGTACTATATTGTACCTCTACAAAAAAAAATTATAATAAAAAAACAGTAAAACTAGTTTCCTCTCTTCATCTATTCACTACAACCCAGGTAGTTTCCGCTATATTTCCAGCAGTGTAATGTAATACTGAACTGGACAAACTAATTAGGGCTATTATAGCAGTGCTTAGTTTAAGATGAGCGGTCGTTAATGGAAAATCCTGGTCCACAGGGAAACATACATTTAGGTTTTTGCGTAGTGTACAAGGTCATGAAACGTAGTCCTGACCAACAATATCCCACAATATAGTAGGAACAACGCTATTCAGCTCACAGAAAAAGCGAGGTCCAAGGCGGTACAGGACACCAGGACAAATTCAATAACATTATCGCTTTTACAGCCATTAAAGTTATAATATCAATCTGCTTGAATATCGTGACTTTGGAGTCATCTTTAAAACTGACCCATTTTGTGATATCCAATCTCACTAGAAAAAAAAAGCACAATGAATAGGAATATCCGTCGTTCGATGCCCTATAAAACTATTGTGGAAATGTAGACTACAATGAAACACAAACGACAGAAACAATCTTTGTGTGATTTTTTTCAGATCGCCGACACTTTCCAGCACATTAACTCCAGAAACTGCGGTAGAATTACAGGCTTGTACCCTAATGAATTAATCTTGGGTACAGGCTTTTCCTGTGCGCCCCGCGCGCGGTACACGCTGTTCCAGCGTTATTATGCAAGACTGTAGGAGTATCCAGTAAGCTACGGCATGCAATGATTTAGATCATTTCAGGGCGTGATCGGAATGTGATCTATAAAAATAACTGTTATTTCACCAAAGTTACACGCGTAATGTATAATGACAACTCAGAAACACACCTTACCAGAAAATGAGAGAGCACGTATGTCCGTGGATGGTTATCTGCCCAAGATCACATTCTATATCCGATTTTTCCGCTTTAACATAACGTGTTAAAATCACTGAATATAACACTTCTTCAGTGATACATGATCCCTCACCGGCGCTCTGTACTTACTGCATGTCAAGCTTTCCCCCATAGGTGCCGCAAGCTGCCAAAGTCTGACATGGGAGTCTAGTGCCACAACCGACTCGACTTATAGCTGCTCAGTCTAACGTTTTAATTTGTCGCTGGATTTTTACACAGTTAAATGCACCTCCGATTACAGCAGCGGTGATCTGGAAACGAAGTAACCAGGCAAAAGTTTACACCGCCTCGGTCGAGCGCATTTATACCCAAGTCGGTCGTCTGACTTCTCGGCTTACGTGACGCTGCTGACGTTGGGACTACTTTCCCGTGGATCCCCAATTTTATTGATTCTTTGAAGTTATCTTTTATTAATGATGTATGTGCTATTTTAATGACTCGTTTGGAGTATTTTGTTTGGTGATGATGCCTAAAGTTATTAAAATAACATGCATATATATGTATCATATGGATTATCTTTAGAAGGCTTTTGAAAAGTAGAGCATTTCTTTTCGTACTATATTATGTAAAATTGGTGGCACAGGAGGTAGCACACGTGCCTCTAGCGTTAGGGGTTCGAATCCCACTTCCGCCCTGTCGAATGGATTCCTCCTGGGAGCTCAGCTACTCCTGCATGCCAAGCACATGCAGTTCTGCTACCTGGTATCTCTGAATTGCCGTAGAGAATGACTGAATTTGTGATTGTCTGCCCTGTGGTTCCATCCAGGATGTACCCTATGCAGCTTGGGACTGGAACCACATACCCCAGTGATCCTAACCAGGATAAACGATTGCAAGATGGATGCATGATCTGATATGGACTGACACTTACTATAGATGAGTTTTCTTAAAAATCAGCAGCTATATAAAGATTCCAGGCATTTCCTAAAGAAAGATCCCACTGGTTCTTCTGGAGAATCGAAACCCTGGTGTAAAAACAGTGCCACTATGTCATTAATAACATGGCTGAGGACTGCAGGAGGAGAATATATGTTTCTGTTTCCATTTCAATCAATTTACCGACAGGGGCACACTAAGTATAAATCACTGATATGTATAAGAACGTATTGCAATAATGAAACGTAAAAATAGCTGCACCCTTGTAAGGTACATCAAATAATTGCAATTGTGCATCTGAGAAAAGCAAAACAAAAACCTCAGATTACGTCAGGGCAGCTGCTCTTTTCCTAATAATTGAATCACATTGTGTTTTTCCAGAAGTACAAGCAATGAGATAGACATCCTTGGCTGAAGGACGAAATATTATCTAATTGGGTGCCAACATTGTCAGCTTGAAAAGAGAGGAGGCCACTCATCACGAATAACGTAGTTTACATTTTCAGAAATCATTTAAAAAGCAATAAATTGTATTTTTAATCCACCTTAATATATGGATTTATGCCATTTAGGTCTATGTTTTCTGTTCATCACCATTACTTTGTCAGAAGAAAACAAAACCGACAATGATACAAAGAAAACTGAAAAGACTTTATTATGCTCAAAAATTTTTGTGGAAAAACAGACCAGAAACATGGCTTGGAACAGCTCTGCAGAGAACACCACCGCCGACGTCAACGCCCCCACCCGGGTTCACAGCTTCACCTCTTCTTGAAGCCATATTTTTTCCGCTCGTAAAAGAGGTCGGTCTTGGAGCTCCCCAGGTTCACGATCTTAGGGCAGCCATCTCTCTGCACAGCAGGACAGGAAAGAGATCGAACACATCAGTATGTTTTTCTTTGAAAGTACATACGTAGGTGCCGTCTCCAAATGAGGCAAAAAGCTTTTTCCACATTAGCAACATAAAATATTAAAATGACCAACGTTAAGAGCATTAAAATAAAAATATGCATGACCATATGAGTGAGCAAAAGACCTTTACACATATATACAAAACATAGCCAGGCAAAGATGATAAAGGCTTCAAACCAATAACAAAATCATAAAAACCCAAATACCACAGATTTAGAAAGACTTATGTACAAGTGGATTTCATGTCTTTTTATGAACAATTACATCTTTTTAAGCAGTTTTAATCTCTGATAACATAGAAAATCCACTACATGGCTAGAAAACTGGGACACTCACATCTTTTTCCTGAATGGTGCACTCCTTGCAGTAATAGGCATCAGACACTCCCGGCCCTCCACAGATGACACAGCGTCCCTGATAGGATCCGTAGTTGCATTCATCACAGATACGCACCAGCGTGCAGGGCCTTACGTAGGAATCGCAGATGACACACTTCCCATCACCTGGGGGGTGGGGGGTTGGTCAATGATTACTATATTTATATATATAAATCTAAGGATTTATAGATCCATAAGCACCAGAGTGTTGTGGTGCAACACCACCGAGGTAAAGTGTTACAGAAATATAAACTATATGTTCAGAAACAATAAGTTAAATTAAAAAATGTCAATAGGATGAAGCACTAAAGCAGCACCTAGGTTTTAGTGCAGAAAAGTTAAAAAGTACTTACATTTTTCACATAATCTTCCAATAGCTGAAAGAAGAACAGAGATAAACATTAACATATTAGAAAAACAGTTTCACCTGTCTACATTATTTTTACCATATATTTACCAAACCAGACTCATTTTACCAGATGAGGGGGGACAGTCTTGGCCATAGTGTTTACAATAACAGATATAAAAAGAAGCAGTCTCAAAACTTCAGGCTTCCTCAATCATTGCAAAGCCAGACAAATAATCAGTTTATACTTATTTTATAACTATAACATATTATTAGCGAGCCTTAATAACGCCTTATGTTAAGGTAACAATAATTTTTATGTCCAATGATAATGGTCGAAGGCGGTCGAAGGAATTCGAAGGCGGTCGAAGGACGTTACTTCGATAGTACATTTCCTCATTCGTAAGAAAACTAATCGGTGAAAATTAAAAGCGAAAAGACATAAAAAGAAGCAGTAACAAAACTTCAGGTATCTTCAATCTTTGCAAAGCCTGACAAAATCAGTTTCAACTTATTTTATAAATATATATTATTAGCGATAGGTCGAAGGAGTTCGAATGCGAACGGCGGTCGAAGGAGTTCGAATGCGAACGGCGGTCGAAGGAGTTCGAATGCGAACGGCGGTCGAAGGAGTTCGAATGCGAACGGCGGTCGAAGGAGTTCGAATGCGAACGGCGGTCGAAGGAGTTCGAATGCGAACGGCGGTCGAAGGAGTTCGAATGCGAACGGCGGTCGAAGGAGTTCGAATGCGAACGGCGGTCGAAGGAGTTCGAATGCGAACGGCGGTCGAAGGAGTTCGAATGCGAACGGCGGTGAAAGGAGTTCGAATGCGAACGGCGGTGAAAGGAGTTCGAATGCGAACTGCGGTGAAAGGAGTTCGAATGCGAACGGCGGTGAAAGGAGTTCGAATGCGAACGGCGGTGAAAGGAGTTCGAAGGCGAACGGCGGTGAAAGGAGTTCGAATGCGAACGGCGGTGAAAGGAGTTCGAATGCGAACGGCGGTGAAAGGAGTTCGAATGCGAACGGCGGTGAAAGGAGTTCGAAGGCGAACTGCGGTGAAAGGAGTTCGAATGCGAACTTCGGTGAAAGGAGTTCGAATGCGAACGGCGGTGAAAGGAGTTCGAATGCGAACGGCGGTGAAAGGAGTTCGAAGGCGAACTGCGGTCGAAGGAGTTCGAAGGCGGTCAACGGACGTTACTTCGATAGTACATTTCCTCATTCGTAACAGAACTAGTCGGTGAAAATTAAAAGCGAAATCTTACCAACGCCGGCTTGTTTTCTGCAGAAAATCAAATCTGGATGATGCTTCGCCATGTCGAATGTTCGTAAACGTTACCCTGTGAACTCCGACCTCGGTGTGACCTTTCAACTTTATTTTCCATAAAACAAAATTAATATGCTACACTAAATTATACATAATATAAATGTGAAGACTTTGATCGAAATTACGCAACAAAAATATTTTACAACAGCAAAAATTAAATTGTAAATCTTTTAGCAATTGTGTAAGTTAACTGCGCATGCGTCAAACAAGACGCGTTATATTGGTTATGATAAACGAGGAAATGCATACTGCCATCTATCGGAGTGGAGTATTGAGGAACTAGTAACGCAGTTCCATTTTGTTATCCATACCTGCGGAAGAATTTTAAAGACACCTTAACACTTATACCTGCTGTAACACAGAAACCTCTTTATTTCTGTAGTAAAAATTCCTTTTTAGAATATACTCCGGACACTATGAGCTCCGTTCAGTTCAAGTGAAGGTTAAGTGAAATGGTGCATTTGCTGCTGTTGAATAGTGCTGAATAAGTGAAGTGAATAATTAGACGATTCATTTGCTGTACATTTCATATTCTGTGATTGTGGCGAAAGTGTTTATGTAGTTTCTTCGCAATGTAGAAGAAGATATTGCACCACGCTGCTGTATCACCCTTACTAAAAAGTAAAAAGTATACTTAAAATTTTATTAAGTATACTTCTTGGGACTAAATTGCCCCACTTTTAGTTCATTAAAGTACATATTTTAAGTGTATTTGTTTAGTAATATTAGTTATTAGTAATTTTATACCCGAAACTGCTACAAACAGCACAGTAGCGATATGACTATGCATGTAAAAATTTGCAAAACATACTTAGAGATACTTTTTTCTCTTAGTCACTGAAAATGAACAAATATTGTTTTGAATGCCAAAATTAAAGATAAAATACATTTTACATATAAGCTAGACTTTTCTCAATATATGTCAGTTTAAGCCAGGTATACTTAAGTCAGACTTTCTTTAGTATATCTCTGTTACGTACATACGAAGTTTACTGAGAGTATACTTACAATTTTTTTTAGTTTAGAAAAAGTATACTTATATACTTCTTTTTCGCACGGGCGCAGTTTAAAATTATGCAGCTATCCGTCAGTTCTCGTCAGACCATTTAAAGGACTGTGTGCATCTTTATGTACGATTTCCAGCAGCGTGATCTGTTATTGACATTTAAGAGTATGACAATGATCGAACACGTCGAGATTACCTTTCTTTTAAATAAGCATGCACTTAATTCAGGTGGGGTGAAAAGATGGGTAAAAGATGCATAGGCAACGTGTAGCTGCCCTGGATATCGTGCTGCTTATCCCCAGATACCGAAGTACACATTTATTTCACAGCATAGCAAATCAGAATCACTAATTGACCTGTGCAGCATATTTGTACAAGTGGTCTGCTCGTAAAAAACACACGGCACTCCCGAAAGAACATGTAGACGTAATTCTTAATGAATTATTTTATACTTAATGTTAGAAGATATTATTTACGATTGTTTTATTGTAGACAAAAAACAAGTACATCAATGCGGATGCTGATCTATTAATGTCCGCAAAGGAAAGAACAATGAAATTGCCTCTCAGCTTTTCTCTTTAAGTTAACTAATCTGATTTTCTCTGTGGAAATCAGTTTTAAAAACTCTAACTATGTAAGAGACAGAAAGTTTAGGTTCAGAAAGTACAATCCAAACCAAGATTTTGGTTCAACCAACCAGTTGAGCATAAATAGTCGCACAGAGTACTCAACCTGGTTGATTAAATCAAAATCTTGGTTTGGATTGTACTTTCTGAACTTAAGGTTTCTGTCTCTGATATACAGTTAGAGTGGATTTGTACTTTCTGGACCTGAACTTTCCACCTCTTAACCCGCTAACTAGGATCACGGTTCTTCTAAGATAGACGTTTATGTTAAGTGTCATCAGTCTTGTCTCGTTCAGTGACAGCTTTTTCTAACATGGTTCAATTCCTTTTTCTGTGTTTATTTGAAAGTTAGCTTCAGTAGATTCATTGGATATAGCATTTTTTTTCCTGTTGGAGGAGCCCTCCAAGCCATGACGGGCCAAAATTAGGGATGTCCATTTCGGATTGATTCGTCACCGATAGCTGACACTTGCTAATCGACTATTAACCGTTAACCGATAAGAAATAAATGACTGTATATAAAGGATGCGTGTCCGGTACCAAATACCAATACAAGAAATGCTTTAGGAATTAGAAGTGGTTTATTTTTTTCCAAGTGAAAAGACTTCATGAGTTATGCAAATAATCAAGTTGTCAGGCTTTGCAATGAAGAAAACAGATTTACAAAATAAACCAAACATTGAATCCTACAGCGGCAAGGTCTGGCACAGCCTACATCTCCTCTGTAGGAAAATATTGTAAAACTGAAATGAACTGCGAGCAGCCTGCACACTTTTTTAACGTAAAGCATGGAGAGTGCTGTCACAAACACCAGCTCCGCTACTGCGTATGTTTAATCTGGCCGAATTATCAACAGTCAACGTTTTAACAAAAACGAATGTTGTCATGTTCACACCTCAAAATAAATAAATAAAACCCTGAGTATAACTGATAGCCTGTCTACTGATTTTTATTCAGTAACGGCAACATGTCGACATGCTGTGGGATAGTCTTGTGCGCAGACTGACTGAGAGACCCCCGGCAGAAACAATCTGCAAAAATGGGCACTCATGTTACGCTCTGCTTTCTGTGCTTTTCCACACTGGAAACTTTTAATATTCTTTTTTTTAAAAAAATAAATAAAAATGAACCATTTAACAGTTCGTATTAATGGTTAAGATTATTCTCATCGGTTAAACGGTGAATTATAACATCCCCAGGGAAGGTAAATGGTATTTTTGATTAACTCCTAAAACTGAATTAAGTTTGGTTTAGGTGTGACTTGTACCTGTCTGGTTCCATGTACTTTACTCTAAACTAAATTTATCAAGCCCTCCAGCCCCAGATGACATTTTTCTTATTTTCTCCTGCTTCTAATACTGTCAGATTGTGACTCATCCTGATTGAGGCCCAGCAGGTGACTGGAAGCTGGAGGCTTTTTATATAAAAAGGCTTAATCATTCACCTGACTTTAGTTTTTGTACAGTTAGGTTTGCAAGAAGACAATAAAATGTAACTGACATTATATGGATACATAAAAGTAGCATTATAACTTGTCAGTTTAATTGACTCTGTTTCAATTAAAAAAAAAAAAAAAGTTTGACTTGGTGAGCATTTCTCCATGTGAAAGTGATTCACTTTCCAATGAATCAACTGCTCAGCTGGCCACAGAGGATCAGCTTTTTGTGCCATGGATTTCTTCCATAGACGGGCATTCCGAAGGCTTGCACTTCTATACATCGTTTGCTCTGGTCTTGAGATGTTGTGGGTCTGTACATTAGCATCGTTTGGTATGGTCTTAAGATGGAGCGTTGAGTGACTCAGTGGGTTTAGTCTCTGTGCCTGTGATCGGAACATCACCGGTTTGAACCAAGCCTCACCGAACAGTCACATGTGGGCCCTTGAAAAGTCCCTTAACCCCCAGCTCTGGTGGGGGGGGGGGAGGCTGCACATTGGCTGACCCTGCGCTGTGACTCCCAAGCTATAGAGAGCAAGATGGGTCAGGCGAAGAAGAATTCCATTGTACCTGTACTTGTGCAAATGAAAAGTGAAAGAATTTAATCTTTAAAGATGACGTGGTTCTGTCCTCCTGTTAGGAGAAAGCGCCGTAGCTTTCACTCCTACAATCTCCTGTGTGAGGAAGCGCCGCAGCTTACCACTCACACACTTCCACTTCCAGGACCCAGGAATAATCGAGACAGCACACGTCTTTCTGTTTTACTTGCGCAAGGGTGCCCACTTCAGGTGCAACAGACAGTATCTGCGCCTCTGTTGAGTGTCACACCGGACAGTCCCTTGGCTTCTTTATTTATAGGGTAGGGGAGGGGTTACATGGGTCTTGTCTTTAACTAGTCAATGCTGTGTGAGGCCTCCGTGAAACAGGGTTAATACAAAGCATTACATATCTCAAGGTGGGCCCCCTGCTATGTTGACAGAATCTGTTTCCTTTCTCAAGGTCTCTTATTCCTGCGTCACAATCTGGTAGGCCCCTGTGAGGACATCTTGTCTGCAACCCTTTCTGGGCCATGGGTTAGTTGTTAAGGGTTGCACGTACACATATAGGAGGATAATAATATGATAAAATACACAGATACACTCTAACAGTCCCTCCTGTTTATCATGTTAATTATACATTTGCTGTGATATAAAAAGAGACAAGGGTGTAGCATCTCTAAACTTCGGGACTGGGCCATGCCGGTGAGGATTTCGGCCCGTCCGTCATGGTGCGTCATGCATCCACCCCTGCTCCTCTTCATCTGCATCTGTTTCCATGTTTTGGGTGAGGGACAAAAACATATTCTCCTGGGCTCGGAAAGCAGAGCTCAGGGCAGAATTAATCATTATACGAAAACAAGGTATCACTGTGATACAACAACAGAAGAACATCACAAAGAATGCAAAAAATGGTATACTCAATTTGAGTAATATGGACCACCAAGCCCCGGTAGTGAACCAGGACATCCAATAGTCGTTCTGCGTCCTTGTGTCGGTGGTCATAGCAGTTTACAAGTCCTTCAGCCTTTGCATTGCCTTAGTCATGTTGGGTGAATGCACATTGTCAGGAATGTATGTACAACAGGTTTGGTTCAACAATACACACACTCCTCCCTGCGCTGCAGTGAGAAGATCTAGCGCCATGCGATTCTCTATCACCATTTGCCTTTGTAGCAGTTAGTCAAATTCTTATTGGATACCACATCATATACATATCGATACCAATAGTTCCGTAGGAATGGATGGGTTTCGTCTCCTTTTATGCTAGTGAGGTGCACTCCGTCCGGAGTCCACCTTTTCTTCTCCTGCACCTCAGTGTCTGGTACCAGCCATAGAATCAATATTACCATAAGACAGAAAAGACTTCCTAATATTCCCTTAGCCCACCACGGACACCCTACCAGAGCCATCCTAAAGGAGTACAGTTCAGCTGTTTTCTTCACCGGGTTGAGACAACGAAAACCTATTGTTTCTTCGTGCCTTTGTAGCGGACTTCCACTGTTACTCCGCGAGTGAGGCGTCTGGTAAGGGCAGAATGAGCTTACAGTGACTCTTGTGGATCCAGGAAGGTCTTTCTGCAATCTTCAAGGCAGTTGGTGTAGTCAGGAGGACTTGGTATGGTCCGTCCCACCGAGGTGAAGTCCAGTCTTTCCTTTGTAGGACTTTTATCAACACCCAATCACCTGGCTTCACCGTTTCCTGCAAAGTAGACACAGATGCTTCTGGCAGATTACCAGGGTGCTGGATATTCTGTTTGGAGATCAGCTTACGCATCCAATCAGCAAGTGTCTGTTCATGAGCTGCCTTTCCTACATCAGTTGCTTCCCCCAGAAACGGAAATGGCCTTCCGTGCACGATTTCAAAAGGGGTTAACCCATTCGTTGTGGGTGTTATTCTCATCCACAATTTTACTAATGCTAAGCATTCTGGCCACGGTCTGCCTGTTTCTTCCATAGTTTTTCTCAATCTATTTTTTACTGTCCCGTTTGTTCTTTCCACCAAACCTGCACTTTGCGGATGATATGCACAGTGATTTTTTTAATACAAAACCCAATGTTTGTGAGCATAAATCTAGCACCTTGTTCACAAAATGAGATCCGTTATCTGACCGTATTACTTCCGGTATTCCATATGTGGGGAAGAAATGGGACACCAGACACTTGGCCACTGTGACTGCATCACAGTGTTTTACTGGGTATATCTCCACCCACTTTGAAAAAGTGTCTATTATCACTAGGCAGTATTTCACTCCCTGTGACCATGTTAATTCCAAAGTCCATATGTATTGCCTGAAACGGTTGTGTAGGGTTAGGGAATTGGCCTCGTTTGGGTCTTAGATTGCCCTGCGCATTATGTTTACAACATATAAGGCATGCTCTACAGTAGTTTTTTGCAAAATTGGAAAAATTTATAGTGTAAAAATGTTGTTGTATTATATGTACCATCCCTCCTGTTGAGACATGGGTTACCCCATGACTCACAACCGCGGCGGTTTTATACAGGCTGCGGGGTAAGATAGACCTATTCAAGTTAGACGGAAAACCTTTCGCTTGTGTGGCTCCTCGCGAAATCCACTTGTCTTTCTCTGACGTAGGAGCTTGTTGTTGTGCATCATATAGTACATCTTGTTCTATAAGGAATAACCCCTTCTCTGTTTTTTCTGGCGTTTGCTGGGCTGCTGCCTTTGCGGCTTGGTCAGCAACGCATTGCCTTTCGTTTCCTCTGAATTATCAGTCTGGTGTGCTTTGCATTTACATAACGCGAGTGTCTTTGGTTTTTGTACAACGTCTAACAATCGAAGTAGAAGTGCTGCTTGTCAAGGTTGTTCCTTGAGAACTTTTAAACCCTCTGTTTTTCCACACTGCTGCGTGGTGGTGCACTGCAGAGAACACGTATTGACTGTCCGTATATATTGTAATCTCCTGTCCTTCATGTATTTCACAGGCTCTGATTACAGCATATAATTCTGCTGCTTGGGCTGAGCATGTGGATGGTAAGGCTCCTGCCTCTATTACTTTGTCTTTAGTCACAACTGCGTATCCAACCTTATTTTCCCCGTATCTGTCTTTGGCTGCAGAGCCATCGACAAATAAGGTTACGGCGCTTGGAATTGGAGTTAGTGCAATATCAGCGCGAGGTTTTGTCTGTTCCTGTATTTCAGTTTTGCATACGCCACTATTTGATCTCCTCGGGCTACGAATGTTGCTTCTGGTTTAGTTTTTTTTTTTTTTTAGCTTTCTGAGCGTGTTGGGCATGCTCAACGGCTTGCTACACTGCACCTGTGTTTTGATGGACCCAGTATTTATCAATATACTTCTTTAATTCAGGTTTTAACCCTGCTAGGAAAGCCCGTTTTAATTGTTGTTGGTACACCCCGTTCTCGTCCTCCCCATGAGGAATCCCAGAGTTTGTCACGAACAACGGGCGTACCCTGTCCAAGAAATCCTCTGGCTCTTCGCCTTCCTTTTGCTTACATTGGGCTATTCTCCCGTAATCAACTCGTCTTGTAAATGTTGTTTCTAGTCTCTGTCTCAAGTCGCCCAATGCTTGTTGTAATTGTGGGTCATCGTGACCGAGGGGCAAATTGTTTGCTCCTTGTCCAGTAAAGTCTCCAGCCACCCGGCCCCATTTATGATTAAGTAATTGTCTAAAACAGCGGAACAGCTCTCTTCCATTTAGGTGAAAACTGACCTGCAACTCAGTCATGGCGGACCAGAATTCAGGTACTCCATCCTCTATGGGTGGAATGCCTTTTAGGGCAGCAGCCCTATCTTCCGCTGTCCAGGGGCGGTATACTAATATTGTTGCTGGTGAGGCTTGGCCTCCTTCGCCAGGGGCTATACGGGGGTTTGCAACTTCTACCATGGGAGCAAGCAGTTCAGATTCATCCTCGGAATCCGAACAGTACCATTGTGTTTTTTTATTCTCGGGATTTATTCGCATTCGTAAATGCGGGTCTGTCGCTCTCGTTTGGTGTGGCCTTGCACTCCCTCCTTCAGCTCCCCGCACAGCAGGAAGTGGGGGGTCTGGCATGTTATGCTATGGTGGGGGATGCTGTAGTACTGGTGGGCCGTCCGCTGGTGTCTGCGGGGGAGCAGACGGCGGTGTTTCCTCGTCTATGTTAACAAGGGCCGCTTGCAGCGTCTCCTTTTTCTTTTCCTGTTTCTTTTTTCTGGCTATATCACGGAGTTTGCTTTGTTCTAACCAAACATCGGATAAGACATATTCTCGTCTTTTCTGTACTTTGTCCTTGCCTGTACAGCGGCCGGACATCATTTCTAATTTCAATTCTGTCTGTAATCTCAGAATATTTTCTGTACTCAGGGTTCCTGAAAACCCATGCTTTTTCCGCCACTTTTGGTTGCTTATTATTCCTGCCCCCTCCTTATATTTTTCCATGAATTTCTCATCACCCGCCAATTCTACCTTGCTTTGACTCTGTCCCATTATTGTATATACAAAAAATAATAACCCCTAAGTGCAAGTCCCTGGCATGAGACCTCGGGAGGACACTGGCACGGCCTTCTACTGTCCTCTAAAGAGACAGCGGTGTCAGTTTTCAGGGGTGAAACCCGTCCTTTTTCCCTTGGTCACCAGTATGTTGTTGCACCTAGGCCGGGTGTATGGGGCCGCTACTGCCCTCTCAACTCACACCCGCTTTCCCTGCTGCAGCGTCGTGCTTCTCACCTGGTCCTTCCTTTATGACGAAGTGGTTCTAGTTCTTGTCCGGGGACCCGTCAGGCGCCAGCCCAGCCGTCCGGGAACAGTTCTAACCACCGGCCTGTGGCGAATTCACGTCGCAGGTCTTTCACTCACTCCCTATGAGCGAGACTGTCGACAGCTTTCGGTGTCGTTCGTCGGCGGACTGGTCGGCGCCCTCTGGTATCTCTCTCCGGATCCGGCTCGAAGGACCAATTTATGTTAGGAGAAAGCGCCGTAGCTTTCACTCCTACAATCTAGTTATGTTGGAGAAAGCGCCGTAGCTTTCACTCCTACAATCTCCTGTGTGAGGAAGCGCCGCAGCTTACCACTCACACACTTCCACTTCCAGGACCCAGGAATAATCGAGACAGCACACGTCTTTCTGTTTTACTTGCGCAAGGGTGCCCACTTCAGGTGCAACAGACAGTATCTGCGCCTCTGTTGAGTGTCACACCGGACAGTCCCTTGGCTTCTTTATTTATAGGGTAGGGGAGGGGTTACATGGGTCTTGTCTTTAACTAGTCAATGCTGTGTGAGGCCTCCGTGAAACAGGGTTAATACAAAGCATTACATATCTCAAGGTGGGCCCCCTGCTATGTTGACAGAATCTGTTTCCTTTCTCAAGGTCTCTTATTCCTGCGTCACAATCTGGTAGGCCCCTGTGAGGACATCTTGTCTGCAACCCTTTCTGGGCCATGGGTTAGTTGTTAAGGGTTGCACGTACACATATAGGAGGATAATAATATGATAAAATACACAGATACACTCTAACACCTCCCCACCCCCAAGCTTGCCCTGGGACAGGGGGCTCGGCGGCTGCATGTGGCAGCCGCCCTCCGCGCCAAAGCCAGGGTGGCCGTCAGCCGCTTTGAGCCCACTGCCTATGTCAACTATGAGAAGCTGCGCTCCAGCATTGACATTGTACGCAAAAGGTCAGTCTGTTCTTCACTCTGGCTGCTTTCAGTGTCCATGCCCAGCTTTTTCTTTATTATGCTCAAAACTTTTTGTGGAAAAACAGACCAGAACCATGGCTTGGAACAGCTCTGCAGAGAACACCACCGCCGACGTCCATGCCCCCACCCGGGTTCACAGCTTCACCTCTTCTTGAAGCCATATTTTTTCCGTTCGTAAAAGAGGTCGGTCTTGGAGCTCCCCAGGTTCACGATCTTAGGGCAGCCATCTCTCTGCACAGCAGGACAGGAAAGAGATCGAACACATCAGTATGTTTTTCTTTGAAAGTACAGACGTAGGTGCCGTCTCCAAATGAGGCAAAAAGCTTTTTCCACATTAGCAACATAAAATATTAAAATGACCAACGTTAAGAGCATTAAAATAAAAATATGCATGACCGTATGAGTGAGCAAAAGACCTTTACACATATATACAAAACATAGCCAGGCAAAGATGATAAAGGCTTCAAACCAATAACAAAATCATAAAAACCCAAAAACCACAGATTTAGAAAGAGTCTTAGGTACAAGTGGATTTCATGTCTTTTTATGAACAATTACATCTTTTTAAGCAGTTTTAATCTCTGATAACAGAAAATCCACTACATGGCTAGAAAATTGGGACACTCACATCTTTTTCCTGAATGGTGCACTCCTTGCAGTAATAGGCATCAGACACTCCCGGCCCTCCACAGATGACACAGCGTCCCTGATAGGATCCGTAGTTGCATTCATCAGATACGCACCAGCGTGCAGGGCCTTACGTAGGAATCGCAGATGACACACTTCCCATCACCTGGGGGGTGGGGGGTTGGTCAATGATTACTATATTTATATATATAAATCTAAGGATTTATAGATCCATAAGCACCAGAGTGTTGTGGTGCAACACCACCGAGGTAAAGTGTTACAGAAATATAAACTATATGTTCAGAAACAATAAGTTAAATTAAAAAATGTCAATAGGATGAAGCACTAAAGCAGCACCTAGGTTTTAGTGCAGAAAAGTTAAAAAGTACTTACATTTTTCACATAATCTTCCAATAGCTGAAAAAAGAACAGAGATAAACATTAACATATTAGAAAAACAGTTTCACCTGTCTACATTATTTTTACCATATATTTACCAAACCAGACTCATTTTACCAGATGAGGGGGGACAGTCTTGGCCATAGTGTTTACAATAACAGATATAAAAAGAAGCAGTCTCAAAACTTCAGGCTTCCTCAATCATTGCAAAGCCAGACAAATAATCAGTTTATACTTATTTTATAACTATAACATATATTATTAGCGAGCCTTAATAACGCCTTATGTTAAGGTAACAATAATTTTTATGTCCAATGATAATGGTCGAAGGCGGTCGAAGGAATTCGAAGGCGGTCGAAGGACGTTACTTCGATAGTACATTTCCTCATTCGTAAGAAAACTAATCGGTGAAAATTAAAAGCGAAAAGACATAAAAAGAAGCAGTAACAAAACTTCAGGTATCTTCAACCTTTGCAAAGCCTGACAAAATCAGTTTCAACTTATTTTATAAATATATATTATTAGCGATAGGTCGAAGGAGTTCGAATGCGAACTGCGGTGAAAGGAGTTCGAATGCGAACTGCGGTCGAAGGAGTTCGAATGCGAACGGCGGTCGAAGGAGTTCGAATGCGAACGGCGGTCGAAGGAGTTCGAATGCGAACGGCGGTCGAAGGAGTTCGAATGCGAACGGCGGTCGAAGGAGTTCGAATGCGAACGGCGGTCGAAGGAGTTCGAATGCGAACGGCGGTCGAAGGAGTTCGAATGCGAACGGCGGTCGAAGGAGTTCGAATGCGAACGGCGGTCGAAGGAGTTCGAATGCGAACGGCGGTGAAAGGAGTTCGAATGCGAACGGCGGTGAAAGGAGTTCGAATGCGAACGGCGGTGAAAGGAGTTCGAATGCGAACGGCGGTGAAAGGAGTTCGAATGCGAACGGCGGTGAAAGGAGTTCGAATGCGAACGGCGGTGAAAGGAGTTCGAATGCGAACGGCGGTGAAAGGAGTTCGAATGCGAACGGCGGTGAAAGGAGTTCGAATGCGAACGGCGGTGAAAGGAGTTCGAATGCGAACGGCGGTGAAAGGAGTTCGAATGCGAACGGCGGTGAAAGGAGTTCGAAGGCGAACTTCGGTGAAAGGAGTTCGAAGGCGAACTTCGGTGAAAGGAGTTCGAATGCGAACTTCGGTGAAAGGAGTTTGAAGGCGAACTGCGGTCGAAGGAGTTCGAAGGCGGTCAACGGACGTTACTTCGATAGTACATTTCCTCATTCGTAACAGAACTAATCGGTGAAAATTAAAAGCGAAATCTTACCAACGCCGGCTTGTTTTCTGCAGAAAATCAAATCTGGATGATGCTTCGCCATGTCGAATGTTCGTAAACGTTACCCTGTGAACTCCGACCTCGGTGTGACCTTTCAACTTTATTTTCCATAAAACAAAATTAATATGCTACACTAAATTATACATAATATAAATGTGAAGACTTTGATCGAAATTACGCAACAAAAATATTTTACAACAGCAAAAATTAAATTGTAAATCTTTTAGCAATTGTGTAAGTTAACTGCGCATGCGTCAAACAAGACGCGTTATATTGGTTATGATAAACGAGGAAATGCATACTGCCATCTATCGGAGTGGAGTATTGAGGAACTAGTAACGCAGTTCCATTTTGTTATCCATACCTGCGGAAGAATTTTAAAGACACCTTAACACTTATACCTGCTGTAACACAGAAACCTCTTTATTTCTGTAGTAAAAATTCCTTTTTAGAATATACTCCGGACACTATGAGCTCCGTTCAGTTCAAGTGAAGGTTAAGTGAAATGGTGCATTTGCTGCTGTTGAATAGTGCTGAATAAGTGAAGTGAATAATTAGACGATTCATTTGCTGTACATTTCATATTCTGTGATTGTGGCGAAAGTGTTTATGTAGTTTCTTCGCAATGTAGAAGAAGATATTGCACCACGCTGCTGTATCACCCTTACTAAAAAGTAAAAAGTATACTTAAAATTTTATTAAGTATACTTCTTGGGACTAAATTGCCCCACTTTTAGTTCATTAAAGTACATATTTTAAGTGTATTTGTTTAGTAATATTAGTTATTAGTAATTTTATACCCGAAACTGCTACAAACAGCACAGTAGCGATATGACTATGCATGTAAAAATTTGCAAAACATACTTAGAGATACTTTTTTCTCTTAGTCACTGAAAATGAACAAATATTGTTTTGAATGCCAAAATTAAAGATAAAATACATTTTACATATAAGCTAGACTTTTCTCAATATATGTCAGTTTAAGCCAGGTATACTTAAGTCAGACTTTCTTTAGTATATCTCTGTTACGTACATACGAAGTTTACTGAGAGTATACTTACAATTTTTTTTAGTTTAGAAAAAGTATACTTATATACTTCTTTTTCGCAAGGGCGCAGTTTAAAATTATGCAGCTATCCGTCAGTTCTCGTCAGACCATTTAAAGGACTGTGTGCATCTTTATGTACGATTTCCAGCAGCGTGATCTGTTATTGACATTTAAGAGTATGACAATGATCGAACACGTCGAGATTACCTTTCTTTTAAATAAGCATGCACTTAATTCAGGTGGGGTGAAAAGATGGGTAAAAGATGCATAGGCAGCGTGTAGCTGCCCTGGATATCGTGCTGCTTATCCCCAGATACCGAAGTACACATTTATTTCACAGCATAGCAAATCAGAATCACTAATTGACCTGTGCAGCATATTTGTACAAGTGGTCTGCTCGTAAAAAACACACGGCACTCCCGAAAGAACATGTAGACGTAATTCTTAATGAATTATTTTATACTTAATGTTAGAAGATATTATTTACGATTGTTTTATTGTAGACAAAAAACAAGTACATCAATGCGGATGCTGATCTATTAATGTCCGCAAAGGAAAGAACAATGAAATTGCCTCTCAGCTTTTCTCTTTAAGTTAACTAATCTGATTTTCTCTGTGGAAATCAGTTTTAAAAACTCTAACTATGTAAGAGACAGAAAGTTTAGGTTCAGAAAGTACAATCCAAACCAAGATTTTGGTTCAACCAACCAGTTGAGAATAAATAGTCGCACAGAGTACTCAACCTGGTTGATTAAATCAAAATCTTGGTTTGGATTGTACTTTCTGAACTTAAGGTTTCTGTCTCTGATATACAGTTAGAGTGGATTTGTACTTTCTGGACCTGAACTTTCCACCTATAGACATAGCTCATGTTACGAAAGATCTGCATCACGCATGCGCGGTGGGTGCATGCAACGCTTTAAAAGGCAGACCGAGCGTCATCTGTAAGCGACACATCTTTGTCAGTGAACAAAATGGCGACGTATTGTCTTACTGCAACCCGGCTTCAGGTGAGCGACTTCTTGCGACTTTAACCTTGCTTGAAAATATTATTTTCATCTGAATGTGTGAATTATGACAGGATCGAATGAGCGAAGGGGACTTGTAGCATGCATGTCTATGGAAATATATTGGGGAACCCCGATACCTCCTAGACTAGGACCTAGATGTTGACATAGGTCATCTTATGTGGTCTGTCTAATCAGTTAATTGCGTCATATTAATTAAACTACATTTTCAAATAAAATAAGTCGGAATTATTTGCACGTCTCATTAGAGTCCGACCTCTTCTAGGGACGTCTTTAATACAAGCGGCATGGATGAATAGATAAGCTAGCCGATTAGCTCTTGCAAGGTGATCACAAGGTTATTGGCATATAGTTCGTGCGTCTTTCTCGCCCGTTTAAGCTGTGTGTTTACACGTGTCTGGGGAGAAAACGCTGCCTTTGGGTGCTGTGACTCACTTTGGCTTAAGCCTATAATTGCTTGAGTGTTGGACAGATATCTAGCTATAACATTACTGAAACATCATGTTTAATTACATAATCATCTTCTCTTAACCCGCTAACTAGGATCACGATTCTTCTAAGCTAGATGTTTATGTTAAGTGTCATCAGTCTTGTCTCGTTCAATGACATGGTTCAATTAATTTTTCTGTGTTTGCTTGAAAGTCAGCTTCAGTAGATTCATTGGATATAGCATTTTGTTTTCCTGTTGGAGGAGCCCTCCAAGCCATGACGGGCCAAAATTAGGGATGTCCATTTCGGATTGATTCGTCACCGATAGCTGACGCTCGCCAATCGACTATTAACCGTTAACCGATAAGAAATAAATTAGTTTAGGATAGTTAAAGGATGCGTGTCCGGCACCAAATACCAATACAAGAAATGCTTTAGGAATTAGAAGTGGTTTATTTTTTTCCAAGTGAAAACACTTCATGAGTTATGCAAATAATCAAGTTGTCAGGCTTTGCAATGAAGAAAACAGATTTAAAAAATGAACCAAACATTTAATCCTACAGCGGCAAGGTCTGGTACAGCCTACATCTCCCGTGTAGGAAAATATTGTAAAACTGAAATGAACTGCGAGCAGCCTGCACACTTTAACGTAAAGCATGGAGAGTGCTGTCACAAACACCAGCTCCGCTACTGCGTATGTTTAATCTGGCCGAATTATCAGCAGTCAACGTTTTAACAAAAACGAATGTTGTCATGTTCACACCTCAATAAATAAAAGCCTGAGTATAACTGATAGCTTGTCTACTGATTTTTATTCAGCAACAGCAACATGTCGACATGCTGTGGGATAGTCTTGTGCGCAGTCTGACTGTGAGACCACCGGCAGAGAAAACCCGCAAAATGGGCACTTATGTTACGCTCTGCTTTCTGTGCTTTTCCACACTGGAAACTTTTAACATTCTTTTTTTAAAATGAACAGCTTAACAGGTCGTATTAATGGTTAAGATTATTCTCATCGGTTAAACGGTGAATTATAACATCCCCAGGGAAGGTAAATGGTATTTTTGATTAACTCCTAAAACTGAATTAAGTTTGGTTTAGGTGTGACTTGTACCTGTCTGGTTCCATGTACTTTACTCTAAACTAAATTTATCAAGCCCTCCAGCCCCAGATGACATTTTTCTTATTTTCTCCTGCTTCTAATACTGTGTCAGATTGTGACTCATCCTGATTGAGGCCCAGTAGGTGACTGGAAGCTGGAGGCTTTTTATATAAAAAGGCTTAATCATTCACCTGATTTTAGTTTTTGTACAGTTAGGTTTGCAAGAAGACAATAAAATGTAACTGACATTATATGGATACATAAAAGTAGCATTATAACTTGTCAGTTTTATTGAATCTGTTTCAATAAAAAAAAAAAAAAAAAAAGTTTGACTTGGTGAGCATTTCTCCATGTGAAAGTGATTCACTTTCCAATGAATCAACTGGTCAGCTGGCCACAGAGGATCAGCTTTTTGTGCCATGGATTTCTTCCATAGACAGGCATTCCGAAGGCTTGCACTTCTATACATCGTTTGCTCTGGTCTTGAGATGTTGTGGGTCTGTACATTAGCATCGTTTGGTATGGTCTTAAGATGGAGCGTTGAGTGACTCGGTGGGTTTAGTCTCTGTGCCTGTGATCGGAACATCACCGGTTTGAACCAAGCCTCACCGAACAGTCACATGTGGGCCCTTGAAAAGTCCCTTAACCCCCAGCTCTGGGGGGGGGGGGAGAGGAGGCTGCACATTGGCTGACCCTGCGCTGTGACTCCCAAGCTATAGAGAGCAAGATGGGTCAGGCGAAGAAGAATTCCATTGTACCTGTACTTGTGCAAATGACAAAGAATTTAATCTTTAAAGATGACGTGGTTCTGTCCTCCCCACCCCAAGCTTGCCCTGGGACAGGGGGCTCGGCGGCTGCATGTGGCAGCCGCCCTCCGCGCCAAAGCCAGGGTGGCCGTCAGCCGCTTTGAGCCCACTGCCTATGTCAACTATGAGAAGCTGCGCTCCAGCATTGACATTGTACGTAAAAGGTCAGTCTGTTCTTCACTCTGGCTGCTTTCAGTGTCCATGCCCAGCTTTTTATCTTTTTTTGCAGTTTTAATCACCTGTGCTTGTGCCGTGTGTTTTCTTTACCCCGAATCAACATGAGACCTACAGAATTTCATGATCTGGTCAGATTGCCTGCACACAGGAAACTAAATCTGTTTGCTCATGCAGTTTAATACAAACCACATTTCAAACATTATGACTGTGTGTCTTTGTCGTGTCTGTTTTTACTTGCTTGCTATCTAGTGTCAGCGAGCAAGTTGACAGTAGCTGTGTGTCTGGGGTATTTGCAGTGGTTTATACCCCGGGTTGGTTGAACATTTGAATTCAGACCTGGAATTTTAAACTTATTTTTTTTCCTGTAATTTGTATTGGCTGTGAATCATATCATAGAACCTGGAGTGAAGGTGATCAGCCTTTAATCCAAGGGCAGGATTTCTGTTGACTTTGGTAGTTGTGCTTTGATGGTGGAAATGGCAGGTTTTAATGCAAATGAGTTTATTTTTTTATGCATTTTTCTCTCTTCTGCATTTCTGTTTGTTTCTAATATTCCCAAACTCTAGATGAATAATTGGTTGGATATTATTCCTGATAAAATTTTTGATAGCAGAATTCTTAATTTGTTCAGATTTTTTGGGCGTCCTGATATATTTCTTTACATATTTTCCTCCATTTCAATATTTATGATGATACTTAAGACTGACACCCAGACTTCCATGTAATCTCTTGCTAGGTTGAGGGCACCAGACTGAACCGTAGCACAGAAACAGCCCCAGTAAGAGTAATGATTGACAACTTTTTGTAGAATCTTTGAAATGAAAGAAAGATTTGAGATGTTATAATTTTATAATTATTAAATCACCTAGTATCATTCCTAGAGTTCAGGTCTAATAACGGCCATTTTAAACGGTTTTGGAACATTATTCGAGCCTAACAGATACATTTACCAAGTTTTACAGGGTAGTGCTAATCAATGGTGAAATTTTGTAGGAATTGGGTCTACAAGACCTAGTAGAAGATTTGCTGGAGTTCAAAAGTTCTGATTGTTTTATAGGAAAGAGATTCAAGGATGTTATTATCAGAGGGACTGGGACTAACAGGACGCTGGTAGCTGTGTGTAGCTACCGACGTGTTCTGTGTGATCTGTCTAATCTTGGCTATTTATTAAAAATGTAGTGACATCATCACTCCTAGGAGCCTCTGGATTTGTGAGTTTAACATGGAAGAATTCCATGTTAACTTGGACACAGATTCAAACAGGAATTTAGGGATGTTTTTGTTCTTTTCTATACGTCTGGAGAGACACGGACCTAGAGGTCACTAGTGCTTTTCTGTACTTAGTGAGTCTCTCTTTCCAGGCAGATCTGTGAACTTCTAGTTTTGTTGTGTGCCATTTGCGCTGTAGCTTATGTGAGGCCTCTTTAAGTTCATGTGCGTGATCAGAGTGCCAGGGGGCAGGTTTCTTGTCTCTAGACTTTATTTTCTTAAAGGGGCAGTTCCTTCCAAAACATACTCTTATGTTTTAGATGGGCTTTAGTGCTGTCTGTCTAGGTTGTTCGGCTGGGAGGTGCCTAGTTTTGAAAATATTGGTGGCAGAACTGTCAGGCTTCTTTTGAACATAATGGGATTGAGTGGAATTCTTGAGTGGAAAATGGTAGATAAACTACTCACTACCATTTTGGGTTAATGCAGGAATTTTCTTCTACCGAACGTCACCCACCAATCGTATCACTGCGCAGAAGATATAGTCAGGGTGCTCATGCTGGTGTCTTCTGCGCAGTGATAGGATTGGTGTGTTCACGATTACCACAGACCTCCTTTTCATTGGCTGTGTTTAGTGGGATGCCCAGTCCTGATTGGTTCTGTTTAGCGGGCTGGTTAAAGGCAGCATTTCCAGCCTCTTAAATAAGCTTAATCGCTTGGGCTGTTTCTAGATGGCATGGCGATAAACATCTGGCTCGTTTAACCTCCCACCGAGCCGTGATGGCTGCACAGGGCCCCATGTAGCAGCACAGAGGCGCCCTGTTGTTTAAGCTCCTGCATGGCTGCCAGTGGCTGAACCAGCCCTGCTAGAATAAGAGGAGGTGGTTTTTATTTTGAAAAGATTGACAAGATCCCCTGTAATATAGCAAGCAATGATAACAGTGACTGGCAGGTAAAAATGTAGCAATGTTGTATTTCTATATTAAATTAAGGATCCAAAAATTACGTCATAGCTTTTGAGATATGGCTGTTTGGGTACCCCCCCCCCCCCAATATTTTGGGTTTTACTGCCGCATTTTAATGGGTAATTTCAGAGCGAATTGTGAAGGACATAAGGACAAGGTATACAGTGGCAAAAGGAGTGAGGAAAAATCCTTTTATTTTTGTGAAATTAATTTTTAGATGTAACATTTCTGGACAGAGAAATAAGTTGAATCTGTCTTGTTTTGGGCTATTTCTTGCTCGTTCCTCCAATTACTTCCTTTGCCTGCTGATACCTAATGATAAACGAGTGTTTTGCCCTTTGTTAGGCTCTGTGACAGCTGTGCGGTAATCGCCTATCGGATATGTGATACTGTCCCCGTTGGGCTGTAAAGGACACTCTGAAGGACCGCAGCAGGTGGTGGTGCTTGTGTTCGGAGTTTGATTCTTCCTGTCTGGGGAGGATATCCAGGCTGATGGCAGTAGGGATGTATGTATCAAGATCTCATCTGTTTTCTTGTGTGAACCCATCTCTCCAAGGCTGAACCGGCCGCTCACCCTGTCTGAGAAGGTCGTCTACGGGCACCTAGATGACCCGGTGGGGCAGGAGATCACGCGCGGACGCACCTACCTGCGACTGCGGCCGGACCGCGTGGCCATGCAGGACGCCACGGCCCAGATGGCCATGCTACAGTTCATCAGCAGTGGACTGCCGCGCGTGGCCGTGCCCTCTACCATCCACTGCGACCACCTGATCGAGGCCAAGGATGGTGGAGCCCAGGACCTACAGAGGGCCAAGGTGGGCATGGGGAGAGCCGGGCATGGAGGGATGGGTAGGGTTAGTCTGGGCTATGGGACTTCAAATTTAAATAATTAAATTTTAATGACTTGGAATGGGACTCCATTGATCCCTGAGGGAAGTTCTAGTGCATATAGCAGCAAACATGCATTGGTTGACTGAGGATTCTGGAGTATATTTATCAGGAGGAAATTCCTGGTCCATCTTGCCGAAAGCTGGGGTGGTCATGACTAATGAGGCTTTCCTTACACGGACACTTCCCCATCCCCGTGTCCCCTAGGAAGTGAATCAGGAGGTCTACAGCTTCCTGGCCACTGCTGCAGCAAAGTATGGAGTAGGCTTCTGGAAACCTGGTTCCGGAATCATCCATCAGGTATTGAGAGTGGATGATACACTCGACTCTTATTGGACTCATTTTGGTTGGGTTAACCTTGATCCCGCAATTAGGTATTTAAACACTTGAGTTCAGAACTTAAAGCATCTCAAAGTGACTGAGCCAGTTTGGATTATTTAAAATGTGCTAGTAATGGGTTACATTTTATATGCTACATAGTGACTGTGATCTTCGTTGCTGCTCTCCTAGATCATCCTGGAGAACTACGCATACCCTGGGGTGATGCTGATTGGCACAGACTCGCACACCCCCAACGGAGGAGGCCTGGGAGGAATCTGCATCGGTGTGGGGGGGGCCGACGCTGTCGACGTCATGGCTGGCATCCCCTGGGAGCTGAAGTGCCCCAATGTCAGTAATTTTCCCCCCTCCCCTGTAAAATGATCTCACCCACCACCACATTCTATACCAGCCAATCAGAATTTCGCCCTCCGCTGCAGGTGATTGGCGTGAAGCTGACCGGCACCCTGTCTGGCTGGACGTCCCCAAAGGACGTCATCCTGAAGGTGGCCGGTATCTTGACGGTGAAGGGGGGTACGGGGGCCATCGTGGAATACCACGGCCCGGGCGTGGACTCCATCTCCTGCACGGGTAAGCCGCTCGGGGATTCGCTCGATGACCGACCATCCTGTGATTATTGTCAACGCTTCTGGTGGGGGTCGACCCCAGGAAGGACACTGGTTTTTGCCCCCTGGTTCCCCTGAAGTTCCTGGTTCCCCTGAAGTTCCTGGTTCCCCTGAAGTTCCTGGTTCCCCTGAAGTTCCTGTGTGCCTGGGTCGGATGTCGGTGCACATGTGGGCCTCACCTGAGCCTCCTGTTTCCTCTCTCCGTCCTCTAGGAATGGCCACCATATGCAACATGGGGGCTGAGATCGGGGCCACCACATCGGTGTTCCCCTACAACCACCGCATGAGGAGCTACCTGGAGAAGACAGGCCGCGCGGGTCAGTGCTGACATCTGGGAAGGAGGGGGTGGGAAGCACGACACGGGGGTGGGTATCTGCTCTTCCGGCCGTCTTTTACAATCCCCTGCCAACCGTCCCTCCCCACCCCTCTGCACCCCAGGACATCTCTGTCCTTTAACACGTCCCATTCTGGTCTCTGGCTTCAAAATGTCCACCATTGTCCCCGCAGATATCGCCACAGCGGCGAATGAAAACAAAGATATTCTGGTGCCTGATGCCGGATGCGAATATGACCAGCTCATCGAGATCAACCTCAGTGAGGTAAGACACACACACACACATGCTGAGTAGTCAGGGCTGGAATAGGATACAGGATACATGTGCTGTGATTTGATTTGTCTGACACCTCAGAGGACCAAGAAGCACATAGATAGGTAAAACTGGAGGTGTGGATGAAGCAGGTTAAACTAGAAATGTGGGGGTTAACTGAGTTCCATGAATTCAGTATTGAGTTATGGTGCCCCCCTGCCCCCCCCTGCCCCTGTCTCGACAGCTGAAGCCCCACATCAATGGTCCCTTCACACCTGACCTGGCTCACCCCGTGGCAGAGATCGGGGCGGTGGCCGAGAAAAGCGGCTGGCCCCTGGATGTCAAAGTGGGTCAGTATGTGGGGGGCGGATCCTGGCAGCTTTTGCATAATACCGTCCAATCAGAGCCAGATTAACGCTTACCCCGCCCCCTTCTGGCAGGCCTGATTGGCAGTTGCACAAACTCCAGCTATGAGGACATGGGCCGCGCTGCCTCGCTGGCCAAGCAGGCCCTGGACCACGGGCTCAAGTGCAAGGCCCAGTTCACGGTGTCGCCAGGCTCTGAACAGATCCGCGCCACCATCGAGAGGGACGGCTACGTGAGTACGGGGGCCGCGGGGCTGGGGGCCACGTTCGCGGCATCTGCGGGGACGGGTGGCTGACTTCCTGACCATGTGCCTGCAGGCTCAGATCCTGAGGGACGTGGGGGGCGTGGTCATGGCCAATGCCTGCGGCCCCTGCATCGGCCAGTGGGCAAGGTAGGTCTCCCCCGGCCTGTGACGCTCTGAGCACAGGCCTCTGAAATGCTTCATGTTTGCATGCAGGCGTTGCATCCCTGTGCTTGTGTTGGTCTTAGGCCTTGTAATATTAAACTTGTTTTGTATTTCAATTTTAAACATTTTTATCCTAATCTATTTTATACCTACTACTTGCGTGTGTTGGTCTTAGGACAGGATTGTGATGGTGGATCGTCCTGGGAAACCCATTAGCATGGATTCATCCAATCATAATCGCCCTTATGTTGGATTTGCGGTTCTGCATGTAACGCTGTCCCTGAGTGGGGCCGCTCTTCAGCTGCCTCTACCTCTAGAAAATCCACACGTGTTCAGTCGGGTTTAATGTCTCTGAGGCTTTATTTGCGTCCTGACGTCATTAGCGACGCTCGCAGGCGGTGTGCTGCGCTTCTGTGATGCTGCCGTGGTGCAGATGTTTGTTACAGCCACGCATCTCCGCTGTCGTGCAGGGGTGACGTCAGTAAGGGTGAGAAGAACACCATCGTCACGTCCTTCAACAGGAACTTCACAGCCAGGAACGACGCCAACCCGGCCACTCACGCCTTCGTCACTTCCCCAGAGGTGTGCCTCTGTTTACACACACACATAGTATCAGTCCTCCAGCCAAAAGTTTGGACACACCAGGCTGCCTGTAAAGGGGAGTGATGGTGTCGTGTCTCGTCACCTGGTCATACTGGATGTTCAGACTCATGCCGTTCTTGATTAATATTGAGCCGTTTTTGCTTCAGGTAGAAGTTTCTGGAAAAACCTGCATTTATACATGCGCTTGTTTTTGCGGCCTGTTCTTTTCTTCATGCCCCTGCTGTTCTCCGCCCCAGATCGTCACGGCCCTGTCCATCGCCGGCAGCCTGAAATTCAACCCAGAGAAGGACTTCCTGACTGCGGCCAACGGGGAGAAGTTCAAACTGCAGCCGCCCACGGGGGACGAGCTGCCGGCGCGTGACTTCGACCCGGGACAGGACACCTACCAGCACCCGCCGGAGGAGGGCGGCTCTGTGCGCGTCGACGTCAACCCACAGAGCAACCGGCTGCAGCTGCTGGAGCCCTTCGATAAGTGGGACGGCGGGGACCTGGAGGACATGCGGGTGCTGATCAAGGTGGGTGGAGGGGGTGGGATCTGGAGGACATGCGGGTGCCGATCGGGGCGGGACCCGGAGGACATGCGGGTGCTGATCAAGGTGGGTGGAGGGGGTGGGATCTGGAGGACATGCGGGTGCAGATCGGGGCGGGACCCGGAGGACATGCGGGTGCCGGTCGGGGCGGGTGCAGATCGGGGCGGGACCCGGAGGACATGGGGGGTGCCGATCAAGGTGGGTGGAGGGGGCGGGACCCGGAGGACATGCGGGTGCCGATCAAGGTGGGTGGAGGGGGCGGGACCCGGAGGACATGCGGGTGCCGATCAAGGTGGGTGGAGGGGGCGGGACCCGGAGGACATGCGGGTGCCGATCAAGGTGGGTGGAGGGGGCGGGACCCGGAGGACATGCGGGTGCCGATCAAGGTGGGTGGAGGGGGGCGGGACCCGGAGGACATGCGGGTGCCGATCAAGGTGGGTGGAGGGGGCGGGACCCGGAGGACATGCGGGTGCCGATCAAGGTGGGTGGAGGGGGCGGGACCCGGAGGACATGCGGGTGCCGATCAAGGTGGGTGGAGGGGGCGGGACCCGGAGGACATGCGGGTGCCGATCAAGGTGGGTGGAGGGGGCGGGACCCGGAGGACATGCGGGTGCCGATCAAGGTGGGTGGAGGGGGCGGGACCCGGAGGACATGCGGGTGCCGATCAAGGTGGGTGGAGGGGGCGGGACCCGGAGGACATGCGGGTGCCGATCAAGGTGGGTGGAGGGGGCGGGACCCGGAGGACATGCGGGTGCCGATCAAGGTGGGTGGAGGGGGCGGGACCCGGAGGACATGCGGGTGCCGATCAAGGTGGGTGGAGGGGGGCGGGACCCGGAGGACATGCGGGTGCCGATCAAGGTGGGTGGAGGGGGCGGGACCCGGAGGACATGCGGGTGCCGATCAAGGTGGGTGGAGGGGGCGGGACCCGGAGGACATGCGGGTGCCGATCAAGGTGGGTGGAGGGGGCGGGACCCGGAGGACATGCGGGTGCCGATCAAGGTGGGTGGAGGGGGCGGGACCCGGAGGACATGCGGGTGCCGATCAAGGTGGGTGGAGGGGGGCGGGACCCGGAGGACATGCGGGTGCCGATCAAGGTGGGTGGAGGGGGCGGGACCCGGAGGACATGCGGGTGCCGATCAAGGTGGGTGGAGGGGGCGGGACCCGGAGGACATGCGGGTGCCGATCAAGGTGGGTGGAGGGGGCGGGATCTGGAGCACATGCGGGTGCCGATCAAGGTGGGTGGAGGGGGCGGGACCCGGAGGACATGCGGGTGCCGGTCGGGGCGGGTGGAGGGGGCGGGACCCGGAGGACATGGGGGTGCCGGTCGGGGCGGGTGGAGGGGGCGGGACCCGGAGGACATGGGGGGTGCCGATCAAGGTGGGTGGAGGGGGCGGGACCCGGAGGACATGCGGGTGCCGATCAAGGTGGGTGGAGGGGGTGGGATCTGGAGGACATGCGGGTGCCGATCAAGGTGGGTGGAGGGGGCGGGACCCGGAGGACATGCGGGGTGCCGATCAAGGTGGGTGGAGGGGGCGGGACCCGGAGGACATGCGGGTGCCGATCAAGGTGGGTGGAGGGGGCGGGACCCGGAGGACATGCGGGTGCCGATCAAGGTGGGTGGAGGGGGCGGGACCCGGAGGACATGCGGGTGCCGATCAAGGTGGGTGGAGGGGGCGGGACCCGGAGGACATGCGGGTGCCGATCAAGGTGGGTGGAGGGGGCGGGACCCGGAGGACATGCGGGTGCCGATCAAGGTGGGTGGAGGGGGCGGGACTCGGAGGACATGCGGGTGCCGATCAAGGTGGGTGGAGGGGGCGGGACCCGGAGGACATGCGGGTGCCGGTCGGGGCGGGTGGAGGGGGCGGGACTCGGAGATTTTTCTGTTTTTACTTCTATTTCTCCTGCTCCTCCTATTTTTCTCTTCCCTTGGCCGGCAGCTCTCCTAATGGTGCCCCTTCCCCCCCCCCCCCCAACCCTCCAGGTGAAAGGTAAATGCACCACCGACCACATCAGTGCCGCTGGGCCCTGGCTCAAGTTCCGCGGCCACCTGGACAACATCTCCAACAACCTGCTGATCGGCGCCGTCAACATCGAGAACGACGCCGTCAACAAGGTCCGCAACCAGCTGACGGGGGAACACGGTGGTGTGCCCGATGTGGCCCGCCACTACAAGGTCAGCTTGGCGCGGTTGCTTTTAACTGCAGGGGGGTTGAAAATGGCTTTGCGAGAGCCTCTGAGGGCTCAGATCTTTGAGAGATCATTAGACCCAGGGCTCCTGTCAGCCAGCTGTAAATTTTATGCTTCATACAGATGAATGGAGCATCAGTGCAGTCATTGACCAGCCTGAGAGTGCAGCAGACACCCTGGTTCATTTAGGGGGGGTCATAATGGCAGAGGCAGTGCAGTGAACAGAGATCTGTGCAGCACTCATGTCTCTATCACCACTACCCCACCCCCCCCACAGAAAAATAACATGCAATGGGTTGTGGTGGGCGACGAGAACTACGGCGAGGGGTCAAGCAGGGAGCACGCGGCCCTGGAGCCCCGGCACCTGGGGGGCCGCGCCATCATCGTCAAGAGCTTCGCCCGCATTCACGGTACGCTGCCGTCCGCATGTTATAAATGCGCGCGAACGCTGCGCAGAAATGCACCCTGCAAATTAAGCATCAAGCCGGCCGCCTTCTGCTCTTCCCCCTCAGAGACCAACCTGAAGAAACAGGGCCTGCTGCCCTTAACCTTCGCTGACCCCCACGACTACGACAAAGTCCGCCCAGATGACAAGATCTCCATCACCGGCCTCAAAAAGTTCATCCCTGGCAAGGTAGGGTTTCCGAATTTCCTGCTCACTCTATCAATAAAAACAAATTCCTTTCAGTGTCCTTGTTGCTTGGGCTACTGAATTTGCCGCAGTGTCGGACCTTTTTTAAGAGTCTTAGTCCCCCCTGAAATTCCCACAGCCCCTGAAAGCCATCATCAAGCACAGTGACGGCAGCCAGGACACCATACAGCTGAACCACACCTTCAACGAGACGCAGATCGGATGGTTTCAGGCCGGCAGCGCCCTCAACAGGATGAAGGAGCTCCAGTAATGAGTGGGACGAGTCAGAGGAGGGGCTCTAGGTTTTTGGGGGGGGGGTATATTTAAATAGTAACGGTTGTACAAATGTCTGTTCACACAGATGCCAGTTAAAGTCCATAAAGCATAAGACTTGTATATACAAGAGACAGGAAAAACTGTTTTGAACCTTACTGGCGCATACGAGTCGGGGGGATGTGGCGTGGCGTGCGGACGGGGGAGGGCAGGGTGGGCTCAGGCGATTCCCAATATCCTCCTCCGTAGCGGTTAATGTCTCCGAAATCAACAATCACTTCCTGGTTATGCCACATTTCACCCTTCCTGGTACTTCTCACCTATTGGCTAAATGTGTGGCAGAAGCCGCCGGTTTATTGGCTAGAACGTGGTCATGTGAGTCACTCTCTGTGCGCTTTTGGACCCAGCTAGGATGCTCACACTCCCTGTGTATTTGTGTTCATGTTTGTGTTCCGCACACTTTATTGTAAAAACAGGTTGTATATTACAGCTGTTTGATCTGAAACCTGTGTAAACATCTGTAGGTTTTCTTTTGCAATGCATGGTTATCAGCGCAGCAGCCGAAGAGTTAATGTACAGGGGTTCTATGTTTTACTTGATTTTTATGTTTTAATACCGCTGCATGTGTAAATGGTTGCCTGTGAAACACGGTGGTCAGTGTTACCGCAGATCTGTCAACTTCATGGTTCCTCCATGCTGAGGCAAACGCACACATCACTACCTCTGTCTGTAAAACCACTCTGAACTCCCCCACCCCCTCTCCCTGTCTGCCCTCTCTCTGCCAAGAACCTGGAGGCTTCTCCCTTCTCAAGCTGCGGCTCGTTTGGAGATGCGGCGCTTTTCCTCTTTTCGGGCCAACTGTAGATTTGCTAGTTGGTCGCCATGGATTGTGAGATAAAGGAATATTTCATCGAGTAGTGCCTTCGATCTCTCTGTGCCGCCGTGATCTTTGTGCCTAATTTCCTTGTGTCTAACTTGTGACGTGGGGGGGGGCTGGGGGGTGTTGCAGAGAGCACGACAGCTGTGATGGTTCCAAGCTCCCAGTCTAAATGCTGCTAAAACGGATCATTCTTCCACCCACTAGCATTTTTCAGTGCGTTTTCCTCACGCTTGGTGTAAAGATGTGGGTTTCTTGCAGCTTTCAGTCAGTATAACACTCGACCCATGCTTTCTACACTTCATAATAGCTTCAGTATTATAGTTCATGGAGCTGAATGTGTACTGAAGCAATTTAATCGAGGTCTTTTGAAATAACTCATTTGAGTGCGGAGGGGGATTTTCACCCTGACGCCTTTTTCTAAAGCTTCCTCCTTTTTACAGACGCTGTAGCTGTCGGCTGTCTAGTCACGCCGGGAAGCTGTGCGTGATGTCGGTCAGATTGGGCTAAAGCAATTTGCAAGCAGGAAAGATGGTTTTCTGAAGGTCTACGGTTAAAAACTACATGTGCAACTTTAAATCAGTGGCCTGTACTACGAAGCTGGGTTAATGACTTATCGGGGTAACTTGTTGGGTCAAAATGTAAGTGAACGAATATGAAGTCCATTCAAACTGGTACCTTAAATCCGACAAATTACAAATAAAATATCCGACAAGCCAATGAAAATGCTTATGACCAATCGAGCTGAATTGCCTCAGTAAATATTAATGCCTATTAGAAGGGTGACAGTGCGTCTAAGATGCCAACGCAGTCAACGTCTGACTAATGTCTGGGAATTTCCGATGCAGGAGATGTTTTATATACAAGGAAACATTCAGCTCTCGATCCTGTCTTTATGCAAAATGATGTTTATGAGGACAGGAACTGAATTTGAAATGTCTAATTCACAATTCATATGCACATTTTAATTTTCAGTCTATCGACTTTCCCGTGTAGAAGTACAACGCGACGGGGAGCTGAGTGATAATGAGCTCGTCCTCACATTCTGCCGTCCGTGTTGAAGCGGCGAGAAATCCCTGAAAGCGGAGCGTACTTCAGTGCTCGTAGATGGAATGTTCATCTCAGCCAGTTACAGGCAGGTCCCAGGTTACGAACAAGATCCATCCCCTAAGTCTGTATTTAAGTGGAATTTGTAGGTAAATTGGAACAACTATCATGCAGTATATAATAATAATAGCACTAATAATTCAGCCATAACCAAAGTAGCTTTATATGTTACTTTGCTGTACTTGGAACCGACGTACCGCAAAAGCCACAAAATGATTTCATGAGTGTTAGAAAGCAGTGCATTTATTATTATGGATCGTTGTAATTGGCTCATTCTTTATACAATAGGCTTTATGGCAGCCTGTAAGTATGAGTCGTTCTTAACCCCGGGGGCTAGCCGTAAGCTGTATTATCTTTGTTTAAATCTGGACGTACTGGAAAACACCATAATGCTTTAAGTTAAAAGAGGAATCGAGTATCAAGGTGAATAGATTCATCGCAACGATGACGTGCCGCTGGGAAGCCCGACGACCCAGGCATGACAGAAATTCCCGGAGGAATGCACTGTGGTCACACCAACATCACGTGATAATGGTGATCCTGGTGAAAGCAGGAGAGCACAGCGTGAGTTCTGGTGTGGAGCACAAGTGTGCAGCATCTAAAAGTACAAAAACCTGCAACCCTTTGTTAATAAATCTAGCCATTTAACATCCGTGGCGTCTTCTGCCGTGCTGTGTGCCCTCTGGGACGATGAGTGGGTCAGTGTCAGTCTGTGTCGATAGATCAGGGTCACCTCTGTTGTTACAAGGTCTACTTGCCCCTCTAGTTCATTCTTCTCTGTTAGAAAATGAAGGCTTTGTTGGCTTGCCGAGTGGGATGTGTTTGCCTACATCAACATTCTCCATGATGTTGTATGATCATCTCCCCAGGATTCTCAATCTGTGTCCGCTAATAGTTCAATTTTACTAAACGTTCTTAAACGGTTTAAAGTTAACAGAAACGTTCTCTTGGAAATGTTACAGAACAGTCATGGATCGAGTCACTGCATTTTCTCTCTCTCTCTCTCTCTCTTCGGCTCTGCCTTGCTCTGTCTCATTTTCTCCATGTTACTACATTAATCCACCTATCTTCCATGAGGATGGGCGGATGGGGGTGGATGTCAGTACATGCTATGCCAACAAACATGCTTTGGCCTCACTGGCAGTGAGTGCCGTACATGTGTTAACCCATCCCTGTTATGGGCACAGGCTGAAATTCTAAGAAGATTCTGGAAGTCTCACACATTCGAAATTCCCCTGGGTCCCGTAGGCAGTCAGGCAAGCTTTGACCTGCACAGTGAAACCATTGTTTGGGACAGAATGACAGATGAAGTGTTTGTGTGTGAGCCTGCATTTGTGTATGTCTACAAGTCTATAAGAACCTGACTTTGTGGTGCCTGGTAGCTTGTAAATAGTAAATTGGGGTGATGCATGGGGGGGGGCACAGTGGTGCAGTGGTTAGCAGTATTACGTCACACCTCTGGGACCTGGGTTCGTGTCTCCACCTGGGCTCCATGTGTGGAGTTTGTTTATTGCCCCTGTATCATCTCAGGGGTACCCTGGTTTCCCCTTACAGCCCGAAAAAATGCCGAGATTAACTGGCATTACCAAATTGCCTGTGTGTGTGTGAATGTAGCCTGTGATGGGTTGGCGTTTATAGACTCCGGACCCTCTGCAACCCTGAATAGGACAAGCGGTTACAGAAAATGGACGACTTATCTGTGCATTGCCTTACACATTTAGCAGACACTTTTGTTCAAAGTGATATACAAGTGAGGCAAACAGCACATTGCGAACACACATGCTGCCAAGGAGTCGACTAGCCATAAGCGCAGCTAGGCTGAGCTTCCAGTGAACAGCCAGGTACAGGCGTAAGCAGGACTGCAGCAAGAGCTACAGAACAACTTCTAACAAAGCAAAAACTTAATGAGACCATTTAAAGAAACACAACATAAACAAATCCAGCGAACGTAAAGAGGCATCATGCTGCTCGCAGAAAAAAAGATGAGAAAAAAATTGTACCTTTGTTTCAATTGTTTTCAGTTGATATCTGGGGATTGGTGATGGTAATTGACCCCAGTAAGAGTGTAAACATTACCCCTCCCCCCCACATACACACTGGTCCCCGTGCAGACAGCCATGGTCAGTGAGAAGACGGCCTCCTGACATCGGAACATGAAGGATAAAAGTCTTGCAGATCTGTTTTATGACTGAGATGAGATCTGGCCAGATCCCACTAATTCCATTAGAAGCCAAAGGACGCTGTCCATCATAGCATAAAGCACAATGGTGGAAGGTATTTTCCATTAACAGTTCTGGGGGCAGGGGAGGGGGGATTGTCATGCTATTGACCCATGAGAAACGTGAAATGTCAATTGTTTTATATATGACTATACGCAGCAGCCATAATAACAACAATATTCGGAAAACACTCTTCATAAAAGCAACAATCGATATTACTCGCCAAAGTATTGTGCACCGAAATTATAGCGGTCATAAACGAGTAATAATAAAACTCAACCACCATAAACACATTTGACAGTGGTGACAAGCGACCACAATCATGACCAATAACAGAATCGGAAATGAAATACCTTTTAAATAGCATTTTTCTGCTTCCGTGCAAGATTTTTAAATTATGGATGTTTGCAATGTAGTAGATCTACATGGAACAAGTGACAAGGCAAACATGCACACACTTGCAGACTAATAAAATATGCATTTTTAACTTAAAACGAGATGATATTTGTAACATTTATACCATTTGTGATATTGGTTGGCGACTATTTTTCAAGCCATTCTGAAGCTTGTACTCGCGAATGGGGATTTTTCATCTCTTGTCGCTGTGTGCATTTTTGTGAGCTGTTTTAAGCAAACTTGATAGTGACACCACATCCCGGCTCGTATTTGCGACCATGAGTTGCATACGTGCCCATAATGTTAATGCCAGCGACAGAACTGTGTAAACGGAGGAGCAGATGCCATGACATCTAACTCGGTGACATGCCGATAATTAATCCCGATCAGCATCCGGTCAATTCGTTCATCCGGAAAGAAAGATAACATAAAACGAGAAAAGAGTGTTTTTAGAGTTTTAAGTGATTTCTGCACAAGATGGGTTATAGGAGAGTCGTCCTATTGTGTCAACAAAATCACACCCCCCGCCCTATATCCTCTCCCCATCTTCCCCCCTCATCTTGCCATTTACGCCCTCTCTCTCTCTCTCTCTCTGGGTGTGTGGTCCCGACTCGCTTCAAACCCACATGAAGAAGGTACATTGTCTCCTTTTTTCCCCTGTTAAATCTCAGCGTTTGTTTGATTAGTGCATGATTAACCTAGCGGCTGATATCCCGGTATAGTCGTATTTTTTTTTTTTACTACGGTAAGAACTAGATTAAAAGCAGAAGGCATTGTTATATGTTTTCGGGGTGTTTTGTGGTATTTTGTCTAACTGCTTCCCATTTCTACCCTATTCAAAAGCTCTAGGATGGGCCCGTACGTCTCATTTGGATATCTAACTTATTTGAACGAAGTCAGGACAAAAACAATCAGACTTTAGCTAAGATAGAGCTGTTTAACGAACGGGATTACGAATGTTGTTTTAGTTATTCCGGCTTGTGCGGATCAAGACGCTTATATGGAATGTTCCGGAACTGGAAAGGTTTGCTTTTCATTGTTTTTGACAATATATTAAAAAGATGATTAGGCAGATTGCGGATCGAAAGGGCATTTTAACTGTTAAAGATGATTATTGTGGATTTCTTAAGCAGCCTACATGCAAGCGTCCCTGTAGACACAGACAAAACGGGGCTCTCAAAAACCCCACAGTCCTGTGCACTCAAGAAATACGTGTTTCCCATATAAATGATGGCTTTGAAACAGACGCGGAAAGCCAGTGTTTGGGGCGAAACGGGGCAGGGATGCAGCCGGGTGTTTTTGTCTTATAAAGATTCCCTTTTATCACCCGGTGTTTATTAAGGTCTCTCTCTCTCGACCAGTTGTGGGCTCCCGGTCCTCTTTGTAATGGATACTGGTGCATTTGATTTCCCTTGCGCACATTACTTTGATTTTCCTGTATTTTCGTCTATATTTCTAGATCAATTCGGATGCGGTCGTTGGGATTTAATTCCACAGAATGAAACAATACTTGCAGTTCAACTTCATATCGCATTGTCATCCATGCACCTTACGATCGAAGCATTTGCTCTAAAAGTGACATGATTGAGTTTAAAACCAACAATATTTGCACACAGGTTGCGTGTATATGCATGTATATGTATATCTCCCTGTAGGGTTAGTTGTTTACTCCGGCATGCTTTCGAGTTGGGACGCCATACGAGGCGTTGACACCAGCTTCCTTTTAATCTTGTTTGTTATGAATCATCCTTAGAAGTGTGCCACCTGCAGAGTTCTCCGTGTATTGACGCTTTTATTCACCTGTGCCTTCCTGACACGCTGCTTTGACCTCGATCGTCAACAGAGGGCAGCACAGTCGTCTATATTTAGGCGGCTGCCCTTGTCACATTCGACCTGACATAAGAAGAACTTGTAACCATACAAGAATGGACAAGCAAGTTTACAAGGGGACACAGATCTGTGCGACTGAAGTCTTTAGTACCTGGAGCAACTTTTTTTCAGCAGTGGCATACAAAGGCTTTTTTTCCCATTATTATTAGCGGGGGAACTTAACCGAGTTTAAAAACTCAGCTTGTCTGGTCGTGTAACGGAAAACCCATTATGTCTGATTCCTTTTCACTCAGTTGTGCCTATTTTTCGTCGAGGTCGTGAAGATGGGCAGTAATGTGAAAACAAGCCAACGAGACCTGTCTTTGACCCATTCTGTTTTATGTTTGAGAAACAAGAATTCACTCGTACAGATTTTTCTTTTGATGTTTAATTTGTGAATTGCTCGCACTACTAATGATGTCTTTCACTTTAAAGTTTAAGGAATCTGCGCACAGGCTCTAGGAGAAAGATTTTCAAAGCAATTGGGCTTCAGCTGGTAGCTGCGGTCGAACTTGTCTCCGATGTAACTGGATATTTTCTTATTAGTGTTTCTGCGTTGGGAACAGGGGACCGGTGTGTCTGGCGTGCCTGAGTCTGGTCGTAATCAGTAACCAGGATGACTGAAATTCTCTTTCCTCTATTTTTCCAATATACCTCTCAATCTTTATGTTCCAGAAAGATCTCCTGGCCTAAGGGAACCGTTGGGAACAATAATTCACTTCAGGTAGAGGGGGCTAGCATCAGAGAGATCTCCCCCGGACATGCAGAGGCACTGAGTAGTTTCCCTCCGAAAGTCGATACCCCTCCTACAAGCTGCGACTGCGATGGCGGACCCCAGGCCTGAGTCCTCCTCTCCTGCGGAGGCGCCGCTGCGCTCCCCGGCCACCCCATTCTCCCTTTCCTTCCCCATTTTGAGAGAGGGAAGTCGTGTGTGGGAGCGCAAGCCACCACAGCCCGGGGAGCTTCCCAGCCCGCTGCCCACCAAGCGCACTCGCACCTACTCAGCGTGAGTCCCTGTTTGTGAGCCCATGGAGGTGGAGCCTGGGCCTGTGGAGCATTGTGATTGGCTAATAGGTACCATTATAATGTCATAATTAGACACCTGTGCAATGTGACTCAATGCTCTACCTCTGTCTGCACAGCACGGTACGAGCCACGTCGGGACCCACGTTCAAGGGCATGTGTAAGAACTTCTCCAGGTCACAGGGCCATGGATTCATACGTCCCTCTAATGGTGGTGAGGACATCTTTGTTCACATCTCCGAGTGAGTAGCTGGAGTCGTCTGTCTTATTTTTAGTTCCCAGAAACCTGCGGAATGGAATACATCTGCCATTCGTCGGGCGGTTCTGCAACGTGCGTAAAATCTGGTTCTGCAGCAGATGTGAGAATTCTTGAAGAGCTCTCTTAAAAATCAGAAGAGGTTATTTGACATTGTCATCTTGAGTTCCGCTGCTTAAAAGAATCACTTATGACTTTATAGATCATTAAAATTTACAGCATATTGCGAAGCAGCCCTGTGCCTCTTACTATTTGCACTCATGCTAGCTTGACTAGTCCTAGATTGAAGTGTCCAGTGCCGAATAACTGAACAGTTAAAATAAAACTGTAGTCCAGAAGATCCATTTGGGTGGTGACTGTTGATTTAAGCCAAGGCGGCTCAACCCTGCATCTTTCCAGGTCGACCACAAGGTGATTAATGGATAATGTTTTATTTGATTGGTGGCTGACCAGATCGAGATCAGCAATATATACCATGGGGGTGCCCTCCACAGTCTGCAAAATATACAGAGGGGCCCCTCCTTCCCACTGGTTGGTGGAAAAATGTACCGTCGTGATTCGGTATTTGTAGTTATATTCTTTATACAAGTAACTCTCACTAAAACAAAAGGGTTAGGCACCAGTGGTTTAACATCCTACATCACTTACCTACCCCCCTGCTTAATGTGGAATGGGTTGTTGGTAAAATGTTTCCATCCATTGGGGACCTCTGGGTTTCAGATTGGTAGCTGGAGCGTCGTGGGCAGGTTGTTTCTGTCTCTCACGTACCTTTCCTGTAGGCCCAGTTAGATGGCCGTTTGGGAGCTAATCAGCTGAGTAATTGAGAGGAACTAATTTGCTGATGGAGAAAGGGTAGTATTACCAGTATAGTAACACACTGTTTCCGCTTGTATGTATTTCGCATCATGTTGGGCTACTCTGTGGTCCAGTTCAGCCAATGCCATAGTACTATCGTCCGCAACTCTTTTCCTTCTGTCCATCATTTAGTATCGAGGGGGAATATGTGCCCATGGAGGGCGACGAGGTGACCTACAAGGTGTGCCCCATCCCGCCGAAGAATCTGAAGATCCAAGCCGTGGAGGTGGTCATCACCCACCTGGTCCCGGGGACGAAGCACGAGACCTGGTCAGGCCAGATAATCAGCTCCTAGGCTTCTGATTCGGCCTTCAGCCGTCGCCCGGTGGTGCGGCTTTTTGGGGGAGGTGGGTGGGGGGATTATGGGTAAAGAGCCGGCAGAAGCTTGGTGAGAAAGACAGGACACTGCTGAGAGATTGACGTGGAGGTTTCAAACTGCACCGACACTGGATGTGAAGGAGGAAGGCTGGATCTGTTTTTAGGCATGTTGGAGGAGTCTAGGGATGTGTGTGGGAGGCGGGTGGCGAAGGTGAAAGAGGGACTGTAGGCTGGGCAAACAAATTAGTCGATGCTTATCTTTATTTGTATCTATTATTTATCTATTTATTCTGGCGATATCTTTTGGATCCATGTTTGTTTGGGACGCCTATGTGGGTGTATTTAGGAGGGAGGCTTAGACCTAATCTCTTCAGCACTATAACAGCGGGATTTTGTTGGGGGGGGGATGAGTAGTTGAGCACAGGTTGTTACAAGATGCAGTCGGCGATTCCCCACAATCACTACTCATGTGGTGAATGGTCGACAAGATAAATCTCCAGAACTGTACTGTTGTCCTACTGAGAATTTCGTCGAGGTGTCTTAATATATATCGGCGAAATGCAGGATAGGTTGGGGGGAAAAATGTGCTATTGAGTCTGGAAGATCGACTCGTGTACCAGGATTGTCGTAACCGGCACTGGTGGGATGTCTGTCACCTGAAAATGAACGTAGCTGTTGGAGGATGTCAGGGTGTGGAGGTGTAGATGTCGTCGCCCCCCCCCGCCAACAGCTGCTGTTCATTTTGCTTACTGGCCTGGGCATTAAGGGAACAAGGCTGAACAGTCATAGAGGCTCATGGCCACACTGCCAGTGTGATTATGGCCTTTTCGGAGCAGGATGCGTAGACATGCATTCAGCGCTCCCTTCGTCAGAACTTTCCGTGCATTAATGTTGTTTGCTGTAATTATTAACAGGGTACAAATTTGTTTCTTTTTTTAGTATGGAAATGTTTAAATGGTTTAACCCTTAATGTGTTCAGAATCGCAGTGCCCTTGAGGAATTTAAACAGGCAATACGTCACAATGGCCTATTTATTTCTTAGTTTTGTGAATAACTAAAATGTTGTTTTCCCAGCACTATTTAAAATTGAATTTCTGGGCATTTAATTTCGTTTAGTCCACTGCAATGGGTGTTAGCGCGGTCGACCGTTAATAAATTCATTAATAAAAGTATTTTCTTTTTTAAACATATGGCAGAGTGGTTATTCTGAGAGATTCTCCTCTCACTTTGTGGGTGAAAGTCGTCCTACAGGGAGCCTTTCCGGGCCGGGAGGGTCTTCTTCAGCCCGACACTGCAGTTCACCCACGACTGGGAGCAGGAACTGAGATTCATTTCTCTACTTCCCCTCATACATTATTAACCCCAGAGTGATCAATGAAGCAGGGCGAGGTTTGCTGGCTTCTGGAATAGAGTCATGCTTAGTTCTCCAAGTCCTATGCAGCATAAGAGCGCAATAAAAAGAAGGGAAGGTCCATTCGTTTAATAAAATTTATTACAGAATGTCATTCTACTTGCTTTGTAATTTCCATGCTCTTCACAGGAGTGCTGTGTTTATTCATGTGGACACATTGTACTGTATAGTTAATGTAAACCTTTGTCCATGAGTACAGTGCACTGGGTACAGTACAGTATAATCATGGTGTACCGTGTATTCAGGCTACCCTCCCCAGGGAAGAGCAGCAGGTCCTGGCTGGTATTTGCTATGGCACCTCGTGATGTCAATGTCAGTGTGAGAGTAATGATACCGAAGGCCCCCTCTATACTACGGTGTTGGGGGGGGTGGGGTGGACAAAGACACCAATCAGGAGGCTGTCAGGGTCATGGATCTTAGAGGCGCAGGGAGACCATGTGACCCTGTGTAGCCTTCTGGTAATTTCAGTGCTTTATTATTAATGACAAAAAAAAACATTATATTGAAGGATCTTTACACAGACTGATTGATTCAGCATATTATGTATATTACACTTACGATAATAAACCCCCCCCTGACCACAGCGCCACCTGCTGCCTCTAAAAGGGACAATACCAATTAATCATTAATGTAATGCCTGTCCTTTAATACCGCGACACAGAAGCGGGTTCTGAATGGCACTGTTTTGATAAAACCTGGAGCAGGTGTTGCTGCCGCTCATGCAAAGCTTCCAGGACTCGCGGATAAGCGATTCTCTCAGGGACTGTATTTATACTACGCCCCCTGCAGGAAGTTTGGCTCACAGCCTGTCGCTGGCACTTGAGTTTGCTAATTACAGGGAGTATGTGTGGAGTGTTTAACAATAAAATATCACCACATCCCCATGTTAAAAGGCATAAGAAAAACAGCAGGGTGTTTCCCTTCATTGACATAAAACAAAAAACATGTTTTTAAATGTAATTCTTACCACAACACTGTTTAGACTGTTAGACTTAGCGAAGTTATTTTGTTAAAAATCCAGTTGCCTTGAATTACTGGCAGTAACTGCACAACACTGCTGATAATCACAGACAAAATACAATCAGAAGTAGTAAATCATTAATGTTGTTTTTCGTGTCCAGTTATCTGCCCCAGACCTACTACACTGTAGCGCTCTCTCTGTGCAATACCACTCCTTGACAGCAGGGGGCGGACAAGGGCTGGGAGAGCCGACGCCCCACCCAAGGCAGACGTCAGGAATCAATAGAAGGAGTGTTGAAAAACAGGTCCTTGCAGAGCCTGACTGTGTCGTCGGGAGAGAAAACCGTGTAGCCAATAGTCCGTGGGTCAGTGAAGATTTCATAGTCATTACCCCCCTTGAACAAGAAGACATGGACTGAGCCAGATCATGCGTGACATACAGGTGACATTTTGTACTATCTGAGAACAGTTCCCCAACCTCAGCCTTAAGAGTCATTTTTTTTAGTTCCTCGCCTTCTTGCATTTCTGTTTCTCCATCATTATCTTTGTCCTACACGGTCAGGCTTCATCTGGAGCAGAATTTCCTGTCCATTTCCCCCTCAAACCTGGACACATTCCCAGAATCCCCTCCTCGCCTGGCCGGCTGTGACTGCAGCCACCTACTTTCCCAGCATGCCCTGAAAATGCCTGAGGACTGAAATAAAACCTGACATTCTTACCGGCGAGGTCTCGTTGCCGAAAAAGTAGATGGTATCCAGGCCTTCCCCTTCCAGCACGTCCAGACAGAGACGTTTGTCCCACCCCTCAGGGAACACATCGAAACTGATGAGGCCCCCTTTAAAAAAAAAAAAAGAGGGCATGTCAAAGGGTGGGGTGGAGGAGGGGGGGCAAATTAACACAAATTTTTGGTGAAATAAACAGATTTTCTGTCCTAGATCAGGAGATTGCAATAAAGCTATAATCTTTATACCCAAAAGGAAAAACTCCATTATGTCCCAGTTCATCACCATCAGTTGCCTCCCAGTGGCCTCCTGACCACTCACTATTCCCATCATGGACAAAGACACCCTTTCTTGTAAAAGTTTTATCACGCGGTAATTCTGTGCACAGAAACTCCCCTTCTTTGCTGTTCTTGGGGCAAACTATGAGGATCTGCTCCTCAGCCCTGCAGCAATAACAGCTGAAAATCATAGCGATTACGCAAACGCGCGTTTTACAGCGAAGCCTGACGTGTGACCATGAGCTGCGGGCAAACAGCAGCTTTGCGTCTCCTCTCTCTACCTTCTTTTTCTTTGTCGAGTCAAAAACAGGGAGGAGCAGCCAAGCTGGGCAACGGTTGTCATAAACGTCCCCTTCCTTTGTCCCCGGCTTGGCCCCCACCCCCGCCACATTCAGGCAGTTGTGGGGCCAGCCTACCTATAGACCACACTCAGCTCAGCCCTGACTGAGGGAGTCATGTGACCTGCTGCTTGGGAGTACGGACACGAGCACACGCAGCGCACGCCCCGCACGCACACACACACAGGCGACTGGCCCGAATCAAGCCCCCTCATTTCCATTCTAATCACTCTCTCTCTCCTGCCACGAACGCCTCGCCAGTCATAGAATTGGAGGTTCCATGCAGGAGCTCCGGGAAGTTCCCGTTTCCCCGGTGACCACTGAGCTCCAGCCAGAAAATGGCACCTCAAGCGAGGTGCTCCCACAGAGCCCCCTCGGGATGGGGAGAGGGGAAAGGGGGCCAGAGAGGGGGCAGTTAGGTGGGTCTAGTGCCCTGAAAAACCCATTTCTGGCCAACAAATGCAGAGCTTGACTGGTGCCAGGTAAGAGGCAGGTTATTCACATACAACCTGGGACAGAAACCCAAGCTGGACCAGAACCGCCTGCTGTGAGGCCCATTCGTTTACATTTGGGCCACGGATGACATCCACGGTGAGGCAGTGAGCGCAGACAAACAGAGAGGCCTGTCTGTTTACACAGCGGCTGGCTGTCAGCTTTATCTAGCTGGCAGGGATCCAAATGCGACAAGACGCTCGGTCGGAACGCTGAGATGGCGTTCGGCCGCCGTAATCATTAATCCGGACCACAACAACAACAACCTCCAGGTGGGAACGGAAGCAGGTCCTATAGCTCCGCGCCCAGGAGATGGACCGCAGGCTAGCTGGCGGAGATTGAGAGTGCCGAGGACTTTGCAGAGAACCACAACTTTGTGCTCGACCTAACGGAGCAGAAAAATCAGCCCGAAAGTTGTGGAGACTAAAGAGAAAAGAAAGAGGTGTATAGACAGGGGGCGGGAGGGGGGGGGCCTTTTGGCAGCTGGTCGTGAGAGGAAGGAGGTCAAAGGTGCCGTTTTTCACGGCGGGTGGGTCCCCCAGGTGGGTCTTCGCTCCCTTTCCCCACCGGCGCTTGGGTCTCTCAGGCGAGTGCTAATAGCTGGTTGCTCCCTTTGGCCCATCGATGGCTATTAGCCGACGCTAAGTGGCCATTAGCTGGCTGACAAATCGCGACCAGCGGCTCATCCCACACAAACAGATGCTGCCTCGGATTAACCGGTGGTCGGTGTGGACGTGCACATACGAACGCTCCTGGGACAAACCCAGAAGTATCATTTTAACAAGTGCAGCCTTAAAGCCTAAATGGCTGTCAATTAAATAGAACCTTTAATTAGACCAACCCCTCCCTCTCACTGTTCAATCAGTTTTCCGTATTAATCGTCTGTATGGCAGTATATTTTTTTATTGGTGTCATGCATTATTCCCCTCAGGCTAAGTGGAAAACCAGCCACTTGCGTCACAGCACAACCCCTCGCGTGATCAAAACGGATTTGACGAATAGGAATCTACCCTTGTCCAAATGAGGCTGGAACCTGGAGACTGAAATCTGGGTTTGGTTCAAATACGTTTCACCGTGTCGAGCAGCAAACTCAGAAACTGCAAGGGGACGGTCGCACTTGCGCGTTAGCATGTGTTCGCACGGATCTACATTTACTTATTTAGCAGATTCTCTCATCTTAACCGATGTACCAACGACAAAACAGGTCAGCCACTGTCTCTGAGGCAATTGGTGTCAAGGCCGTCGCTCAGTGACCCAAAAGTGAAAGCATTCTGCCAACCACGGGATTTGAACCAACAACCTTCTCAACACAGATATAGCATGGTAACTTTCAGAGGCGCACACTTCCCCAAATTATTATGTCTACCAGATCTACCATAAAATGACCAGAGGTCACCACACTGGTCTCAGATACTGCATCCGTCGGGTAGCAGCTGATGTGGCGGCATGCTTTCTGTCCCCGATTTGCAAGCTATGGTGTACTTCAACCCCACTGTAAAATTACCCCAAGGGCAAATATTTGACCTTTCAACCCTGTCTGTGGCAGTATTGACTTCACCCAGTGGTGTGACGAGGTGACAGGGTTGGGGGGGGCAGGGCCAAAGGCGTGAAAGTCACTCCGCTGGTCTGTCTCCATCCGGACTTACTCACCCCGCGTGAAGCGCAGCCCTTTGCCGGCAAATTCCTGCTGAAGAGCCTCCACAAACCTTTCCCGGATCCTTTCTCTCTGGGTGGGGAAGGGGAGGGGGGAGAAGAGAGGTCGGTGCGCCTGTCCACCAACATTTGCCCGGAAAGACGGACGGACATATTCATTACCTTGTCGATTTCGGAGAACTCGATTCGCTCCTCGAGTGTACAGCTGCGGCCGATCGGGGAGATATTGATCATCCCGTTACGGAATTCGATGAATGTACCCCTGAGGGGGAAAAAAAACAACAATAAAAAGAGAATTAAACCTTTCTGATAGACACAGAACACACCAAGCGACAGAAATTTCACTATGGGTTAAAAAAAAATTCTTTCAAATTATTTTACAAACGCAATATTCCTATGGGACATATACATCACAGCAAAATGCTGGAATCACAAACAGCTGCTGCCGCCTGTAGGCTCTTCAAATGTACCCCTCGATTCCGAATCCGGGCCTTGTTTTCAGTTCTCCCAGGCAGTTAGTTCAATAATTACTGATTCTGATTGGCCAGAGGCGTCACCCCTGCCTCACAGGTTAAGGAAGGTTGGAAAATCAGGAGGGCTCCACCCTTGAGGATTGTGATTCGAATACCCCTAATAATAAGACAATCTGCAGGTAGGACCGGATTGCAGAAGACATTTCAAATGGCCTAGAAATGCGAAACTGTACTGCAAATCTGCCCACAACCGTGTTACTGTCTGACAGTTACTGCTGCCATTTGTGATTATTGCCGCTGGAAGATGAGGCCACCCTCGCGCATGTGCTGCCCTGAGCCTCACCTCTTCTTGGGTAACCTGATAAGCCCCATGTAGCGCAAGCAGAAGTTGATGAGGTCCTGCAGCAGCTCCTCGCCCAGGTGGTTCTGGATGGCCTGAGAAGACAGCCAGCTGTGCGTCACAGAAGATGTAAAAGCACAGCAGTGACCACTGGCATCTTTCCTAGCCTTAAATGCTGCCCCACCCCAACCCCGAGACCCAGTTGCATGACTCCGGCTTCCAAGCCTTAGCAGAAGTCTTAAGAAAAGCCCTGAGATCTCTTCTGGGACAAACCAGCAGAACCGCACTCAACCCTGGTAGACTTGACCCGTAAGACCAGATATCTCCCAGATGCAAACCCCCCCCCCCCTCACCTGTTTGGAGATGAGCTTCCCATCCCTGTACTGCACCGTGCCGTTTTCCGCAAACACGTAGTCAAACTTGTGAATCACTGCACAAGAGAAGAAGACGAAACTGAGCGCCTGGAGAACCGGAGATGTTTACATTCTTCTATTTAGGGGAAATTTTATCCAAAGCTGGGTCAGACCCTCCATGGCTCGAACGTCAGGCTCCATTTTCTCTCCCTGATCGAACATCTGTGATATACATGTTTCTTCTCTGTATCACACAAAGCATTAGACACACTTGCACGCTGCAAGTCCACCTCGGATGTTAGTGTCCATCTTAGCACTGCCACAGTTCGGCAAATCAATCAGGCCCAGGAAGCGATAAGATAATCCAATCCGACGACGAGGCTTCCATTTTCACCTACATAGATTGCGTAAGATCTATATGTACTTTGGCGTTGCTGAAGAACGAACGGTATCAAGTCAACATGAATGGATTACTGTTAATTTATCAGAGATTTAAGTTCACAAGCTACCGGGGTCCATCGGCATCGGTCTGGTTAAACCTCTGCGCAGTATCTGTTCATTAATCCCTTGTTGGAAAACTGTGTTGGTATAAATGATGCGGCAGGTTGGAGGGAAAAAGCCCAGCTCCATAATGCGGGGTCCAAAATCCAGGGGATTACAGAGAACAAGCGGTTAAAGGAGTTTTATTTCCGAGGGATGCGCGCCAACAGGCAGATCCAAAAAACCCTAGAGCAGTCTTACTACACACCTGTATTACCTCAATAAAGCAATCAAGAGCTTAATCTGAATGAAAACAAACACGCCTTGCCGGCCTGCAGGGCTGGGGAGTGTCCCTGCTGGATTTCAGTGCAAGTGAAATATCTATGATACACAAAATACCCCAGAAAAGGGAGCCTTCAGATCAGAACAATCAGCATAATGCAATGGAGGGAATGTAAACAAAGAAGGATAATGTCACCCTAAAAGACGATAACTAGTAAAACCATTAGAATGAAGCCAAATCCAATTTGCTGTGACACACTTGTCAGACTTGATCAGGTCCCTGAAAGTGTGCCTACAGCAGGAATCCACTTAACAGATGACCGGTGTCATGACAGTATTCAGGGAAGACAGTTTCGCTGTGCTGGCCATAGATATATATCAGCCAGATCAGCAAAAAGCCTTGCCACCACAACAACGTATGACCGGATGCTCTCTGCTTACATAGAAATCATTGTCCAGGCTGGCCTAAAATTCCTGCCGCTTCACGTATCCCTTAGTCCAGTGGACCATGTTGAGCAACAGGCAGTTGAGAAACACGCAGGAGCAGTAAAACCTTGAGCAATAGCTTGAAGCAAATGAAGCTAACGTCGAGGAGAAACGGCAAAAGCGCCCCGCGGGGTGTGGTGGGTTGGGGTGGGCGGGGCTGCACCTCACCTTCGTCGCCGTCCCCCAGCTGCTCTGCGATCTTAGAGTAGTCAGAACCCCCCACCACGCCGATCTTGACCTTCCTCCGCAGTGACTGGAAAAACTGGTCGAGTTCCGGATCTATTTTCTTTAAAGGAAAAAAGAGAGACGATCCTACCGTCACCTGCGTAAAATCACCAAAGATATTTGCGTGTATTCTTTAAAGGAGAGCATTACAAGATTAACGAATTACAAATCATTCCTTGGAAAAAAAACACACACACAAACTCCATTATGGGAGCCCAACTGTTAATGCAGACTAGCGATAAATGAATCATGGACTTACTGGCCTCAGTGTGAGAGGGATCTGGCAAATTTCCAACTAGGATACAGAGCTACAACATCCAGAATAACTAACTGGCCCAGTCGAGGCATTATAACAGATTTAATACAGCTAAAAAGATGACATGCATTACAAATATCGCTAAAGAAGAATATTAAACATCACTTTAACTAAAAACTACATTTAACACAAGCCAATAAATATTTATCTTATTCATTAATCGTCTCATTTCTCAAGATCACATTAGAATGTGTTTATTACAGGTTTCCGCCTCCTTTCCGCAGGCGCAGTTTTACTTCCAACGATGATTCAAAAACACCAACTGACTTCCGACACTCGTAGATGCGCATAACTGCACGTAACCAGTCCACCATCGTGCATATAGAAACTTGATTTTTAATCGCAACGGACAGCGAAATTCTCCCTTTCGCCCAATACCATTCCATACTCACACATTGCTTATTTTTTAGCATGCATGCTCATACATCTCGTTCGCGGTCAGTTACTGCATGCAGTGCAACAAAGTAAAGTGCAGCCTTCGCATACCGCAGGAGAATACGATACATCCGGCGACACAAGACAGCGGGATCTCAAGCGTGATGTTACCCCCGCATACTGACCACGCACGACATAAAAGAGGACAAGATTTACTCACTTCTCTAGCTAGTGTTAGCGTGCCGTCCACGTCAAACAGACACAGCACGTTTCTGTTCGCAGAAAGACGATTCTCCTCCATAACAGATATATTATGATCACAAAGATGTGATCACGGTTGAAAATAATACATATACGAGTAGATTTAAAAGAAACAAATGTTACAAAACTTTGTCAATAGGTCTATTAAATTCATCAAAATTGTTTTAACGGTTATAAATACTGAAATGATTAAAAGCAAGCATCTGATGCTAAGCCGGTACGTTCAGTACTGTACAGTGTCCCATTCCATTTAAAAATTAAGGATCACGTCCCGCAGACGAACATCGGGTCCCCGCGCACGTCACCGTGTTACCGTGCCCTCCAAAGACAATTAGCCAATCAGATCCCGCCCCGCGAGTCACATGTGCAGGGGGCGGTAACCTACACTGTGCGCTATCGGAGCCTTGGAATTTGTCATTTCATCATAGAGGCAGCAGCGTATGTGTGACTAGAAATACCACATTTACGGCCAGAAGGCCTACAGAGACTTTGTCCAAAGCTTGCCCACTAGGAGGCAGAGTACAAGAATGAACCTCTATCTAACAGAGTTTAAAACAGAAAGTTTATTTTGGTAATATAATTTAGAATCCAATAACTTAATCAGGTTTGATTTTGTATTAAACAAAACGCGGCTTACAATCATTCATGGTTTAAAAGGCCAACAACAAGATATTTCTGAGTTGCCTTCTCTGATATAATTTCTTGGCCAGTTCCTTATATATATGCAACTTTTTTTAACTTCATACTTCATTGTCGAAAAGAATGTAAAAAATGTAAAATTACAAGTTGCAGTATTTTTTTTCAGACTAACTAATGCAGCACAAACACACACATGTATAATGTGTGAGCATGTGTGTGTGTATGTGTGTGTGTGAGCATGTGTGTGTGTGTATGTGAGCACGTGTGTGTGTGTGTGAGCATGTGTGTGTGTGTGTGTGTGTGAGCGTGTGTGTCAGTGTGTGTGTTTGTGCTGCATTTGTTAGTGAATAGGGGTGGGAAAATGTTGATTTTATGATTAAGAAGATAAGAAGATCGCCAATTTGCACACGGTTGACCCTGTACTATACCCCCCCCCCACCCACCCCCAAAGTCTCGCCTAAATGTGTTTGTGTGTTTCATGGAGAGCAGGATGGGGTAAGCGAAGAGAGAATCCTAATTATATACCAGCTTTTCATTCATTCTCCAAAATAAACTCTTGTCAGGCTGTACAGTATAGAGGTGCTGCACTAACCCCTGTGGGGAAGTTATGTTTGCATTAATGCCATCTCACTCTCCATGGGAAACACTGACACAGCTGAGAGCACATTTCGGGGTCAGATGGCCGGACTGGCCAGCGTCCAGCACCCCTGGAGCGATTGGTGGTTAAGGGATTTGCTCTAGAGCCAATTAATTTTTATATAGCGCCTTTCAAAACAGTCGCCACAAGGCGCTTTACACGGACGTCCTGCATCATTTACAAATAATAATTCAAAAACAGGGGAAAGGGAAGAAAGAAAGAAAGAAAGAAAGAAAGAAAGAAAGAAAGAAAGAAAGAAAGAAAGAAAGGAGACAGACGACAAAGGAGGAGAGGAACCAAAAACTCCCAAAATAGGAGAAAAACTCCTGGGGGTCCAAGGTCAACTGGCTGCTAATATTATTGAAAAGTAAGAGTGGGCCTGCTTGCTAAAAACAAGGTGAAAACTGTGGTCAAAGGTCAGAGCCAAAGTCCATCAGTGAGTCACAGCAGAATCGTCCCAAGGCGCTTTACACTTGGTGTGCTGTGATACATCGTACATCTTAACATTTTTCTGCCACAAGACGATTCACACCTAAATATAAAATGTGAACAGAAGACGTAAATACAATGTCACTGTGCATTTACATTTCAAGGCTTCTCAAAGCAGTGCTTTTGTTAGGTCCAGGCCGGCGCGGCCATAACTAGTGTTCAGGGACAGGTAACGGTTTCAGAAGTTATATTTTAGACAATTGAAATATAGATTGAGGTTGTTTGCATTTCTGGATTTGTTTCACCATGGGACAGTATAGAAAGCAGGACAAGACAGCTGCAGCTGTCAAATTGCCATAGAACGATATACAGACTGAGACATCTAGAAAAAAAAACAGAATTAATGTACCTTCATGAAAACACCGACTTTATAGCTGGTCAACTTTTGAATGGTAGCTTGTCTGCCCTCTAGTGTTCATATTGTGTCATCTACTTTTAACCTAAAGATACGGACTGGAATCAGAGTGTCATGGGTCTAACTGCATGTCTTGTGGAAACACTATTGGAGGAACCCGGAGTACCCAAACTGCACACAAAGATTTAAACCCCAACACTGGAGTTGTGAGGCAAAGGTGCTATTCAGTGACGCAACATTCCACCCATAAAGTCTACACCGGAATGTGAAATCCCAGTTAAATGACATGACAAAGCGGAATAATTTGATCCTCACATCGTCGATCAAGAAGGCTTCTTTAACAGAGATTGTCCAAAGGTCAATGATATTTTTCTGGGTCTTCAAGGCAACTTGAATCCTAGAACGCAGAGTGTCTTTTGTCTCAGTGCTGACAAGTTGATTCATTCAACAAGAAGTGAGCAAATCATTTAATGGGGAGTCCCTACAAAAAATTGGCAATAATTGGTACCAGTATAAGCCAGAAGCAAGCCCACAAAAAGGCTCCCCGTCAAAACAGAATCCCTACCATGTTACACAACAGACATTATACCTGTAAACTTTAATTGAGCCCCGTAGTCATACACCTAGCCTTTGTGCAGTATTGCATTTCGCAATAGTTAACTATGAAGTAATGCTGATTTCCCAAAACATTTGACTCTATATCAGTGTTTCCCAATCTTGTCCTTCGGGACCCACAGCCAGTCCATGTTTTTGCTCCCTCCGAGCTCCCTGGCAGACAGTCCACATTTTTGCTTCCTCCTAGCTCCAGGAAACACTGCTCTGTAGTATTATCTAGACATTCTTCTGATTTGAACTCGCTATGCTGCAAATGAAGAGCAAACTGCATTTTGATCAAAAGGAAACACTAACATGAACAGCCGGCAACCCTGTTGTGCTAATATGTCAATTAATTCCATAAGACAACACTGCTGTACATATACTTTAAAAGACATTTAAAGACTCCTTACTATTAGAAAAGCCGGACAGTGTTAAAGAAAATAAAACCTTTCTAACAAGCTCTTGAGCACGGTACATGGTCTCAGGTAAAACTCCAAACCGTCCGACTCAGTCGCAAAGTATAGCATGATTCACTCAAAAAGACATGGTCGGATAACTGAGCAAGGTCACGTGATCGACTAACAGGCACCAGCACGCAGAAATTAAAAATCAGAACAAAGTATTCAAGCCTAAATCATAGAACCAGAGGACTAAGAAATTGGAAAACGGTTTTAAAAATGACAGAAAGCTGGACCAAGAGAACAACTCAACCAAGGCCGAGTAGAAAACAATCATTTCAAAAGTGAATAGGGAGACGTTGACCTGGATGAGGTGAAATACTGTACATTGATTGCAGCAATGGATAATGGTAAGTTAGGATTGTCTAGTGAGGAGGGGGGGCTGGGGGGGTGTGGCAGTGGGGAACAACCATGCCTGTCACTCACAATGGTTTAGACGCATATATATATATAATATGCTCCAATTACTATAGATTGTACATTGCTATGATTAGTACATGATGCCGTTAATCGTCACGTGATTAATTCTTTATGCTTATTAGTTATTAGTTAGGACAGAAAACGAAGTTCGCTCACTGTAAAATATTGGTGAAACGTTCACAAAATTATGGCAAGAAAATCAAAGTGGAAACTACTGAAATGACTTAACGAAGACAGAATGCAAGAAAAATGATCTCATTAAGGAATCAATTACAGAAACCTTGATAAATACTATGCCTTAGGTTTTTTTTACAATTTTTTAAAATGTTTTATAACACACAATTAAACATTCACCACCTTACAGTGGATACAAATTATGACTAAACAGCAAATTTATTTAGCAGCAAACATATAGGCCTGTATTTCCAGGGAACTAAAGCTGTTGATCAGACTTTACCATGAAGGTAATGAAGGTTCTGAAGGTGCAGACCCGACACGGATTAACCTAAAATAGAGAAATCTCACATGGTCAGACAATCCGCATCTCCCAGAGGTTCACGGGTGATCTCACTCCTTTGTATCAAGACCCAGGGGTGAGAAATGGCTCCCACAGGACAGACGATATCGATTATCAGCATCGTGTGTAATTTATGAGCAAAGTCACAAACCAGGCAAATTCAATCCTCATACAGGCCAGATTCGAAACCTTCATAGAACCAGGTCTTTGAGCGCTGATAACACCCATAAAATACGAGCTCAGCAAGGTGGACTTTGACGAAGCCGGCCATTAATAGCGTACTTTAGACGTCCTACTAATACCAAAGCCATGAACCGGTAACTGTATGGTGATCTTGTTTCCAGATAAATACATCAGCCACTTAATATGAATTCGTGGTATAGTCACACCAAATGGCATAACTTTGGGTTGAACGTTGGGAGGGTTGAGGTCTCCACCCAATTAATACGGTCCAGGGGGTTGTATTGCCTGCTTTTGATTTTTCAGGGGGGAAACAACCCCCCCCCCCCCCAATAATTTATGCCCATGGTCACACCTCATTCCTTCACTCAGATCTTTTGAGTTAAAGAAAAAAAAAGGCTTTAGCAGCTAGAACGTTCTCTGAAATTAGTTTTTGTTTCCATAATAATTATAAATCCCATACAAGAAAAATGATCAGGAAAATCAGCTGGATGATGGGTGGGTGAAATGGATTATTATACAAGGAGCCTGTACTGGATCAGTAGTATGGAAGGTTAATGCATGGATGTGAGTACTGGTTTTGAGACCAACAAATCAGATGTCTTGGTCCCACATCAGCTACAATGTGATTGGTTCAGAGAGGCAACCAATCATTATTCATTCTCCCCTTAGAACATTTTTGTGTAAGTAAAACTTGTTTTGTCTCTTTCCACACATAACAAAGACATCTACCAATTGACACTTTCATCCAAAGCCACTTATAGTTTTTTTATGTGCTTCTTGGGATTTGAGCCCAAGACCACTTCACTATTAATACTACACTCTACTTGTTTAGCTATAGGAGCAATTATTGCCAGTTTCGGTACACATGTGGTCTTTCGACCTTGGTTTGAAGCAGTATCATGGAAAATTTGGTAGATTTCAGGCATAATGAGCAACTTTTTGTTTAAGTGTGGCTCTGTGGGTTTTAATACATTTCGGTTCAAATCCCATGTTGGGCAGACAGATTTCACCATTGGGCTTTTAAAGAAGTACCAAACACAAGGAAAGGGAATGTCTTGGATTGGACACTAGCCCATCTCCTGGCACACTGACATACTGTAGACGATGTAGAGATGTCAATTCACCACTTACTTTCTTTCAGGCTTTGAAAGGAATCCAGAGTGCCTAGAGGACACAGATCATGACTTTGGAATGGTTAGTAAATTCAAGGGCATGTCTTAAAGCCTGTTGTTATAACCCACGGATGTGTACAGCCACCTCTGTCGCCGACCATGAGCTTACAGGAGATTTATTGGAACCAAGACTCAATCTAGCAGCTTTTATAGCAGGTAAATTTACTAGCGCTAGAGAGGTACCTGTTTCCTTTACTAGATAACCTTTGTTCACATCAGCCCATTTCCACCCGTGTTTGTGACCAGCTTTTGAAGCAGGCCTGCATCAGCTGGCCCCCATCTGGCTGAGTACTTGTCACCATGTTGCCTTTTTCCTCCATTTCGCCCATATTCGCCAATATATAACCCCGTACTCTTTTTCCCAATGACGCAATTAACCACAGCTTTATTTTAGCGCCGTATAAAAGACTAGTGGCTTTTAATGTATCTTTTCATCATACAGGTGCACTGATGCTTTCACATGAGGTCTCGATGCCTTAAATTTGCACGTCAAGCGAACATAACAGCTATAGAAATTATATATTTTTTGTCTCCGCTTTATGGTACAGATCTTAATACTCCTCTGTGATAGCTTGCCTAGTTACCATCGTGTGCTTTTAAATGTAAAATTTTGCACTCAGTCAGTACTACAAAAGTGCGAATCGAGTCATATAAGCACCATTCGTTAGGCATTCTGGTTTTTACGAAGTCCTTGAAACGTACGTGAGAAAAAGCGATCCCCCCCCTTCCTGCCGTCCAATCCGTCCTTTCAGGGTTGTTCATTAACGCGCCGAACGGGAAGAGCAGGTGAGCAGCGGACGGGGAAGAAAGAAGAATATTGCAAGTTGCATTTTATGTTCTGCAGTTTCATTTACAGTATAAGACTATTCAGTCTATTTTAATTTGTGACAAATCGTATGGTTTTTTTAGGGTTTCAAAGTGGATTGGAGACGAACATCTCGAAGAACAATTTGAAAGTGGAGATTTGAAAAGGTAATCCCATCTGGATATAGAATAATTGATTGTGTCTTGCTGAGATCACGTATGAAACCGTTTACGGACGCTCATATTTCAACTTTAAAAGTTAATATGTAATATTGAAATGTACTAGCATATAAGTGGCAATATATCACTGATATAGCAATCGGGCGTGGGATTTCTCAGGCTGTCATCAAATCTGCGATCAGCCGATGTGGTCAGCATGCGCGGTGGCTGGTGGTTAAGCTCCTGTGCGCTGCTGATGGTCGGACTGCAGTGTCCAGTGGTGACCGCTTGCCTGGAAGGGAACTATCTCATCAATGTGATCCTGATGGAGGACCTCGTCTCCCCCTGGAGTATACACCTCGTGCAAGGTCCGGTGGAACGCGCTATCGCTACCGATGAAAAACTCAACTATGAATCAGGTAAGTCTTTCAAAGTTGACTTCTACATAGGACACGACTTCGAAGGAATTCAGCTTTAGGGTTAGGTCTCCACCCATTTAAGCAGGTCCAGGGGGTTGTGTTGACTTGTAATTTACACCCATGGTAAACAGAGATGTTAGACTATTTTTAAAACCATTTTCATCACACTTGAAGTTAAAATGGACTCTCTCCACATATGTTGTGGGCCATGTATCCTTGCCCTCACCATAGGTGAGCTTGGTAACGCCAACATCAAAATCATGATTCACCTCAACACCATTTCTTGCTGTGCCCAGGAATAAACCGGAAACTCAGTGTCACGTTCAATGGGTTTCAAACCAGCATGTATCGGCGCAAGGGCTGTGCCAGCAGTACCTGCGAAGGGGTGGAGAAACTGAAAGAACTGAGTGTGAGTAAGACTCATTTATTCAGTATTTATGATGCAGTTATCATTATCTGCAATGTCAAATTCTTATTGAAATCACAATGCATTTGCAATGTAAAACCCCCTACTTTCACATAATGTTAAAGAGGTGTATACCTCCCGTGATTGCTTTGTCAGGACCCAGAGTTAAAGTTTGATATTATGGCAGGCTGCTTTAGTCCTTGTTCCATCCGCGGGTGGTTCACACTTGGAACGTTGGGTGAGATAAATTGTTTCGCTGTGTTTCAGGATCGAGGCGAAATGGGCTGCGTCCTTTTGGGACCCACCTGCACCTATGCCACCTTCCAAATGGTGGAGTAAGTTTCAGACCCTCTTGTTTCCTCTCACCTTCACTCATTCTCCTATTTTTTGTTTACCTCTGTTCCCTTTGCCTCATCCCTGTGTCCTGACCTGCTATCATTGACTAATGTTTCCCAACCCGGTCCCCGGGGATCCCCAGATGGTCCACATTTTTGTTTCCTCCCCAGCTCCTAGCTCGGGTGACCACCTAATCCATGTCATGAAGGACATTATGAGCTACGACGAGTTCATAAACTACCATTTCAGCCATTTCGATTAAAAAGACCCGGATTTCACTTGAGCACTGAGTTCTTGCTGCGTGCTGATTGGTCAGTCTCCTGTAATCATGCATGCGCCACTAATGTTAATGTTCTTCAGTCAAGGACACAAACCAGGATAATTACAAGACGAACTACACAAATTAGGCGAGCAGGGGAGTCTTTCCGCTTTAAAGCTCTTGATGCGGATTAAATGGTCGCCCTACTTCCAGCACATCTAAAGCCAACAACCAAGAAATCAGGAAACCCCCAAATACCTGGTATAGGTGTGTTGGGAGCTGGGAGAGAGCAAAAATGTGGACTGTCTTATCTGTTTTCTTCACTTTTCCTTACATTTTCCATAAATTTCCCCTCAGAAGTTGCCGCTGCAGGTGCCCGCCTATGTCGCCTATACGATTGACCGGCCCTGATTGGACCTATACCTGTTTTACGGCCTGACAATCGTTAAAAGCTTTTTTTTCAGTTTTTTTATGGTGGACAGGAGCTGCAGTTTCACAACAAACGTAGGGTCTGTCCATAAGGGAATTACCAAACTGCTATGATTTGATTACACTGCCAGAATAGTAAAGTGTGAGTTAATATTACATCCAGTTAACAGCATGTCTGCCTGCTTGGCCAGCGAGTTGCTGAGAAAAGAACCAAGCATCAGTCTGCTGGTGTCTGTTATAGGACTTGGAACAGTAGAACTAAAATATCTAACATACAGATCTTGTCGTGTTAAGTGGCAAAGCGTAACCCAGAAACCAGCTTTATTAAGATGGACAGTTATTACAGAGACATAAATCAGGACATTTGTAAGATCAAGGTGTCATATTTGTATGGTGCAGAGGTTTTACTGAGTATGATCTTCCATGTCATCCTAAATACACACTGGACGAGGAGTTATTTACACATATTGGATGTTTAGTATAGAAAGATGTGGATCTTCAGTCATAGTCTAACATTAGTTTATTTGTGTTTTTGCCTGACAATAAGAAACACATGCACCTCACTAATTCAGATACATCAGCAGCAACAGCGATTGAGTTTGATTCAGCATTGACTTAAGCAGAGTTTCTCAAGTGTTTTGTCATGCCCTGCTCGTCCGATCCTCCTGTGTGCCACGCACCCTTGTTAACTTCGTGTGGAATCCCGCATGTTATCAGCTGTTTCCTGTCATTTCCATTTAGTCCTGTGTGTTTAAGTCCACGTCCAAGTCTGTTTCCCCAGTCCGGTCATTGACAATGTTAACCGTATGTACCTTATCTTGTCCTTTCTCCCGATTAAACCCCGTGTTTCCTGAATCTCCGTCTTCCTGATCCTGATTCGCCGCAATTCCCCCTGCTCACCCGATGGTTATAAGATGTTTGGTGCATATAAAAATTATGGCAAATATGCTGTTTAATAAATACCGTTTAAGCTCTCCTTTTGTGGGATTCCTTCAACCAAAAAAAGTCAACGTTTAGGTACAGAAGTGAAGGACGACAGGGAATGTTTGTTTTGCTGATATCCAAACAAATACACCACATCTTGTAGTCGTTTAGCAACATCTGTCCCATTTGGTGGAGATGGACTCCTGAACGATGATTGTTGCCCTAAACTGTACCGTGTTATATCTACAGTCTGTCTGTCTGCTGTCTGGTGATTGTATTTATATTGTATTGTCTATTATGTTGTTTCCTTTGTGTATATGTAGAATGTAAACCGTGGTACGGTTGTTTTATATACAGTTTGTATTTACTTAATGAAGGAAAATGTGTGTCCTCAAATTTCACTCACCACTTCAGTTGTTTTGGTTGTATGACAATAAAGGTGATTTCATTTGCCATTTCCACAGTTGGCTGATTTAAATTTGTGGCATAGAATTTGGGACACAGGAACGAAGAGCTACTTTTTGGTTTAAAGCAGCCAAACAGCTGGAAGGATGTGTAGCCGGTTAAAATGACAATGGTGGTAGTAAGATCGTTATACAGCGATGCTTGTAGGGTGAATGGCTGCCTTGTGTCTGTGTCTTAGCCTGGAGATCGGGCTGACGCTCAACATCCCACTCATCTCAGCGGGGAGCTTCGGACTGTCGTGTGACTACAAGGAGAACCTGACCCGCTTACTGCCCCCTGCGCGGAAGGTCTCCTCCTTCTTCACTCGCTTCTGGCAATCCACTCACCATAACCTCAAGCCTAAATGGGAGACGGCGTACGTCTACAAGAAGCCGGAACTGACAGAGGACTGCTTTTGGTGAGGCTGTGTGGGGAACCGAGGCACGGGGCGGGGGGGGGGGGGGGGGGGGGGGCTGATAATTAATGATCCTGGCTCAGTCTGGAAAGGGTGAGAAACAGAATGCTAGACGCGGAAAGTTCAGGTCCATAAAGTAAAAATCCAGACCAAGGTTTTGATTTAACCATCCAGTTCAGAGACACATTCACAGGTTACTCAACTGGTTGGTTGAAACGACATCTTGGTCTGGATTTGTACGTTCTGGACCTGAACGTTCCACTTCTGCAGAATGCAGTGTGCATCTCCAGCAGGTTCTGGTGTTTTACCATATTGACCTCCTTCTGCTGTCTCCTCCACCCCTCCCGTCCCAGGTATATCAACGCTCTGGAGGCCGGCTCGGCTAATTTTGCCTCCACGATCCAGCGGGAGGTGCTTCGCCAGCCAGCGGAAGTTCATAACCTGCTGAACTCCCCAACGAGGAAGAGCAACTGTAGGCGTCCCTTCGAATGGCCACATCACAATAATTTTTGCATACGGTTCTTGCATAGGGTTCCAATGTTTGAAACCCGAAAGGACACATGACCCTCATTAGGGGAGCTGTTAGGTCTGTCAATCGGCATAGATCTAACAATCATGCCAATATGCTAATGGTCCACTGACTGTTTCAGTCTGGTTAAGTATTTTGCTCTAGGGCACCAGGCAGAGCCGTTGAGATTTAATCAGATACCATCTGATCTCAAGTCTCAATGCGACCTGTGATGCCTACACTACCTGTGGCGTCTCTCCTGCCTGCCCTGCTGCTGTACCACCGTTCATCCTACCATCAGAAGCAGCACCTGCCTGCCATCACCTGCCTGCCCCCCACTTTGAGACTCAAATGTTAAAATTGGGATAGTGTGAATTGGGACATCTTGCTCATTTGACTTTGGCTTCCTCTGCTGCCCCCTGGAGGATGGGCTCCCCCTTTGGGTCTGGTTCCTCACAAGGTTTCTTCCTTCTAGGCAGTTTTTCCCTCCCACTGTTGCCTCTGGCTTACTCACTGGGGGCTTAGGGCAGGGACAGTATAAAGCGCTTTGAGACGATGTAATGTTGTGCAAATGTGCTATGCAAATAAAACTGGGAAAAAAAATTGAATATCACATTGAACACCTAAGTTCATTTCTGTGTTTCACTCCTGGTGTGCAGTGTTCATTATCTGCGGGACCCCAGAAGACGTGATAAACTTGAAGAACGGGACCGAGGCGAATCCTGAGATCGTCTTCATCCTCATCGACCTTTACAGGTCAGTCTGGGCCTGTTTCAAGTTAGCAAATGCTTTCTGTGATGCGGCCGATTTAAACTTTAATGCTGCAGATTGAGGCCTAGCGGCGGTCTGCTGTCCTGAATACTTTGGTGTCATTAATTTAGTGTCGTTATGTAATATACTGATAATGATGCTATTGCTGGAATAAAAACAATAATAATATCAATAACCTCTTTTTTACAGTCCTTCGTATTACACCAACGCCACGTCGATGCCTGACATGCGAAACGTCCTGGTCCTCACCATGCCCAACATCAGGAATTACACGCTGGATCCGACCTACAATGACAACGAAAATGAATCAGTGAGATGCTCCCATTTCTTTTGTTTAGATGCAGGCGTACTGTGTGCATGGTAGAATACAGATACCTTCATAATGCATTATAATGTTATCGTAAAGTATTATAAGCACAGCTATAAGTATTTCTAAAAAAGGCATAACACATTATAGCCATGTTTATTATGCGTTATAATGCTTTATGAAGCTCTTATCTATAATGCACTATAGATACCTTCGTAATGCATTATAATGGTCAGTATAACAATTAAGGATGCTTTTTACTGCATTATAAATGAATCTGTAATGCATTATGATGTCTGCTTCAAGTAAAGTGTTACCAAGTAATGAAATAGAATAGAATAGAATAGAATAGAATAGAATAAACCTTTATTATCCCACGAATGAGAAATTTAGGTGTTACAGAGCTCTTGCACAAAAACGTAATATAGAACAATAGGAGCAGGTAGATACACAAAGATATAAATACAAATGTACAAAAAGTTTTGGAAATAAATAAAGATGTACAGAGATATGTACAAAATGTACAGAGATATGTACACAAGTGCGGGGGTGGGGTGGGGTGTGAATGATCCTGGTTACAGCATGTGATATGTCAGTTAAACATATATGAGTAAAAAATACTCACGCTAAACTGTTATAATGTCTGACAGCCGCTGGTAGGAATGACCTGCGGTAGCGCTCCTTCCTACACTGTGGGTGTAGAAGTCTATTGCTGAATGAGCTGCTCAGAGCTCGTACAGTCTCATGCAGGGGGTGGGAGGTGTTGTCCATAATGGATGTTAGCTTAGACCGCATCCTCTCATCCCCAACCTGCTCGATGGATTTCAGTGGGCAGCCCAGGACAGAGCTGGCCCTCTTCACCAGTTTGTCAAATTGCACCTGAGGAAGCCAGGAGGCTGAGTGGGTAATGCTTAATTGCATGTGAGTTTCCTGGCAGTATCTCCCTGCAACCTCACACTGGATAAGAGGGTCTTTGTGAGATGGATGGAAATATATCTGGAAGTAATGTAGTCCTTGTACTTAATCTCCTTCTCTCTGGCTTTCACCAGTGGTACATATTTAATGACTATCTGGCAGCGTACCATGATGCTGTACTGCTGTTTGGTCAAATTATGAGGCGGCACTGGGGCAGCACGCCCCCGACTACGGGGGCCAATGTTGTGGCGATAGAAAACTTCAGGAACATCTCGTTCAGTGGTAAGATTCAGCTCCGGAGTCTTGTACCCCTGCCCTGCCCTGTGACACACGTGATAGCTGTCAGCGTCCTATTTATTGAAAATTAATTGTTATTGCTTTTAGGGCTTTTAGTTAATAACCACTCTCTGTTGGATTGTGGACGTCTGCCTTATTGATATTTCTGGTTCATATTAGACAGTGTTTGCATTGTGTATTACGAGATATAACTCACCACTTGCAAATTCCGAGAGTTACGACTTTGCAGACGAATCTGACACCCCACTGTACATAAACGCAGTGAAATGCGCGTGTGAATAATACATGTAGCCCAGTTTTCGTCTGCTTATAGGGGCTGGTGGACATTACGTTTTGGACGGAAACGGTGACAGGGATGTGAACTTTTCAGTGCTTTACACCAACAAAGACAACGAGGTGAGGCCAAGCAACGTTATGATGTCATCAAATGATCCTTACCAGCACCATGTGACTTATGGCCACGCCCTTGCTTAACTGTCATTGGCCCTTTGCGTTAGTGGGCGTTTGTTTGTCTTAGTTTCTAATGAGTTGGAAACCCGCAGCAGCATTATCTTTATTGCCCAATTATCGTGGAGCCGTGTGCTTGCTATGTCACCTGGGAACTTAACTTCGCTTCTAAGCATTATGGGTAATTAGACCACAAGGCACTGAAGCCTCCAACGGGGGCACTGGTTGTGTGCATTGTAGTACAAAAATCATCAGGTTTGAAGCTGCAAGATGTCTGACACTGGATTCCTCTTCTGCTCCAGTACCAAACTCTGTTTGTGTTCAACACGCAAACCAACAGCAGCTATGTAGTGGATCCCAACCCTACACTGGTTTGGGGCAGTCAGCTGCCTGACGACACTCCAGAGCACAGTCAGATGGGTAAGGTGACAGGGGTGTAATGGAAAGGAGATAAGCTGAAACGGCAGCGTGCTCACTTAGCATGTTAGCGGTGGGAGGGCTGCACTGTACTGGGGAAATGACCGCAATTTGATTTTTTCTGTAATAAATATTGCCTTATTTATAAAGCGAAAAAAGAGTTGAAAATTTACCTAAAATAAATCATAGCAAAACAGAACTTATCTACAAATATTGTCTGTCAAATAAGTTGGTGGTGTTGCCGTGAGTTGTCTTGACAAAGCACTGTACTTGCTCAGGTTTGAGGAGGTAGGGGATGGGAGGAGATGAGCTGTAGACTTCACGCAGACCTCATTCATGTTTTATCCAGATGTCATTGTCATCATCCTGGGTGTCACTGTGGCAGTGGTGGCTACCATCGCTCTCATCTTCTACAGGTGAGGACCTGCCCCTTTACTCCCAAAACCCAGCTTTTGTTTGTTTTCTTTCCATTTTCCTCCTCTCTGTTTTGTTCATAAATTGCTACAGGTTTTATTGGCTTACGTTTTCCTGACAGACAGAACAGGAAGGGGCGTCAGGTGCGAGAAAAATGGTCTCACATCCACCCAGATTTGATACATCCTTTGGACTTCAATGAGCGAAGCCTCGTCTCTCTGAAGGTGAGCTGATCTCCAGCCTGTGTCTACTGCCTGTGTTGGGAGCTTCCTTCCACAAAAGCGGTTTCTGGTATCTGGACACTTCAGAGTTCATTTTTACTGTATTAACATATTTAGCCCTGTCCTGCCCTTCCTCAGATTGACGAGGACCACAGAAAAGAAGGAAACGACTTCATTCGCCGTTGCCGTTACGATAAAAAGGTGAATTTAATGTCTGTGTCGATTTGTTTTATACACCCCATATTCTCCTCCATGTCTGCGCAGGATCCTGGTCATGACTATACACACGTCGATGGATGATATGGCTTCTGGTTCAGATGGCCGATGCATTTGAACATCCATCCATCCATCCATCCATTTTCCAAACCACTTATCCTATTGGGTCGCGGGGCGTCCCGGAGCCTATCCCGGAAGCAATGGGAACGAAGCAGGGTACAACCCAGGATGGGGGGGCCAGCCCATCGCAGGCATTTGAACAGTTCTGTATATTTTTTAGATTGTGATTCTGAAGGAGCTGAAGAACACGGATGGCAACTTCAACAAGATGCAGAGGATTGACCTCAATTCAGTAAATGTCACCCTCCCTTTACTACCTGCTCTATCGCAGTCCCCCCCCCCCCTCCAGTATCATAAAATACAGCATCACCTCTAGTTTGAGTCATAGATCCATTGAGTTCACAATACTGTTGTTTTTCTTCATTCCGCCTGATCTTTCCCCAAGCTTTTAAATTCTGTGCCTCCTTATTACTTTACCAGCTCCTGCAGATTGATTACTACAATCTGACCAAGTTTTACGGCACGGTGAAATTTGAGCAGGGTGTGTTTGGAGTGTTTGAGTACGGTGAGAGGGGGTCCCTCAGGGTAAGTTCTTGTCTTGGTCCAGTGGACCTGCTCTCCTCTTGATCAGCTGATGATAAACTTGTTTCAAGAAATTAAGATTCACAGAAAACATGTACACACCTCTTACATTAATTCTGGCTATCCGTTCTGCTTTTTGCAGTATGTGCTGAACGATAAGATCTCCTACCCGGAAGAGACTTTCATGGACTGGGAATTCAAGATATCCGTCATGTATGACATTGCTAAGGTCAGACAGAATGTTCCCACGATTACTGGTTGTGTGTGTGATTGTAGTGAGGAAGAGAGAGTAGAATAAGTCAGGTACTCAAGCAGAGGTGGGAGCGTGACTTTCAAATAACCAGTATGTCTCAAGGTCCAAGTCAAGTCTCACATCAAGGGAGTCTAATACCATGTTAAGTCCTGAGTCAACAAAGTAAAGTGTCAAGTCTCAAGTCCCAAGCCCTAGACCAGACTGCGTATAATTTTTTTTAATTTAATGCCACACAAGCTTATACATTACATCATTTTGTTGTGGTGTTGTGTACTGTATAACATATATTTATATATACTATATAACTTAAACTTATATGGTGAGACTTGAGACTTACCTGTTAATGAAAAATCAATTACTTGTTCCCACCTCTGTACTCAAGTATGTCCATGTATCAAATTTTAGTATGGAGGGAACTTTCAAAGTTACAGCTAACTTTCAAAGTTAAAGTTAAAGCTAATCACTAAGGCCACGCTAAAGTATTCCCTCGGGCTGGTACACCTTAAGGTTGGTCAGATGGTCATGTCTGAGTGCTGCCCCCCTCAGGAGGACGTGGAAGCGACAATCCCACGGAACCTTAAAGAAACAATGTTTTTCCTATCATGGGCTACAGTCTAGAAGGATTTGCTTTTTCAACAGGCCCAAGAAAAACCCCAAAGCTCTTGACTTGCTGCAGCCCTCAGACTATCACATGATGCTCGGTTGGTTTCACACAGAAATGAATGAAACATGTAATGTAGTGAATTTGCTACTTTCACAAGGGTAGCTTGTAATCTTTGTCCTTCGGTATGAGACTGAAATTTTCTGGTATTTTCTACTGGAAGGATTCTAGAAGAGCCTGTGAAGTAGAAGAAATAGAAGCTGAAGCTTCTGGGTTGGAACTTTGTAAACACTTGGCAGGGAAAAGTTGTTGTACCTTTGAACAGGGTGTAAATCAGCGGGTGTCCTTGTTGAACCTGCTCACCGAATTGGCAGCGGGAAGCGTTATGCTGTGTAGAATATGAACCTTGGAAGCGAAGCCCAGGGTGATGTCGCTGGCTGTCACATGGAACCTCATGCCTCGGTCCCATCCAGGGAATGTCCTACCTCCACGCCAGCAACGTCAGCGTCCACGGCCGCCTCAAGTCCACCAACTGCGTGATGGACAGCCGCATGGTGGTCAAGATCACAGACTTTGGCTGTAATACCGTCCTCAGTCCGGGCAGAGGTAGGACCCACTGTCAGCCTCTGACACTGTACATAGCGCTGCAGATTTACACCAAGTCTCCCGGTACGATCAGGCAGTCAGCCACCGTGAAATTATATTTACATTTATGTATCCAGCAGAAGCTTTTGTCCAAACTACAGCTAGGCTGAGCTTCCAGTGAATGTCCAGGTACAAGGGCAGGTAGCAACGGAGCAGGAACTACACAGGACCTTCTAGCACAGCAAGAACCTAATGAGATTATTCAAGAACATTCGTGGAACGTAAAGGAACATTTGGCTGTTTCACGAATTGTCTTTCTTTTATGGGATATGTGGATATTTAGTTATGTAGTGACCTACCCCTCTGGATAACTGACAGATAGGGCTACATGAAGTGTAAGATTGTGCCTTAGTTGGAGTCAGAGGTGTATCTAGAAAATCTAGGCCCCCGTGAAGTGCTGGGCCCCCTGAATCTGCCAGGCTATCCATACCCCTCTGGCACCCCTATGTGCAGTGAGTCTTACGGACAGTCTGCAGAATGGAGTGAGCTGATTGTTAATTATAAAGTGGAGTGAAACTGGTTTGAGTACAGACATGTTCTGAGGTTCGCTCTGCACTTCTGCACGCATGGCCTGTCTGGTGGATGTGACACAAAAGGCTTCATGGAGCTGTCAGTCACTGCCCCTTTAATCCTAGTGTGTGACCCAATGGGAAGCGTAGTGTGTCCTCTCGTACACCAGGTGGCGTCTGACGGTACGCGATAATCCTGCCATTTCGTTGTGTTCTGTCGTAAGAGCTATGGTTCCTCACTGTGTCTTAGTCTCTTCCCTTACTTTTCCAATCTCTTCTTTCTCTGTCTGCTGCCTCGGACCCCCCACCCAGACCTGTGGACTGCCCCAGAGCACCTGAGAAAGGAGGGCATCTCGCAGAAGGGAGACGTGTACAGTTTCGCCATCATCGCCCAGGAGATCGTGCTGAGGGAGTGTCCCTTCTACACGGAGGCCTGCTCTGACCCCACAGGTGGGGGCTGGAGTAGCTCGTCAACTTTTGGCTTCATGTAAACATCATTAGATTTACCACCACTTAGAAAAACCATGTAGTACAGAAAAATTGACCCCTTCGTTTGCATTCTGTGCAACAACCACAGGTCAATAGGAGCACAGTGACACCTGCGGTTTAGCCGCACTTAAGAGCTGTAAGCCAGTGTTTCTCAGTCCAGTCCTTGGGGCCCCCCAGACAGTCCACATTTTTGCTCCCTCCCAGCTCTCAGCCAGTCAAATACCTGGTACAGGTGAGCTGGGAGTTAGGAGGGAGCAAAAATGTGGACTGTCTGGGGGTCCCTGAGGACTGGGCTGGGAAACACAGATCAGCTGCCACAGTTCCTTCCTCAACAAGAGGAAAAAAACAAAAGGATTTATTTAATAATTTGATCTAAATCCTCTGTTTTTGTTTTCTATTAATGTAGCTATCATACTTACTTTAAACTACAAAAAATCTCACTGATATGTAAGCAGAAAAGTACAGAATGTAAAGTATCCATTCATTTCTAAGAATGGGTCGTCCACGATCAATCCCCAATATGCAAACACAGCAGGATATGCAGCATTCGCACTGTCCTATAATAGCAGCCAGTTAATGACTCCCAGAGGACACCACAACTCCCCCTACAGGCCAATACAGGGACACCACAACTCCCCCTACAGGCCAATACAGGGACACCACAACTCCCCTACAGGCCAATACAGGGACACCACAACTCCCCCTACAGACCAATACAGGGACACCACAACTCCCCCTACAGGCCAATACAGGGACACCACAACTCCCCCTACAGGCCAATACAGGGACACCACAAATCCCCACACAGAGCTGCTGACTTTTACTAAACAAGACTGAAAAATGCAATGTTCAAAGTTTTATACATTTTGTAAATTCAGCACAGCTAAAATGAGACAATATTACATCTGCTTGGGTCAGTTAATGTAGTACAATAATATTAATTAATGCATTAATATTCGTTTCACTTATTTAAAAGGAATATTGAACCTGTAACTCTAATGTTTTCAATGGCCAGTAATAGGCCAGTATGGTTAACAGACTGAGGGTCACTAAGGAAAATTCATTTCCTCCTCATTTGAATTGCATTTAAATTGCCGGTTAATATGGATCGTTTGATTGATTGCTGACTGACCTATGTTGTGATTGCATCTGTGCTGCTCTCAGTGCTTCGCTCCTACCCCTGTCGTTTTTCAGAGAAGCTCTACAGAGTTCAGTTTTCTAACTACATGTCAGTCTTCAGACCTGAGCTGAACTTCGAGACGCCCATGGAACGCGAGCTGGAGGTGAGACTATCCTACCGCTTCGCCCTTTATCTTTCCTTGGGGTTATAAGGCGATGACACGTGTCCCTGTTTCGGCCATTTGAAAACGTTTCTTAAACCCCTTGCTCCATGTGTTTGTTCGCATGCATGCCTGGTCCCCGAGTGGGTAACACTGGGCTATTCGACTGTGCCTTTCAGCTTTTATATTATGTCTGCCAGCTGACTCAGCATTGCATAGTGTGTGCAGAGGTGGGTAATTCGGGTCCTGAAAGTAAAATTCCAGACCAAGATTTTGTTTCAGCCAGCCCGCTGAGTTCTTTGTAACTAAGACTCTTTATTCTCCAGCCAGATACTTACCCAGCTGTAGATGCGTGATGGCAAACTCCTCCCCCAGTGTGGTTCTCATGTTTTGCTGCCCCCATGAACAGGTGTACACGCTTATTAAAAGTTGCTGGGATGAGGACCCTGAGAGAAGACCTGACTTCAAGAGGATAGAGGCAGCTCTGGGAAAGATATTCAGGTAGCGGGGAGTTAACGTGATGTGTGGCTCACGATGTTACAGTCTGTATACGTATTTCCCTTCAGGGTAGATTTAAAGGTCCATACACTGCTGAGTGAGTATCTCCATGCTTGGAAGCAGCGTTGGCATTGTTAAGATCTCGGTTGCCAGGTCAGTTCAATGGCAGCGTTGGCATTGTTAAGATCTCGGTTGCCAGGTCAGTTCGATGGCAGCGTGTGGCTCAGTGGGTTCAGTCTCTGTGTCTGATTGGAAGATTGCTGGTTGGATCCTGGCAGAATAGCCACAGAATGGGCCCTTGAGCGAGGCCCTTAACCCTCAACTCCATGGGTGCCGCTGCAGGTGGCTGCCCTTTGCTGCCAAGCTTGCTGTCACCTACATATACGTCTTTGTGCCATGGGGAGCAAAGTGGCGTAGGCGAAAGGGGGATTCCCCGTGGGAATCGAACAAGTGTCATTATTAAATCTATTTCTATACAGTGCCATTTACAATAGATTCGTTCCAAGGTGTTTGACAGCCCCCCCCCACAGCATTATAGAGAGGTCGCATACTAACAGCAAGTTGCCAATTCTCTCCAGCAACCTGCACAACCAGGCCAACGAGAGCTACATGGACAACCTGATCCGGCGGCTGCAGATGTACTCCCGCAACCTGGAGCACCTGGTGGAGGAGCGGACGGCGCTCTACAAGGCCGAGAGGGACCGGGCCGACCGGCTCAACTTCATGCTGCTGCCTGGGTCTGTGCATATGTGTGTGTGTGTGTTTCTGTGCATGTGTGTGTGATTCAGCCTTACTGAATCCCACACACATAACAAACCCCAAATGTAGACCTCATGATAATCCTTCAAAAGTGCCTTAAAAACATTTGTTTTGCTAATTTTCGACAGAGTTTGAGTTACTTTTGATGCTATGTTACTTTGGGGTTAGGGACTGTTGAGTATTTTTAAGATGGCCCTGGAATTATAGGAATATTAACCTGTTTCTGTGTGGGTTTGAAATATTTAAAGATGAAATATTCAAACTGTACTAAATTTCTTTAGAATTGGCATCATTGTTCAGGTTCCTCTGTTCAATGTCTGTGTCGTATGTTCTAAGTTTGTCTGGACAGACCCTACATAAGGCATGACTGAAGATTTCCGTACAACCTTAGCTCCTATTTATACCCTGCTGTTCCGTGAAATCAGTTTTCATCGGTTTTGATTGGCTTCAGGTCGATGTCATCTGGTCATTAACCACCCTGACGTGACTGACGAATGCTGGAGGCCTGTCTGCGTCTGCTTTAGGCGGAGTGACTCCGGCGACAGGGACAGAACATCATTTTCCGATAAAAATAACTGAACGTCTCTCTGTCGCCACCCCCCCACCCCCCAGCCCCGTGGTGCGCTCGTTGAAGGAGACGGGCCGTGTGGAACCGGAGCTCTTCAAGGAGGTGACCATCTACTTCAGCGACATCGTGGGCTTCACCACACTCTGCCAGTACAGCACGCCCATGGAGGTGGTGGACATGCTCAATGACATCTACAAGAACTTTGACAGCATCCTCGACAATCACGACGTCTACAAGGTACCACGTCCCTCCCAGTTTCAGGACCTCAAGCTCATCCGGAATGAAATAAGCCAACCTTTCCCTATCCCTGGTTTAATTATGCGTCTCTCAGCCGAATTCAAATACTGGCATTAAATTTCAGAGCCACTTTCAGTATCTTATGGCTAAACTAAATATTATAAATGACATTAAAATCTGCTTCAATGGCCCATTAAGTTCGCTCAGTGACTCCTTTCTTTTGCTGTGGGATTTTTTAAAATAAGAACAGGCAAAAAAATACTAAAACTGCAGCTCACTGTGCAGCTCAGGAGCTGGTGACAAACACGCACTGAAGATTTCAGGCTGAAGATTGCTGTCTTGCTGTCATAATGACGCTTGGCAGGGCTCATCCGGAGGGCAGGCAGTTTCTGTCTGACAGCAGTGACTGGCTGGACCAAAGTGATTATTTATACAGCATGCCAATGTGGCAGATGTTTCAGGTACATCGTAGTTCACCAGTTGAAGCGCACTTCAAGGGCACAGATGTCGGTTTGGACAGTGGGGACGTGTCCGTACCAATATTGTGGGGGTACCGTGTGTATAGGGGGTTTAGGTGGATTTGGCTCCTACCAACGCTGAAACCAAACCAGCAAATGCAGTATCAGGTTGTGTACAACATGGGGAGTGACAGGTGCAGGGAAGCAGAGATGCTGATTGGTTGAAGTAGTGGGTTGTCTTCTCAGGTGGAGACGATTGGGGACGCCTACATGGTGGCATCAGGGCTGCCTCAGCGGAACGGGAACAGGCACGCTGTAGATATCTGCCGCATGGCCCTGGACATCCTGGCCTTCATGGGCACGTTCCAACTGCGGCATCTTCCAGGGCTTCCTGTGTGGATCCGCATCGGGGTGCACTCAGGTTCTGACCCCGCCCCTCTCGTCCTATTGGCTTGGCACACTCCACCAATCCACCAATGCCCACGCCACAATCAATAATGTAGAAGCCAGAGTGCCCTCTTTAAGTTCCTCTTTGATGTGCTGGACTTTGATGGCCTTTTCCTGTGGGAGTGTATAAACTCACTGTGTGTGTGTGTGTGTCTAGGTCCTTGCGCAGCTGGAGTAGTGGGGATCAAGATGCCCAGGTACTGCCTTTTCGGTGACACAGTCAACACAGCGTCTCGCATGGAGTCCACAGGCCTGCGTGAGCATCGCTGCTGTCATATCTCACCCCCCCCCACTAGCCCCCATGCCTCGGGGTCAGGTAGAGAGCCCTCGCTAACTGTGCCTCATTAATTCGGTCCCCAGCCCTGCGCATCCACGTCAGCCTGCCCACTATCGAGATACTGAGGAGGACGGACTGCAAGTTCGAGTACGAGACAAGAGGGGAGACGTACCTGAAGGGCAAAGGGACGGAGACAACGTACTGGCTGACAGGCGTCACCGGAGAGACGTACAACCTGCCCACCCCTCCGACAGCGTGAGCGCAAGCCGCCCTCATCCCTGCTTTTCGTTCATCGTGTCAATTATGTTACCGCTGGTCACGTGACAGCTAGTCCCGCCCTTTTCCCCCGTACCCTCAGCGAGAACTTCCAGCGGCTGCAGCAGGACCTGGCCGAGATGATCATCTCCTGCCTGGAGAAGCGTTCTCTGGAGGGGGGTGGTTTGGAGAAGAGGAAGACGCTGTCCACCAGGCAGAGGAAGCGGGTGAGTAACGGTAGCCATGGAGACGGACAGCCAGAGTACCTGCACCTGGCCACACCTGCATCCGCGGAGCAGTAGCCCCGGGGGACAGCCGGGTGGCGACAGACTCTCTAGAAGCCCCCCATCGAGCATCTAAACCTCCGGATGGTGCTGGTTTCCAGCGTTCGGCTGCCTCCTCACCAGTCAGCACACCGCTGTATAGATCTCAGCTTTCAACAAGCCTCTCAGAGGCGCCTGCACTTTCGAAACGCTGAAAATCCCTGCAGATAAATTAGCGACAAGCTATCAGCAGATACATTTAGATTTTTCAGGTCATACTTGCACTTTGTGGAAAATTTCAATCTCTGTATAGAAACACACAGACGATTCATCCTTCCTTTTTGTTCATCCATGTAAGGAAGGATTTGTTGTTTATAGTTTAATGATGTTAACTTATTTTCTCTTGTCGGTCTCCTTGTTAAGTAATCGCGAAGATCCTCCCCATCCCTTGCTAGTAGCAAGCATTTTAAAAATAGAAGATTACATAATGGAATGTGTGGGAATGTGCGATGACAACAGTGAAACATTACTAGTCATGCCGAAGCACTATGAAATACGAGGCGTTCTTTATATTTTATTTTGTGTGCATTTATTTTCAAGAGAAAACTTTTCTTAAACCCGATGTCACGAATCTGCTGGTCTGCTTGCTACCCCGCACACAACTTTTCTCATCCTTCTAAATAAAAAGTATTATATAATCATCTGTTTTTGATGTCCCAGGAATTCTGTCAAATTTAGGAAGCCGAGTAAGATGACAGAATATCACAACATTCGCTTTTTCTCCGCACGTAGAAATCTGCGGATCGAGGCGAAAGGGATGAGGGATGCTTTTCGTGACGGATCAAAACGACAAAACACAAATAACAATATGAACATAAATTTACATTTTTATTTAAAACTATACACTGGGCAAAAAAAGAACAAAACAGATGCACCTAGACAGACTATATAGACCACATTTCAGTAAAACGTCCATAACAAACAACAGAATCTTACAAAATATTTTTGGACAGATTTTTTCCCTGTATTCCTCCCTCCATTTTCAGTACATACTCAAGAGGGTTGAAACAGTTGCAAACGAAAGAGCAAAATAAATACCCCAAGCTCCTGTGACACAATGCAGGTCAAATAAACAGTTATTACAGAGTAATAAACTGTAGCAATAACAACAATCATACTTGTCTGATCTCAGCTGTGTTTTACTCTGTGCCGGTCACGCGATTCAAGTGCGCTCACTCCCAGCACAGCGTGTACACAACATGCAGACTCCATCCCGTGAAATCACCTGACCCTGCCAGTTACCATGACAACACCTTTACATCCACATTCTCGGGCACAGTGGTAGCTGACCAGCACTGCAGGGTTGACGATCCACCCCTGAGGACACCACCCGCAAGCCCCCGGACCCAACGTCCGTGGAGTCATTTCCCAAGTCCAGCCTCGGGGCTGTCTGCGACGTTCGAAATCACATTACGCTGGAGCTCATAGGGGCGACAGGTTCCATGAGACCATCATTCAAAACAAAGCGAAGAAGACAGATTCCGGACCAGGAACTATAAACAAACATCAACTCTGAGTGCTCCTTGACCCGGGTGTGAGGAACACATGTCAAACTGCAGCTGATCAGCAACAAAAAAGTAACGCGTCAAACTGCTATTGATCATCAACAAAAAAAAAAAAAACAGTTTGTCTTCTTTCAGGCTGGACAATAGGGCTCAGATCACTTCCATGTGTATTCAGTAATACAACACGTACACAGAGACATGCAAACCCTCTGCGTGTCAAATCATAAACACATCTCTTGCCTCTGCTGCATAATCTGTACCTAAACTGTACATAATCTTGCCTCTTGCATCAACAGTTCAGAAACTTGTTCATTTTTTTTTTGCTTCTTTTCAAGGCACCTAATAATCCATATTGCTAGTTAACAACAAACTCGGCTGATTGTTTTAGTGCCTTGCTTTGATGCATCGTGGCTACAGAACTCAAAACCACCATTTGCACAGCCCGATGGCCATGACTCAAATGCAGAAGACGCATGTACAACGAGCGTCTTTCCACCCAGATGTCTAGAAGGAGATTGTCTTAGTTTACGTGTCAGTGGACTTGACTTAAGGACAAAGTGATTGTACCAGTGGGAGAACCACCTCTCTCACGTATGTCTTATAAAGGATTTTAATTTCTTCACTTTCCCTTATTTCTTGTTCCAGTGGTTTGATCGCTGCGCTACTGCAGTGGTCATCAGACTGACAAATCGCAAGAACCAATCATTTTAAAGCCTGCAGCCAGCAACTCAGAGCTTCATCATGACTCCCTATATCAGGAATAACAAACTAATCCAGCCTGGAACGATGCAGTTTAGCTTCTTCTTGTCAGGACAGGGGCGAAAACAGCTTTAGGAACAACCTGCTCTTTGCTGGCCTGCTGCATCTGTACAGATTATAGCTTCCACAGTATGAAACTTGGGATGACTGCAGCAGCAGACAGAGCTTCAACAGAAGTGAACGACACCTCGATAGCTTGGACACCCTGGACCTCTAAGCTCTTTGGATCGTCGACTGGAAAGAACATTTATTCGTATAATTCTACCTCTGGAAGATTCTCTTTCCATCCAGGAATCTGGGCTCCAAAATTCAATAAACAGTCATTCTATAAACAAGTCTGAAAGTTCTACATTGGACATTCTACATTCTCAGCCACTCAGTGCTCTCGGTGTCACACGCTGTAATAACTCACTATATGGAAGAGCCAGATGTGCATCCTTAATACTTGTCTCTTACTGGAATTAAAGACCACTGCAGTACTGTACATATATATTTTACGTTCAGCACAATTTGCACATTAAAGGTGACACGACTGGGGTAAACACAGTTCAGACTGCTACACCCATTTTTGAAAAAAGCACGTGCACGCAAACATACACACACACACACCTTTCACATTGTGATGGGGACAGTGTGGGGTTTTGGATTCTGAAAAAAATATCGGCTATTTTTTAAAGAAAAGGTGAGAAGGACACAAATCAACAACAACAACAACCCCATAACAAAACACGCTGTAATGAAATATTTATCAAAGGACAGACACAGACAAAATGTCTCCTCACTCTATATTCGGGATCCGTGGATTTGGAAAAGCTGAAAAGCAAGTAGAAAGAGTGTGTGGGTTACGGGGTTTAGGGGTTAAGGGGTTCCAACAGAACGCCACTGTTTAAATTAATTCCATTTATCTAATTACTACCTGAAAACTCTGAGCTATAACTAAACACAAAATATTCTAATTTGCCACCTGTATGAATATTTAAGGGTGCAATGACTGCAAAGACATGGTGAGTTCAAGCTGATGGATAAATGGAAAAAGAATTAGAGAAGCCTGCTAATTCACAACACCGGGTGTGTTCACGTACTGCGGTAATGTCAAAGATCCGGCCTTTATTGGCTAATCTCCATCCGTCCATCCATCCATTTTCCAAACCGCTTATCCTACTGGGTCGCGGGGGGTCCGGAGCCTATCCCGGAAGCAATGGGCACGAGGCAGGGAATAACCCAGGATGGGGGGCCAGCCCATCGCAGGGCACACACACACACCAGTCACTCACACATGCACACTTACGGGCAATTTAGCAACTCCAATTAGCCTCAGCATGTTTTTGGACTGTGGGGGGAAACCGGAGTACCCGGTGGAAACCCCACGCCGACATGGGGAGAACATGCAAACTCCGCACACATGTGACCCAGGCGGAGACTCGAACCCAGGTTCCAGAGGTGTGAGGCAACAGTGCTAACCACTGCACCACCATGCCGCCCCATTGGCTAATCTCATCTCCCTGATTTCCGCATGAGTAGCAAACTCCACTACGCTTGCTTGTCTACCCGATTCACTAAATGTGACTTAATATCGAAAATGCCAAACACATTTGCAAAAACACAGAGCTTTTTAAGACTGCAATCAGTATTTCTGCACTAGACTGGCATTAACTGGAAACGCTCATTTCAGGAAGCGCTGTGACGAATCACATCCTCTCGCGCAGATGTAATGCCACGGACCAATCAGAGCTCTCGCCAGCGAGATGGCTCGACATTCCGCTTCAGCCGCCATCTAAGAATAGCGCCTTAGCAATCAGCAGAACAATAACTGTTATTCATACCAGTTCCCTATCACTGCTGGGAATGCTACCTTCCTGCTCTGGGTATAATATTATTTCTATTTCCTCCTTAATCTATGGAGTCTGTGCCCAGCGCATGGGTGTCTGCGTCTCATCATTTATGCTAGGAAGCAGAACGGAGCGACCTGGGAATCCTGGCAGCTTGCCCTGACACCATTCCTGCGTCTGCCCACAGCGAACACCCCAGAAGCGTTCCTCACCCATTCGTCTCAAACCACGCCAAAGACCGTTAGTCTCTAATCCACTCGCCGGGGGGCAGCATTTTGCGCTCCCTCTGCCTCATCCCTCGCTCCATCCTCCTTCTCCTCCTCCTGCACTTCCAAAGGCTTGTACAGTCGAAGGGAGAAAAGCAAAACAAACGACAAAAAAAAAAAAAAAAAAGCCAAGACATTGAATGAGAATTGAGGCAAATGAGTGACAGTGATTGCAGGATTTCTTTTATGAAACGTCACACAGATGCAGCGGCCTGGAATGACAGGGTGGGTGGTCTTCGGTTACACACGGAAACACACGCCACACACAGGCAGCATACTGCACTGCTAGCTGTCCGCCTATAAAACACTATATTTACATGCAATTCATGTATCAGAAGCACTGATTATATAACAGGGAACCTCAACTAGAGGGCGCCAACTTACATCCTTTACTCAACTATTGAAAGACTCCAAGTCATATAAGAGCTGGAGTTTTTCTACTGGGACAGAAGCTGTGACCTTGGATGTTCTGACCTGGCTGCTACAATCTATTCCCAGCATGCACTGGTGCAGCTCCAGCAATGCAGTGCAGTGCGAGTGTGTGGGGCGGAGCCTATTTCCGTGCGCTGCCTGACCTTGGTCTTGTGGCTCTGCTCGGTACCCAGACCGCCCCCGGGCGTGTGCAGCTCTTTGGACACCACGCACAGGAACTCAGCCTGGTCCTCCGTGCCGTAGCTGTACGACGAGCCGATGTTCACCATCTGCCCCGGGTGGAGGGAGGAAAGGGGGCGGCTCAGAACCAGCCGGGATGGATGGCGGGCACCGGATACTGGTGACAAGGACCGACCTGCTCAAATTTCCAGCCGTCCGACATGGTTGAGACCATCTGGGTGAGCTCCTCCTCCTGACACTGCAGCACCCGATACACGTGCTTGGGGGGCACCTGCTGGAGGGAGATGGGGGAGGGGGGAGGATCAATAGGGGAGAAAAAGGAGAGAGTAAGTGAGGCAGGGAAGGCCAGGCAACAGGGAAGACAGGGTGAAAGAGGGGAATAGGATACACAAGTGGTTTCTGGAGAGTAGAGAGGGAGGGGAAGATGGCAGACAAGGGAAGGAGGAAGAAAGAAATTGATGGCGCAGTATAGAAGGAAAGAAGGTCAACAACTGAGACACAGGAAGACCACACAGGGCAGAATAAGAGACGAACAAGTTAAAGTGGATGAAAAGTACAGTGGAGGTGCTTGACACCAGTACAAAATGGAGTGTAGCTCAGAAGGTTAGGACCCTGTGCCTGTGATCAGGTCAGCGGTTCAAATCCCAGGCTCAGCAGTGTGGTTCATCTTTGGACCCCTACGCAAGGCCCTTAACCCCCGCTAAATCGCTCCAGACACCGAATGTCTCCGCTTTCCCTCAAACATGTACATCGCTATGGACAGAAGTGCTTGCGAAATGTTAATTTCCTGAAGAAATGTGCATCCAGGAGGGCCGCATGACCCAGGAGTGCATCACCTGCGCCGCCTTGCAGTCTCGCTCCAAGATCCTCTCCTTGATCAGCTTGATCAGCGGCGTGATGTTATAGAACTCCGCCTCCTCCAGGACGCCTGGCCTCACGGTAAAAACAAAAGAAACAAGACCGTTAATGAAGAGGCCCGAGAGCAGGCAAAGGGAAATCATTACTGATGCAGAGGCAGACTTCTGCCCAGCCAGAAAGAAAGAGGTGTAAGACATGCTAAAAGCTAGCCGCCTGGACGCTAGCTTGTCCCAGACCTTCCTCAGCCAGCTCCTTGTTGTAGACCAGCTTGCCATGTCGCAGGTAGTTGAGAATGGGGCCGAAGTAGGTCGGGTCTCGGTCTATCACATAAGCGCCGGTCTCATCCTGCCAGAACGAGAAAAGGGCGTGACTCGCTGGCAGGGACATTAGCGTTAGCGCTCGGCATTAGCGGATAGGCCTGCCAAGCACATACAGGCACATATGCTAGTGATGGTGAAATCGTGAGGAAGAGCAGGAGCGCGTGGGGGCGCAGGCGTGTAGGGCTTAGTCAGAGAGAAAAGGGGCGGAAAGTGGGAGCAAGCAGAAAACAAAAATAATAAAGATAAAAATTTAACCAGATCCTGTGGTACCAAGATCTACAGCACTCCCAGAGGGAGCTTTGCTATGGAGACACTGAACTGACAACACAGTGTTTTATACAACCTGTCCAAGACACAAGAGCATGGAGCAGGGACAAGCACATCATCCGATATTTAGAATATGCTGTACACTGGCCAATCGGCCCTCAGTAGGGTTAGCAGTTAGAAGATAAATGGTCTTTGTGAGACTGAACCATGTGAGCAGATACTAAGTTACAGGAGAGGAAATCAGACTGATGGGAATAAACGCAACAGACGTACAGTGATCGGGAAGCTGAAGGAGGAGACACAGTGTGAGGCGTGTGGGGAGCAGGTGAGCTGCCCAAATAAGGGGAAACCAAACAGGGGACAAAGATCGCAACCAAAACAGATGGAATGGGAGTCAACAGGGAATGCACGAGGCAGCCCCCCTCCATCCCCATCAGCAGGCGAATCCGCCACTGCCTGCTGGACCCTGCTTGACAACGGATGCAACAACACTGACGAGCTCCACCCTACGGTGCCCATGTGCTCCCAGAACTCTGCTGTATCCCAGCGGTGTGGCCTGATGAGTAAGGCTGCAGTTAAGCAACACACACACACACACACATAAAATCAATCACTGCCCACATGCTACCGATATCAAATACATGTACTGGTGCTCCTTGCCTTTTCATTGGGTGACGTGTCAACGAATCCATCATAAGTTGAAAATATCATTGTCGAGTATGAATATGATGTTATGAGTAAATAATATACCTACTGTCACTGAATAGGTAAACAAACTAATAATTACTGTAGCTATGTTAATACCAGTAATCTAAAGACACAGAAAGTAATACAAGTTTAATTAGACACAGAAAATACACTGCTAAACACTGTATGAGACGTTTACACTTGATCTCTACAGAGGCTTTAAGTGTGGCTGCATGGATGCTGCCATCACCTGGCATCAGTGGAAAGTAATGAACATATGCTACCTTAAGAACAAATCGAAGGACTCAAGGGATACTGAATGTGTATCGTTATTACACCATTGTAACATCAAAATATCGTAACTCGATCGTAATGTGAACCACCGTGAAATGAGGAGCATCTGTACTGCACAGCCTTTCACCTCCTCTCTGACTACATCTATTTCAATATTTTATCAAAAAGCTGACTTTAAATAGGCCCAACGTGCTGAATTGCCTCAGATTCTAGAACACTTCTTTAGAACTCCCTTACTACAAAAATTTTCACAGTCAGATCCTTTTTTCCTAAAAAAAAATCCACCAGGATCACAAGGATAGTGGTGACCCCTTGGAACGAAGCCAGTGAGCCAAAAGCGGCCTCGTTCCCCAGTCTCCCAAAGGAAAAGCCATAGTGGATTTTATGGCGAAGAGATTCAGGAAGAGGTTCCTTCCATGCTCACGCCATGACACGGTTAGCAGACTCCGCTCCCATGGGGAGGTGGGCTCGTGGCTAAATTAGTTTTTTTGACCGCTGATGCCCACTCACAGCTGACGCAATGCTTGAAACTAACCAAACGACGGAAGTGTTTGGGGAAAAAAAAAAAGCCAATGACAGACACAGAACACGCTGGGCCAATCGATGCTGTATTAAGCAGGCAAGCAACAATCACGTCTAGATAATGAAAAATACATTTTTTTTAAATTACGTTATAATTTGGTGAAGTTTGGTAATTCATAGACAAGTTATGACAAGAGTTGGAATGTGGCTGGGAGATACTCAGCTATTTCTAACTCCTACACATTTTGTGTGAAGGGCTATCATCTCTTTAAATTCATCACCAGACGAACAGCAGCTATCGTGTTAAGGCCGGCCAAGGTGGCCGGAATCTCACGGAAACCGAACACGCGGATGGTGAAAGAACGCAGCTATTCCCTGACGTGTTTGGGTTTGGCAGCCATTTTCTCCGAGATGACTGAAACAGCAGCAAGATGTTCAGATGTACTGCAAACTAACCAACAGTATAGCGACCAACAAGGTTCCAGTTCAAACTGCAGGCAAGACCTTAACCAGACTTAGATTCAGATTCTTGTTATCAATGAATATTTCAAACCATATTAAAGGAACAAAAAGTTCAGAACAGAACCTGATCCATGGAGAGCTGCTGTGGGTGGGGGTCTTGGGGATGTCTTCTCAATCAGCCAATAATAAAACAGTGGTTCTGAACTGCACTCCTGGGGACCAACTGTTACTGGCTGATTGAGAGGCTATAGATCAGGATCGCCACTCCTGGTTTACAGCTATGAATTGTGTCAGTTGCCTTGGGAAAAACTCGGTATTTAAACATAAAAGTTAGGCATGACTGAGCTCAGTGTGAGCTCAACTGTGGAGAAAAAAATACTGGTGAAGGGCAGAGAAAAACGATATCTAGAGGCTACTAATGTCTACACCGGAAAGAAGTGCAGTGCAGTGCAGAGGATAAGTGAAAGGAAAATGGAAGGGCAACAGGACAGACAGCTAATGTTACGGTCACGCAAACACTGTGGAGGAGACAGTAGAACTGCGATGTAATTTTCTTTTGAGGAGAACGAGACGACTACAAACGGACACTATTGCTTGTAAGTGAAGGAAAGGGCTCCATCAGTTTCAGCGCCGGTGAAGGTCATTCATCATTCACAAGCTACTGCTATTCGCAAATACATTCCATTTAAGAACGGCTGCGTAAAGATACACGGACGCGCACACGGATGGCTGCATGCATCTATCCCCATGTAAGCTTATTTTTAACCGTGGCACAGTTTGGTTTCAGCCACCGAGACAAATGCATGTCATTTTTTCTTCAGTATGAGATAAAAGGCAAATGTCATTTACAAAGAAGAATGTAGACGAACAGAAATGTGCAGGACATGGTGCGCAGCCCCGCAGCCGAAGCAGCGCTGGTACCGCACGTGTAGCATCAGACGGCCGTGACCTAGACCGGCCGCTCGTGTGACCGCAGGGTTCTGACATGTCCTTACCGTATCCGAGTGCAGGTCCTGCTGCTGGCAGAGACGGTACAGAAAGGAGGTCTGCTCCTTCAGCAGGGTTTGCCGCGTCGTGAGAAACACTGTACCGCCAACGTTCAGGCGGACCCATTTGCCATTGTTGCCAGCCGCGGTGGCGATCCCGACACTCTGCACCTTAGTCTGGATCTCGGCGGTGCTCGGATCGCTGCTGGTCGGGGATGTTGTAGCCGGGTTCTCGCTTCCCTCGTCTTGGCTGTTATTGTTGTTATTATTATTATTATTATTATTGTTATTGTTGTTGTTGCTGTTGCAGTGAGTAGTAGGTGGTAAGCTGACTTCCGACATTGCCTCCAGCACCGGTTTCCGTCGGTCCTCGACTGCCATCAGAATTCAGTATTAAGAGATGTACCAGTGAAATAACGTGTCAGCGGTTTTTGGTACCTGCTCGCTTCCCCGCGCCTGATTGTCGCGGTCTAGGTAGGTCTCCTGCCTCCCTCTCCCGCTGTATAATACTCTTCTCCTCCTCCGTAGAAACGCCTACCGCTTTTTGTTGCTCAAAACTGAAGTCTAGCTTAGACCCGTGGTGCATTGTGGTTTTTGTAGTTTCCGGAGTTTTAAAGAGAGTTTTTTTTTTTTTTTTAGAAGACAGTCCTAAACAAAGGAGTGACAATGTCCGGCACGAGCTTGGTGGTATTCATGTGTTGTTAAGGAGACGTTAACACATCTAAATAGATAGTTAACGTAATCGGTAATTTGGAAATTGCTGGTTTGTCAACAACTGCGTTCTGCTTCTTATATTGTCATGGTGAAATGTAAGGTGAAATGTAAAAGTGGAACATCGTGCCCAAATGTAGGTCTAACTAGTGTAACACAGTTTCACAAAACTTGAGTTTCATTTTCTTGATGTGTGCGCATAATCTGAATACTACTAAAATACTAAAATAATATGTGTGACGGTGGGATTACATCTCAGTGGCTTTATCACAAAATTCATAGTTCTTTGGGTAGTTCATATTTTAAATACTTGACATTCTTTAATAACAGGAAAATGGGTCTAATCCATTTCCAGGAACATGCTTCTACCAGCTCTGGCTTCCTACGTTCTCAGAATTACTCATTTCCTGGCGGTATAGCTATTGCAACAGCTACCAGATCGGTCTGCATATACTTAAATGAATTCCATCGAGGACGGGAACGCAAAAATAAAATGGTTTATAACGCCGAAGATCGAGAACCTCATCGAATAGTTTGACGTCTAGGTAATATCTACAATCAGCTATCATGAACTATATAATTAATAGAAAAACAAGACAAATATCTGAACATTCAGAGAAACCGTTAACTCAGCTGTATTTTATAAAAGCGCTCATATCTGCGTCTTTCAGCCAAGCGTTGTTACCGCTGGAAATGGTCTTGCTGCTAATCCGCAATCGTGTAGATGTGACGCTTCGCTGCCAACCTCGGTGTGATCGAATCATAGGCCTATATATTTTAAAACGTACCGGTAAATTACAGAAATAACACAACCTTTAGTCTTGAATAGTAGTAGTGATTTCACACACACACACACACACACACACACACTTGTGGCAAAACTGACGTGATCTGAAGTTTAAGCAGTATAGTGAGACAGTGTGATGCGTTCATCCTCATCTGAATTCTTGCATCATTTCGACATAAAATATGACAGAATCTTCTACGTACTAATAATAGATTCTTACGTAATATGATTATACAAATAACACAGTCAGTCTGAACATTCACATACTCCGCATGCCCTCCCTAACGGTAATTGCTATGAATCTCCAGTCCTGTCTTGCATTGGGTAACGTCAGTGAAAAGAAACATACCGAACAAGTCATTCTGCAAGCACATGGGATCCCCTTAACCACCAGCCAAAGACTTTTCCCCAGACTTTTGCCAAAATTTTGCCGATTTGGAGGGGGGGGTGAATTTTCTCGACCAGGGCCACCTGGATGATCCTGAAAGACACTAGAAGAATTTTCTGGAACATATTAACATAATTGGAAAATGTCATTTTCTCCAGACAGGAAAGGCTGATTTTATTTAAAGACCCTCAGTCTAATTAATGAGGCAGGTGGTGCGAATATTATGATTTGGGATTTGCTCTGCAGCCTCAGGCGAAGAAAAATTGCTTCAGTGTTGTGACTATCAGGGTTTCTGCCTGCGAGCTGAAGCTTTGCAGAAGGTGGGTCAAACAGAACGGCGACAATCCTGCTAATGAGCAAATGTACGAAGGAATGATTGAAGCAGAATGAGTCATAGTCCTGACCTCAATCTAATTCGAATGTGCCATGACCTGGAGCGAGCGAGACAGAGCGAACGTACCGCTGAGTCCAGTCGGTTCTGCAGAGGAAGCGAAGAAAAACGCATCCAAGCCCATGAGGTGGACGATCAGCAGCCGCAGCGAACATTCAGCTGCAATTGCTGCTGAGAAAGGGGGACATCGCCATGTACCAAGTTTGACGATTCACATACTATTCGGTGTCTAATTATAGCAGGAGAATTCGGTTTTGGCATGTCCATCCACTTAAGTTATTCAGTTTAGTGTCGGTGTGGGTCTCTTTGGGACAGGACTGTGGGTTCATCATTGAAAAGTCACTGGTTTAATTCCTACGGTGAGTGACGAGCGATGTCACCATTGGCTTGAGGTGACTGTATTATTAGACTGCTGCCTGGGAGACTTAGATGGAACCAAGGTCAGGATGGCACCACAAAGCTGATAAGCATTTACATGCTAGGTGTCAGACAGCTTTTTACTAATTAGAGAGAGACTGTGGTACACAAATGCACAGCCTGTTATGAAATATGAATGGGGTGATGTCATGTTCATGTTTATATAGTTCATATAGTGTTTACAGGGCACCCGCTGTTGTATTCATTAAGATCACAGCTTGGAATTCTGGGAAAGCATTGTTTACTGTTTAAGAAAGGTACTCCAGTTGATGCAAAAAAATAATAATATCCAGCTATATAAACACATAACGTTTATGTGTGGTTTTAAGTTAATTTGATTTGCTCAGCAGCGGCATTAATAATTGAAATCTTTGACTTCTAACACAAGCAGAGGAGTGTGTTGCGATCGCCCGGCGGGCAAGAAGGCAGCGAAGCCGTAGAATAGGGGTTTTATTCCTCAAAACGACAAGGTAGGGTACAGCACGATAAACAGCATCAATGACAGACTTGGGGAAACAGACTTGAACACGGACTGAAATACACAAGACAAGCCGAAATAACGGGAAGCAGGTAATCACAATTGGGGCAGCACTCGGTTAATGAGGGGGCGTGGCACCCACGATAGCTGGACGCGCAGGTCATGACAGAGTGGTCTGTTCTGGGTGCCGTGTGTGTGTGTGTGTGTGTGTGTGTGTACAGGGGCACCGATGCTGGAATCTGGTCTGTCAACATGTAGGGGTCTGATGGGAGGAGGTAGACGTGAATAATATCACTCTTTTGGTTTTCGTTGTTAATGGTTGGTCATCACGATTTGTCAGACTATGGAAAGCCAAAGCTAAATAGAAGAGGAGAAACATTCAGTGAATCAGAAGCAAGCAGTGTGTCTGTTCCCTTCAAAAAGCAAATGTGAAGAAGATATTTCTGGATAAACCCTGAGGGGAGTTTAAAAATGCATTATCTGAAAAGAATTTTTAAACCCAAAGCCTTTTCCCCAAATCTGTTCATGTACAGAGAATAACTGACAGGAATACATCTACACACACACACACACACACACACACACACACACACACACACACACACACACACACACACACACACACACACACACACACACACACACAGGTTTGTAATTATATCATTGTGGGGACTCTCTGTTCATATCTATGGAGAAGACTCTAATCCCAACATGACGACCTTAGCCCCTACCCAGCCCTAACCTTAACCATAAATAACCAAACAAAATACGAGACTATTGGCGTTTTTAGTTTTTTTTATTGCATTCACAGATCGTTGTGGGGACCTGAAAATGGTCTCCGCAGTGTCAAAATAACAGGTATATTGTGGGACCAAATCCCCACAATGTACTATAAACGTAATCCACACACCCACACACATTCTGCTGTCTGTGTGAATGGTCTTTGCAGTTCAACATAAAGGCCAATGTGCCACCAGTAGGGGTCGCTCTTTTCCTTGTCATATTTCAACCGAAAACTGCTCCCTCATCCGGTCATTCTGAATCGTTTTTTAAGCATTTACAAATATCCTGACATTTTTGCGCATCTGACGATATTATTTTTACGGCTACAGTTTTTAATAAGTTTAAGCAGGAACTGAGGTGGAAATGTTTTTCGAAAGGGCCTCACATTATTTTTTGTGAAAAATCGGTCTGTGAAAAATGTTGAGTGATAAAGTGTTTCAGTAGTCTGAGTTTCAGGTTATTAATATAATGTAAGTAAATTTAAGTTTAAAAAATTATAATACACACAGTCTGTGAAACAGCTGACAAATTACGGTTTTCTAATTCATAGTTAGACGAAAAAAACTGTTCACCCCAGATGGGACTCGAACCCACAATCCCTGGCTTAGGAGGCCAGTGCCTTATCCATTAGGCCACTGGGGCTGGTTAGAAAAGTTTTCTACTTTCATGTATATAATATTCATACAACATGTTATTTTTTTTGTTGTATTTTTAGTTAGTCTTTATTTTATGATATACACATTCTAAAGACTATAAGAGCATTTCTCCAAACAGTTCATGCCTATAGCACAACACTATGGTTTACCTGAAAAAGCCTGTAACTTAACCAAGACAATTAACTCATGTCTCAAGCAAATAATTCCACGAAAATGAAATAATGATAGTCGGATTCCACTGTCTCGTTGTCACTGACTGATCTTTTATTTATCTTTTATCTTTACTGATCTTTTATCTTTTAGCAAAGGGATGTTTATTCATGTCACTGTATAACACCAAAACAGAAGGAACAACAAAGTTATTACAAAATCACGTACTTTAGAAACCAAAAATATCAATGTCCTATCACTGAAATTTATAGAATACGCTTATAAACCATTTTGAAAGTTTGGTTAACTGTTTTGCACGTGGTGGCTGAAAATCGCATTGTAGTGACATTATGGTGTGGGGATTACACTTGTTGTTTTGTTTAAGCTTAAGAAATGTTCCAAAACAATCGACAAAACTGACATTAGGTTACTGCTGCATCTTAATTACGTAGGCTACTTAAGAATAATAGTCAGATGTTAATCTAAAGTGGCATATAATGTCATATTACGAAGCCTTTTATTATTAATTATTAAAAGACTATAAGTGTTTAAGTTTTGTTATATTATATTATTTTCTAAGCGCGACGACTAATTTATAAAAAGCTAATTCAAATACAGGGTGACGCCATCACCATGGCGACTGTTGAGACTTCCGGTCTTAAACGTTTGTGGGTGCTTCTATTCAATCTTTTGGAGAGGGGTGTCCGAATACTTTAATTACAAAATTTAATAGTATATTTTGTATTACTCCACTCTTAACATAGAAAATACTGTTAAAAATATGTTCTGCATATTTGATACATGATAACAACAATAATAATTTAACTTATAGAATTTCCATCTAGAACAAGAAAATTGGATTTTCCGTGTTGAATTCAGCCTTGTTGGAGTTGTTTAGAGCATGCTACGTTTGTGTTAGAAGGCTGCTTGTAAGTTGTTTTAGATTATTTAATATAATATTTGATGTAACGTAATGAAACGCATGCACAAATTGACATTTTTCAACTGGTCGAACTGCGTTTTCCATACTTTTATATGCCTTTATCATAGCTAGAAATAGCTATCTTAGCAAGCAAGATAAAACGGCGGCGCTGATACTGTATAACGTTTAGATAGTCTGTCCTTACGGTATTGTCGTCTGCAGATTTGACAAACTTCATTTTTTTGTTGCACAGTTTTCCGAAGCTGTTTCGTTACTTATTTTTACCCACGTAAAATGACATCGGTAAAGGGTTGTACGTGTGTAACTATTGTTAAGTCGGATTATCCGTTTTGTGGTGTATTTGACCACGGTCTTTTTTTCGTATGTGATAGTCAATGAACAACACACGGCGCAAAATATTAGGGTTAGGGTTTTAGCGTCCAAGATCCTAAATAAAAAGTTAATAAATATTACAGGTAACAGGCTGAAAAGCCAGTATCTGCATATCCAATGATGACTCGCCTCGCCGTTTCTCACTTCTAAATTTTAATTTAATTCATGCCATATGTTCATAGCATTTTTTATGAATTATTGTCGCCTAAATATCGGTTTATTGTGCACTGTGATAGTGGCTCCCCCAACCCACAATGCCTTTGTTCGGCAACACCTTCAGCCCTAAGAAGACCCCTCCTCGGAAGTCCGCCTCTTTGTCCAATCTGCACTCAGTAAGCCATCTGGACTTCATGTCTTCACCCGGGATGTGTGAACGCCATGGCAGAACATAATTAATCTCTTGTTGTATTTTTGTTTCTTAACCTAGCTGGACCGGTCCACCAGAGAGATAGAATTAGGTCTGGAGTATGGCACCCCTGTAATGAACCTTGGTGACCAGAGTTTGAAGTTTGAGGAGGGACAATGGATCTCAGGTAAAAGAGAGAGTGTGTTTGTCGATGCTAAGAGGTCATTATAATTATTAAACCCTGATAGCACCCACTTGTGTTTGGAGACTAGCAATTCTCGTTATAGTGCTATGATTTTGCCTGTACTTATGTTTGTGAGTGAAGTGGGGGGGTGGGTGTGTCCTGATAACGAATCCTGGGGTGTGTTCTTCCTCCACCGTGGTCTGAACTGTGCGTGTGTCTCCTCAGAGTCCGGAGGCAGTGTGTCAGGGAGGGAAATGCAGAGGCTGAAGAAGCGCAACCTGCAACTGGAGGAGGAGAACAACCTGCTGAGGCTGAAGGTCGACATCCTGCTGGACATGGTGAGTGGCTGCATTCCACCCTACTGATTCGTTTCCATTTCACTGTGGAAAGACACTTCTTATATATTTATATATATATATATATATATGAGAGAGAGAGAGAGAGAGAGAGAGAGAGGGGATCTCCCTGGTTCTGAAACGACCTCCCTTTCATCAGCTGTCAGAAACCACAGCTGAGTCTCATCTAATGGAGAAGGAACTTGAAGAGGTGAAAACTCAAAATCGGCGGAAGAAGTGAGGGGACCTGTGGTGGATGACATAAGTTCTAACAGATCTGCCTATTTATGTAAGGATGACATGCAGTGATTTATCACGCTTTTATATGGGTGTATAATGTTTTATATAAAAGCCACATGTGTCATTTTTATGTTGCCAGTTGCTGATATAAAGCGTTGAATAGTCTGGGAATGGATTTAGAGAATTAGGCCAGCAGGACTGACTTGGAAAGAAGGGTTACCTGTGCCTTTCTAAGCGGCAGAGTTGATCGAGATGTACCTAGTATTTTTCCAATTCCACATTCCATCACTAATGCGTCACTTTTCAGTTTTGCCCTTTTCTACAAAAGTACAATTTATAAAATGTGTTTTTTTTTTTTTTTTTTTTTTTTTTTTTTTTTTTAATTTATAAATGCTGGACTTAAGCAGGTCCATCTGACTATAGGAGGTTCTGGGTGCCAGAATTGTATATCAGGCCTGAGTTAACAGGACGAAAGACTCATGAGAGCTAATCCACACACTGCAAGATGCAAAATCAATAGGGTGCCTTCAGTCTCCTGTTAAGATAATGACTGACAAACTCACTCCTTGTCTTGTTCTGCTGTATCTGTTTCCAAACGTTCCAGTGTAGAGAACAAATAATATTAATTAATGTATTTGTTTAGAAACCCACTGTAATGTTTGTTAATGTGATGGAAAATAAATTTTTAAAAATGTACAGCCACCGTTGTATTTTAACAGTAGTGCCGATTAGGATTGTGGAAATGCTAAAGTCTTGCCATTGTCGTTGACCTTGTTACGTTTGACAGGGTTTTTAGGCAGCAGTGAGTTATGTGACCATTGGCTGAGATGCACACGAGTGTACAGTACACAGTCATGGGGATTATGGCATTTAGAAACGGCATTGGCCAAGATGGTCCGTTACTGAACTCAGCCTAGAAAAACAATAAACGCCAGTACAGAAATGATACAACTACAGACACACAAATATCTGAAACTAAATGTGAATGCAGTCATGTATCTAGCAGTGCGTAATGCATTTTAATAGCCTTAGCTATTGGGGGCTAATATTTTTTCTTAAAGGCATAGGCTGTTCATATGAGCATATTCTTGAGTAGTATCTAACTGGTATGAATGATTTATGAGAATTTGCTACATTAGAGTCATTTATGTATGTATATTTCAAGTTTTGAGTTTTTCTGCCCTAGGTCTAACAACAATTACGACAGCTTCTTAATTCTGTTTTCCGTAACATTGGTCTGAATGGATATGTGTTCGATCTCTTGCTGTTTGTGTTCTCCCTCAGCCAGTCCTCAGAGAGGAAACCGCTAATGGTTTATTAAAAAGAAGGCTAGTAGTGTTTGATAATGTTAAGCATGTAGCAGAGATTGCTGAATGTCTTCTGGCTCCACCTTTCAAGGTCAATCTGAGAGCCCATTATATAAGTAGGGAAGGTTTGGAGCTCGCATGTCGGAAGGTGTGCGGTGTGGCTGTTTGACTGAAACAAGAACCCAGAGTAAATGCGAAGTGAGATTTGTTGAATGTGTTCTGGATGGGAAAGGAGCAGGTCTGGGATCAGCTGGGCAAACGGAGCTTGAGGCAAGAAGGCAGCGAGACAAACCTGACCTGTTGTCTCCTGGGAACCTTTCACACTGGCTTCTGTGAGAAATGAAGCGTCGGATGTTCTTGTGACTCCTGGGTGCACCCTGGTAACTGGTTCCTCAGCTGTCAAGGTGGAGTTACCAACTGGATCGCACTGACAGTGAGTGACATCATCTGAAATTTCACGTGTGGGTGAACACGGATATATCCATCCATTTTCTCTAACTACCTGTTTTATTTGGGGGTCACGGGGAGGGAGGGGGGAGGGGTTTGAGTCTGTAAGCACAAGCCAGGGAGCAACCCAGGATGGGGTGCCAACCCAGCATAGGACATACTCACACACCTATGGGCAGTTTTGCAACTCCAAGCAACCTCAGCTTGTTTTTGGAATGTGGAACATGCAGACTCCACACACATGGAATGCAGAGAGGGACTTGAACCCAGATCCCACAAGTGGAAGGCAGCCATGCTAACCACTGCACCACCATGCCACCCCCACCGCCGTGATAGATAATATATAACAGAATACATAGGTCATGATTGTCCATACACCAAAATTAGGCTCTTCTCCTAAATAGTGATCTAACAGGAATGTTAATTTGTGAAATGACGCCCCACTTCTGTAATTGCAATTGATTTGTAGGGTGTCTGAAAAATCTCACCGATTTCAGTAAAAATTTTCTGAAACCGTTTAATCCCAACTGGGGTCGCAGTGGGGGGACCGGAGCCTATCCCACAGCAGGAACCAACCCGGGGCAGTTACCAACACGCCGCAGGGCGCACACACTCACACATATAAAGGGCCAATTTAGACTCGCCAATCAACCTGCACGCTTTTGCATCATGGGAAGAAACCAGAGCCCCTGGCCAAAGCTGGGAGAGCATGCAATCTCCTCACGGAAAGGACCTGGGACTGAACCCAGGGCCTGTTTGCTGTGAGGCAGCAGCGCTAACCACTGCGCCACCTGACAATGAATTACTCTCTATAAATACATATGTACAAGGTGGAAGCAAATAAAGAGTAAATAGATAAGGTACAGTAATTTCAATTTGGTCACAATTTCTATAGACTAAACATTAGAGCCCCTTCTGCCCACTGATTTTATAACTGTACCCCATAGCAAAGCTTTCTCCATACTTGCACTAATCTTTCATACTGGATTTTGCTTACCTGGCCGCATCTCAAGTTGACCATGTGACCTGGATCAGGCTGACAGCCAATCAATGCACCATTGACTCTAGTGACACCTCTGCTTCTGACTGACAGATGGCTGTTTTCTCCTCAGGCACAGGCCTAGCGCTGAACCCCCCCAGCCCTCCCCCATCATGCCGGGCAGCTACTTGGACAGATGGCGACCTCTCGCCAATGGGCTGGCAGCAGACGGGGCCCTCGTCTTCCTATCTGCCTTCTTCCCGCTTGGTCAACTTCTGCTTGACCAGTGTGGCTGGTGCGGTGGCTTCCTAATTGTGGGAACCCTGCTGGTTAATGGCTGCACTTGTGGGCCCTGGTGGAGAAGATGAGAAGGGAAGGCTCCGGAGCTGAAGGCAATCCTGGGGATTAAGCCGGGAAAAGGGGAGAAGTCCAGAGTGGTGAAAGAAAGGAATAAGCTCAAAAAATAAGGGTCTGATCTGATATCATCGCCAAGCGTACTGATGTAACTACAAGCTATAGTTCTAGGGCAAAACCGATCACTCAGTCAAATGCTACTGCAGTCATCGATAGGTACCTATCAAAAGCAGTGTTTGAATCCAGGCCTCTCTCCAGAAACCAGACCCCCCATAACTTGAGAAGATGGTGTACCTTGAGTCTGGCGCCTTAGACCGCTCGGCCATTCTGACAACAATGCACCTTATGATGTCTTGTCTCATTACCTTTAGCTTTCCGAAGGCTGTTTAGCTAATTAACACAGGGTATAAAGAACTGATTTAACTTCAATATGCAGCAGTAGGGTAAAATTCATTCAGTTGGTCAAATGCTTCATTAGTCATATGCATGTCAGAAGTGGGATTCGAACCCGCGCCTCCCTTCAGAGACCAGAAAGCTCCGTCAGTTGGAAGACGATGTACCTTGAGTCTGGCGCCTTAGACCGCTCGGCCATTCTGACAACAATGCACCATATGATGTCTTGTCTCATTACCTTTAGCTTTCCCAAAGCTGTTTCCCTAATTAACACAGGGTATAAAGTAATGATTTAAGTTTAACCTGTAGCACTAGGGCAAAACCATTCGGTCGATTGAACGCTTCACCAGTCATATGCATGTCAGAAGTGGGATTCGAACCCACGCCTCTTTTCAGAGACTAGAATGCTCCATCAGTTGGAAGACAGTGTATCTTGAGTCTGGCGCCTTAGACCGCTCGGCCATTCTGACAACAGTACACCACATGATGTCTTGTCTCATTACCTTTAGCTTTCCGAAGGCTGTTTAGCTAATTAACACAGGGTATAAAGTACTGATTTAACTTTAATGTGCAGGACTAGGGCAAAATTCATTCAGTTGGTCAAATGCTTGATTAGTCATATGCATGTCAGAAGTGGGATTCGAACCCACGCCTCTTTTCAGAGACCAGAATGCTCCATCAGTTGGAAGACAGTGTATCTTGAGTCTGGCGCCTTAGACCGCTCGGCCATTCTGACAACAGTGCACTGCATGATTTCTTGTGTCATTAACTTTAGTTTTCCGAAGGCTGTTTAGCTAATTAACACAGGGTATAAAGTACTGATTTAACTTTAATATGCAGCACTAGGGCAAAATTCATTCAGTTGGTCGAATGCTTCATTAGTCATATGCATGTCAGAAGTGGGATTCGAACCCATGCCTCCCTTCAGAGACCAGAAAGCTCCGTCAGTTGGAAGATGGTGTACCTTGAATCTGGCGCCTTAGACCGCTCGGCCATTCTGACAACAATGCACTATATGATGTCTTGTCTCATTACCTTTAGCTTTCCCAAAGCTGTTTGCCTAATTAACAAAGGGTATAAAGAACTGATTTAACTTTAACCTGCAGCACTAGGGTAAAACCATTCAGTTGATTGAACGCTTCATCAGTCATATGCATGTCAGAAGTGGGATTCGAACCCACGCTTCTTTTCAGAGACCAGAATGCTCCATCAGTTGGAAGATAGTGTACCTTAAGTCTGGCGGCTTATACCGCTCGGCCATTCTGACAACAATGCACCATATGATGTCTTGTCTCATTACCTTTAGCTTTCCGAAGGCTGTTTAGCTAATTAACACAGGGTATAAAGAACTGATTCAACTTCAATATGCAGCAGTAGGGTAAAATTCATTCAGTTGGTCGAATGCTTCATTAGTAATATGCATGTCAGAAGTGGGATTCGAACCCACGCCTCCCTTCAGAGACCAGAAAGCTCCGTCAGTTGGAAGACGGTGTACCTTGAGTCTGGCGCCTTAGACCGCTCGGCCATTCTGACAACAGTACACCGCATGATGTCTTGTCTCATTACCTTTAGCTTTCCGAAGGCTGTTTAGCTAATTAACACAGGGTATAAAGAACTGATTTAACTTCAATATGCAGCAGTAGGGTAAAATTCATTCAGTTGGTCGAATGCTTCATTAGTCATATGCATGTCAGAAGTGGGATTCGAACCCACGCCTCTTTTCAGAGACCAGAATGCTCCATCAGTTGGAAGATGGTGTACCTTAAGTCTGGCGCCTTAGACCGCTCGGCCATTCTGACAACAATGCACCATATATTGTCTTGTCTCATTACCTTTAGCTTTCTGAAGGCTGTTTAGCTAATTAACACAGGGTATAAAGAACTGATTTAACTTCAATATGCAGCAGTAGGGTAAAATTCATTCAGTTGGTCGAATGCTTCATTAGTCATATGCATGTCAGAAGTGGGATTCGAACCCACGCCTCCCTTCATAGACCAGAAAGCTCCGTCAGTTGGAAGACGATGTAGCTTGAGTCTGGCGCCTTAGACCACTCGGCCATTCTGACAACAATGCACCATATGATGTCTTGTCTCATTACCTTTAGCTTTCCGAAGGCTGTTTAGCTAATTAACACAGGGTATAAAGTACTGATTTAACTTTAATGTGCAGGACTAGGGCAAAATTCATTCAGTTGGTCAAATGCTTGATTAGTCATATGCATGTCAGAAGTGGGATTCGAACCCACGCCTCTTTTCAGAGACCAGATTGCTCCATCAGATGGAAGATGGTGTACCTTAAGTCTGGCGTCTTAGACCGCTCGGCCATTCTGAGAACAACGCACCATATGATGTCTTGTCTCATTACCTTTAGCTTTCCGAAGGCTGTTTAGCTAATTAACACAGGGTATAAAGAACTGATTTAACTTCAATATGCAGCAGTAGGGTAAAATTCATTCAGTTGGACGGATGCTTCATTAGTCATATGCATGTCAGAAGTGGGATTCGAACCCACGCCTCCCTTCAGAGACCAGAAAGCTCCGTCAGTTGGAAGACGGTGTAACTTGAGTCTGGCGCCTTACACCGCTCGGCCATTCTGACAACAGTGCACTGCATGATGTCTTGTCTCATTACCTTTAGCTTTCCCAAAGCTGTTTGCCTAATTAACACAGGGTATAAAGAACTGATTTAACTTTAACCTGCAGCAGTAGGGTAAAATTCATTCAGTTGGTCGAATGCTTCATTAGTCATATGCATGTCAGAAGTGGGATTCGAACCCACGCCTCCCTTCAGAGACCAGAAAGCTCCGTCAGTTGGAAGACGGTGTACTTTGGGTCTGGCGCCTTATACCGCTCGGCCATTCTGACAACAGTACACCGCATGATGTCTTGTCTCATTACCTTTAGCTTTCCGAAGGCTGTTTAGCTAATTAACACAGGGTATAAAGAACTGATTTAACTTCAATATGCAGCAGTAGGGTAAAATTCATTCAGTTTGTCGAATGCTTCATTAGTCATATGCATGTCAGAAGTGGGATTCGAACCCACGCCTCTTTTCAGAGACCAGAATGCTCCATCAGTTGGAAGATGGTGTACCTTGAGTCTGGCGCCTTAGACCGCTCGGCCATTCTGACAATAATGCACCGTATGATGTCTTGTCTCATTACCTTTAGCTTTCCCAAAGCTGTTTAGCTAATTAACACAGGGTATAAAGTACTGATTTAACTTTAATGTGCAGAACTAGGGCAAAATTCATTCAGTTGGTCAAATGCTTCATTAGTCATATGCATGTCAGAAGTGGGATTCGAACCCACGCCTCTTTTCAGAGACCAGAATGCTCCATCAGTTGGAAGATGCGGTACCTTAAGTCTGGCGCCTTAGACCGCTCGGCCATTCTGACAACAACACACCGTACGATGTCTTGTCTCATTACCTTTAGCTTTCCGAAGGCTGTTTAGCTAATTAACACAGGGTATAAAGTAACGATTTAACGTTAACCTGCAGCACTAGGGCAAAACCATTCAGTCGATTGAACGCTTCATCAGTCATATGCATGTCAGAAGTGGGATTCGAACCCACGTCTCTTTTCAGAGACCAGAATGCTCCATCAGTTGGAAGATGGTGTACCTTAAGTCTGGCGCCTTAGACCGCTCGGCCATTCTGACAATAATGCACCGTATGATGTCTTGTCTCATTACCTTTAGCTTTCCGAAGGCTGTTTTGCTAATTAACACAGGGTATAAAGTACTGATTTAACTTTAATGTGCAGCACTAGGGCAAAATTCATTCAGTTGGTCAAATGCTTCATTAGTCATATGCATATCAGAAGTGGGATTCGAACCCACGCCTCATTTCAGAGACCAGAATGCTCCATCAGTTGGAACACAGTGTATCTTGAGTCTGGCGCCTTAGACCGCTCGGCCATTCTGACAACAATGCACTGCATGATTTCTTGTCTCATTACCTTTAGTTTTCCGAAGGCTGTTTAGCTAATTAACACAGGGTATAAAGTACTGATTTAACTTTAATATGCAGCACTAGGGCAAAATTCATTCAGTTGGTCGAATGCTTCATTAGTCATATGCATGTCAGAAGTGGGATTCGAACCCACGCCTCTTTTCAGAGACCAGAATGCTCCATCAGTTGGAAGATGGTGTACCTTAAGTCTGGCGCCTTAGACCGCTCGGCCATTCTGACAACAATGCACTGCATGATTTCTTGTCTCATTACCTTTAGTTTTCCGAAGGCTGTTTAGCTAATTAACACTGGGTATAAAGTACTGATTTAACTTTAATATGCAGCACTAGGGCAAAATTCATTCAGTTGGTCGAATGCTTCATTAGTCATATGCATGTCAGAAGTGGGATTCGAACCCACGCCTCCCTTCAGAGACCAGAATGCACCGTCAGTTGGAAGACGGTGTACCTTGAATCTGGCACCTTAGACCGCTCGGCCATTCTGACAACAATGCACTGTATGATGTCTTGTCTCATTACCTTTAGCTTTCCCAAAGCTGTTTGCCTAATTAACACAGGGTATAAAGAACTGATTTAACTTTAACCTGCAGCACTAGGGTAAAACCATTCAGTCGATTGAACGCTTCATCAGTCATATGCATGTCAGAAGTGGGATTCGAACCCACGCCTCTTTTCAGATACCAGAATGCTCCATAAGTTGGAAGACAGTGTATCTTGAGTCTGGCGCCTTAGACCGCTCGGCCATTCTGACAACAGTACACCGCATGATGTCTTGTCTCATTACCTTTAGCTTTCCGAAGGCTGTTTAGCTAATTAACACAGGGTATAAAGTACTGATTTAACTTTAATGTGCAGCACTAGGGCAAAATTCATTCAGTTGGTCAAATGCTTCATTAGTCATATGCATGTCAGAAGTGGGATTCGAACCCACGCCTCTTTTCAGAGACCAGAATGCTCCATCAGTTGGAAGACAGTGTATCTTGAGTCTGGCGCCTTAGACCGCTCGGCCATTCTGACAACAATGCACTGCATGATTTCTTGTCTCATTACCTTTAGTTTTCCGAAGGCTGTTTAGCTAATTAATCCAGGGTATAAAGTACTGATTTAACTTTAATATGCAGCACTAGGGCAAAATTCATACAGTTGGTCGAATGCTTCATTAGTCATATGCATGTCAGAAGTGGGATTCGAACCCACGCCTCCCTTCAGAGACCAGAAAGCACCGTCGGTTGGAAGACGGTGTACCTTGAATCTGGCACCTTAGACCGCTCGGCCATTCTGACAACAATGCACTGTATGATGTCTTGTCTCATTACCTTTAGCTTTCCCAAAGCTGTTTGCCTAATTAACACAGGGTATAAAGTACTGATTTAACTTTAATGTGCAGCACTAGGGCAAAATTCATTTAGTTGGTCAAATGCTTCATTAGTCATATGCATGTCAGAAGTGGGATTCGAACCCACGCCTCCCTTCAGAGACTAGAATGCTCCATCAGTTGGAAGACAGTGTATTTTGAGTCTGGCGCCTTAGACCGCTCGGCCATTCTGACAACAATGCACCATATGATGTCTTGTCTCATTACCTTTAGCTTTCCCAAAGCTGTTTCCCTAATTAACACAGGGTATAAAGTAATGATTTAAGTTTAACCTGCAGCACTAGGGCAAAACCATTCAGTCGATTGAACGCTTCATCAGTCATATGCATGTCAGAAGTGGGATTCGAACCCACGCCTCTTTTCAGAGACCAGAATGCTCCATCAGTTGGAAGACAGTGTATCTTGAGTCTGGTGCCTTAGACCGCTCGGCCATTCTGACAAAAGTACAAAGCATGATGTCTTGTCTCATTACCTTTAGCTTTCCCAAAGCTGTTTGCCTAATTAACACAGGGTATAAAGTACTGATTTAACTTTAATGTGCAGCACTAGGGCAAAATTCATTTAGTTGGTCAAATGCTTCATTAGTCATATGCATGTCAGAAGTGGGATTCGAACCCACGCCTCCCTTCAGAGACTAGAATGCTCCATCAGTTGGAAGACAGTGTATTTTGAGTCTGGCGCCTTAGACCGCTCGGCCATTCTGACAACAATGCACCATATGATGTCTTGTCTCATTACCTTTAGCTTTCCCAAAGCTGTTTCCCTAATTAACACAGGGTATAAAGTAATGATTTAAGTTTAACCTGCAGCACTAGGGCAAAACCATTCAGTCGATTGAACGCTTCATCAGTCATATGCATGTCAGAAGTGGGATTCGAACCCACGCCTCTTTTCAGAGACCAGAATGCTCCATCAGTTGGAAGACAGTGTATCTTGAGTCTGGTGCCTTAGACCGCTCGGCCATTCTGACAAAAGTACAAAGCATGATGTCTTGTCTCATTACCTTTAGCTTTCCGAAGGCTGGTTAGCTAATTAATACAGGGTATAAAGTACAGATTTAACTATAATGTGCAGCACTAGGGCAAAATTCATTCAGTTGGTCAAATGCTTCATTAGTCATATGCATGTCAGAAGTGGGATTCGAACCCACGCCTCTTTTCAGAGACCAGAATGCTCCATTAGTTGGAAGATGGTGTACCTTAAGTCTGGCGCCTTAGACCGCTCGGCCATTCTGACAACAATGCACCATATGATGTCTTGTCTCATTACCTTTAGCTTTCCGAAGGCTGTGTAGCTAATTAACACAGGGTATAAAGAACTGATTTAACTTCAATATGCAGTAGTAGGGTAAAATTCATTCAGTTGGTCGAATGCTTCATCAGTCATATGCATGTCAGAAGTGGGATTCGAACCCACGTCTCTTTTCAGAGACCAGAATGCTCCATCAGTTGGAAGATGGTGTACCTTAAGTCTGGCGCCTTAGACCGCTCGGCCATTCTGACAATAATGCACCGTATGATGTCTTGTCTCATTACCTTTAGCTTTCCGAAGGCTGTTTTGCTAATTAACACAGGGTATAAAGTACTGATTTAACTTTAATGTGCAGCACTAGGGCAAAATTCATTCAGTTGGTCAAATGCTTCATTAGTCATATGCATATCAGAAGTGGGATTCGAACCCACGCCTCATTTCAGAGACCAGAATGCTCCATCAGTTGGAACACAGTGTATCTTGAGTCTGGCGCCTTAGACCGCTCGGCCATTCTGACAACAATGCACTGCATGATTTCTTGTCTCATTACCTTTAGTTTTCCGAAGGCTGTTTAGCTAATTAACACAGGGTATAAAGTACTGATTTAACTTTAATATGCAGCACTAGGGCAAAATTCATTCAGTTGGTCGAATGCTTCATTAGTCATATGCATGTCAGAAGTGGGATTCGAACCCACGCCTCTTTTCAGAGACCAGAATGCTCCATCAGTTGGAAGATGGTGTACCTTAAGTCTGGCGCCTTAGACCGCTCGGCCATTCTGACAACAATGCACTGCATGATTTCTTGTCTCATTACCTTTAGTTTTCCGAAGGCTGTTTAGCTAATTAACACTGGGTATAAAGTACTGATTTAACTTTAATATGCAGCACTAGGGCAAAATTCATTCAGTTGGTCGAATGCTTCATTAGTCATATGCATGTCAGAAGTGGGATTCGAACCCACGCCTCCCTTCAGAGACCAGAATGCACCGTCAGTTGGAAGACGGTGTACCTTGAATCTGGCACCTTAGACCGCTCGGCCATTCTGACAACAATGCACTGTATGATGTCTTGTCTCATTACCTTTAGCTTTCCCAAAGCTGTTTGCCTAATTAACACAGGGTATAAAGAACTGATTTAACTTTAACCTGCAGCACTAGGGTAAAACCATTCAGTCGATTGAACGCTTCATCAGTCATATGCATGTCAGAAGTGGGATTCGAACCCACGCCTCTTTTCAGATACCAGAATGCTCCATAAGTTGGAAGACAGTGTATCTTGAGTCTGGCGCCTTAGACCGCTCGGCCATTCTGACAACAGTACACCGCATGATGTCTTGTCTCATTACCTTTAGCTTTCCGAAGGCTGTTTAGCTAATTAACACAGGGTATAAAGTACTGATTTAACTTTAATGTGCAGCACTAGGGCAAAATTCATTCAGTTGGTCAAATGCTTCATTAGTCATATGCATGTCAGAAGTGGGATTCGAACCCACGCCTCTTTTCAGAGACCAGAATGCTCCATCAGTTGGAAGACAGTGTATCTTGAGTCTGGCGCCTTAGACCGCTCGGCCATTCTGACAACAATGCACTGCATGATTTCTTGTCTCATTACCTTTAGTTTTCCGAAGGCTGTTTAGCTAATTAATCCAGGGTATAAAGTACTGATTTAACTTTAATATGCAGCACTAGGGCAAAATTCATACAGTTGGTCGAATGCTTCATTAGTCATATGCATGTCAGAAGTGGGATTCGAACCCACGCCTCCCTTCAGAGACCAGAAAGCACCGTCGGTTGGAAGACGGTGTACCTTGAATCTGGCACCTTAGACCGCTCGGCCATTCTGACAACAATGCACTGTATGATGTCTTGTCTCATTACCTTTAGCTTTCCCAAAGCTGTTTGCCTAATTAACACAGGGTATAAAGTACTGATTTAACTTTAATGTGCAGCACTAGGGCAAAATTCATTTAGTTGGTCAAATGCTTCATTAGTCATATGCATGTCAGAAGTGGGATTCGAACCCACGCCTCCCTTCAGAGACTAGAATGCTCCATCAGTTGGAAGACAGTGTATTTTGAGTCTGGCGCCTTAGACCGCTCGGCCATTCTGACAACAATGCACCATATGATGTCTTGTCTCATTACCTTTAGCTTTCCCAAAGCTGTTTCCCTAATTAACACAGGGTATAAAGTAATGATTTAAGTTTAACCTGCAGCACTAGGGCAAAACCATTCAGTCGATTGAACGCTTCATCAGTCATATGCATGTCAGAAGTGGGATTCGAACCCACGCCTCTTTTCAGAGACCAGAATGCTCCATCAGTTGGAAGACAGTGTATCTTGAGTCTGGTGCCTTAGACCGCTCGGCCATTCTGACAAAAGTACAAAGCATGATGTCTTGTCTCATTACCTTTAGCTTTCCCAAAGCTGTTTGCCTAATTAACACAGGGTATAAAGTACTGATTTAACTTTAATGTGCAGCACTAGGGCAAAATTCATTTAGTTGGTCAAATGCTTCATTAGTCATATGCATGTCAGAAGTGGGATTCGAACCCACGCCTCCCTTCAGAGACTAGAATGCTCCATCAGTTGGAAGACAGTGTATTTTGAGTCTGGCGCCTTAGACCGCTCGGCCATTCTGACAACAATGCACCATATGATGTCTTGTCTCATTACCTTTAGCTTTCCCAAAGCTGTTTCCCTAATTAACACAGGGTATAAAGTAATGATTTAAGTTTAACCTGCAGCACTAGGGCAAAACCATTCAGTCGATTGAACGCTTCATCAGTCATATGCATGTCAGAAGTGGGATTCGAACCCACGCCTCTTTTCAGAGACCAGAATGCTCCATCAGTTGGAAGACAGTGTATCTTGAGTCTGGTGCCTTAGACCGCTCGGCCATTCTGACAAAAGTACAAAGCATGATGTCTTGTCTCATTACCTTTAGCTTTCCGAAGGCTGGTTAGCTAATTAATACAGGGTATAAAGTACAGATTTAACTATAATGTGCAGCACTAGGGCAAAATTCATTCAGTTGGTCAAATGCTTCATTAGTCATATGCATGTCAGAAGTGGGATTCGAACCCACGCCTCTTTTCAGAGACCAGAATGCTCCATTAGTTGGAAGATGGTGTACCTTAAGTCTGGCGCCTTAGACCGCTCGGCCATTCTGACAACAATGCACCATATGATGTCTTGTCTCATTACCTTTAGCTTTCCGAAGGCTGTGTAGCTAATTAACACAGGGTATAAAGAACTGATTTAACTTCAATATGCAGTAGTAGGGTAAAATTCATTCAGTTGGTCGAATGCTTCATTAGTCATATGCATGTCAGAAGTGGGATTCGAACCCACGCCTCTCTTCAGAGACCAGAAAGCTCCGTCAGTTGGAAGACGGTGTAACTTGAGTCTGGCGCCTTAGACCGCTCGGCCATTCTGACAACAGTGCACTGCTTGATGTCTTGTCTCATTACCTTTAGCTTTCCGAAGGCTGTTTAGCTAATTAATACAGGGTGTAAAGTACTGATTTAACTTTAATGTGCAGTACTAGGGCAAAATTCATTCAGTTGGTCAAATGCTTCATTAGTCATATGCATGTCAGAAGTGGGATTCGAACCCACGCCTCTTTTCAGAGACCAGAATGCTCCATCAGTTGGAAGATGGTGTACCTTAAGTCTGGCGCCTTAGACCGCTCGGCCATTCTGACAATAATGCACCGTATGATGTCTTGTCTCATTACCTTTAGCTTTCCGAAGGCTGTTTTGCTAATTAACACAGGGTATAAAGTACTGATTTAACTTTAATGTGCAGCACTAGGGCAAAATTCATTCAGTTGGTCAAATGCTTCATTAGTCATATGCATGTCAGAAGTGGGATTCGAACCCACGCCTCTTTTCAGAGACCAGAATGCTCCATCAGTTGGAAGACAGTGTATCTTGAGTCTGGCGCCTTAGACCGCTCGGCCATTCTGACAACAATGCACTGCATGATTTCTTGTCTCATTACCTTTAGTTTTCCGAAGGCTGTTTAGCTAATTAATCCAGGGTATAAAGTACTGATTTAACTTTAATATGCAGCACTAGGGCAAAATTCATTCAGTTGGTCGAATGCTTCATTAGTCATATGCATGTCAGAAGTGGGATTCGAACCCACGCCTCCCTTCAGAGACCAGAAAGCACCGTCAGTTGGAAGACGGTGTACCTTGAATCTGGCACCTTAAACCGCTCGGCCATTCTGACAACAATGCACTGTATGATGTCTTGTCTCATTACCTTTAGCTTTCCGAAGGCTGGTTAGCTAATTAATACAGGGTATAAAGTACTGATTTAACTTTAATGTGCAGCACTAGGGCAAAATTCATTCAGTTGGTCAAATGCTTCATTAGTCAAATGCATGTCAGAAGTGGGATTCGAACCCACGCCTCTTTTCAGAGACCAGAATGCTCCATCAGTTGGAAGATGGTGTACCTTAAGTCTGGCGCCTTAGACTGCTCGGCCATTCTGACAACAATGCACCCTATGATGTCTTGTCTCATTACCTTTAGCTTTCCGAAGGCTGTGTAGCTAATTAACAAAGGGTATAAAGAACTGATTTACCTTCAATATGCAGTAATAGGGTAAAATTCATTCAGTTGTTCAAAAGCTTCATTAGTCATATGCATGTCAGAAGTGGGATTCGAACCCACGCCTCCCTTCAGAGACCAGAAAGCTCCGTCAGTTGGAAGACAGTGTATCTTGAGTCTGGCGCCTTAGACCGCTCGGCCATTCTGACAACAGTGCACTGCATGATGTCTTGTCTCATTACCTTTAGCTTTCTGAAGGCTGTTTAGCTAATTAATACAGGGTATAAAGTACTGATTTAACTTTAATGTGCAGCACTAGGGCAAAATTCATTCAGTTGGTCAAATGCTTCATTAGTCATATGCATGTCAGAAGTGGGATTCCAACCCACGCCTCTTTTCAGAGACCAGAAAGCTCCATCAGTTGGAAGACGGTGTACCTTGAGTCTGGCGCCTTAGACCGCTCGGCCATTCTGACAACAATGCACCATATGATGTCTTGTCTCATTACCTTTAGCTTTCCGAAGGCTGTTTAGCTAATTAACACAGGGTATAAAGAACTGATTCAACTTCAATATGCAGCAGTAGGGTAAAATTCATTCAGTTGGTCGAATGCTTCATTAGTCATATGCATGTCAGAAGTGGGATTCGAACCCACGCCTCCCTTCAGAGACCAGAAAGCTCCATCAGTTGGAAGACGGTGTACCTTGAGTCTGGCGCCTTAGACCGCTCGGCCATTCTGACAACAATGCACCATATGATGTCTTGTCTCATTACCTTTAGCTTTCCGAAGGCTGTGTAGCTAATTAACACAGGGTATAAAGAACTGATTTAACTTCAATATGCAGCAGTAGGGTAAAATTCATTCAGTTGGTCGAATGCTTCATTAGTCATATGCATGTCAGAAGTGGGATTCGAACCCACGCCTCCCTTCAGAGACCAGAAAGCTCCGTCAGTTGGAAGACGATGTAGCTTGAGTCTGGCGCCTTAGACCGCTCGGCCATTCTGACAACAATGCGCCATATGATGTCTTGTCTCATTACCTTTAGCTTTCCCAAAGCTGTTTCCCTAATTAACACAGGGTATAAAGTAATGATTTAAGTTTAACCTGCAGCACTAGGGCAAAACCATTCAGTCGATTGAACGCTTCATCAGTCATATGCATGTCAGAAGTGGGATTCGAACCCACGCCTCTTTTCAGAGACCAGAATGCTCCATCAGTTGGAAGACAGTGTATCTTGAGTCTGGCGCCTTAGACCGCTCGGCCATTCTGACAAAAGTACACCGCATGATGTCTTGTCTCATTACCTTTAGCTTTCCGAAGGCTGTTTAGCTAATTAACATAGGGTATAAAGTACTGATTTAACTTTAATGTGCAGAACTAGGGCAAAACCATTCAGTCGATTGAACGCTTCATCAGTCATATGCATGTCAGAAGTGGGATTCGAACCCACGCCTCTTTTCAGAGACCAGAATGCTCCATCAGTTGGAAGACAGTGTATCTTGAGTCTGGCGCCTTAGACCGCTCGGCCATTCTGACAACAGTGCACCGCATGATGTCTTGTCTCATTACCTTTAGCTTTCCGAAGGCTGGTTAGCTAATTAATACAGGGTATAAAGTACTGATTTAACTTTAATGTGCAGCACTAGGGCAAAATTCATTCAGTTGGTCAAATGCTTCATTAGTCAAATGCATGTCAGAAGTGGGATTCGAACCCACGCCTGTTTTCAGAGACCAGAATGCTCCATCAGTTGGAAGATGGTGTACCTTAAGTCGGGCGCCTTAGACCGCTCGGCCATTCTGACAACAATGCACCCTATGATGTCTTGTCTCATTACCTTTAGCTTTCCGAAGGCTGTGTAGCTAATTAACAAAGGGTATAAAGTACTGATTTAACTTTAATGTGCAGCAACAGGGCAAAATTCATTCAGTTGGTCAAATGCTTCATTAGTCATATGCATGTCAGAAGTGGGATTCGAACCCACGCCTCTTTTCAGAGACCAGAAAGCTCCATCAGTTGGAAGACGGTGTACCTTGAGTCTGGCGCCTTAGACCGCTCCGCCATTCTGACAACAATACACCATATAATGTCTTGTCTCATTACCTTTAGCTTTCCCAAAGCTGTTTCCCTAATTAACACAGGGTGTAAAGTACTGATTTAACTTTAATGTGCAGTACTAGGGCAAAATTCATTCAGTTTGTCAAATGCTTCATTAGTCATATGCATGTCAGAAGTGGGATTCGAACCCACGCCTCTTTTCAGAGACCAGAATGCTCCATCAGTTGGAAGACAGTGTATCTTGAGTCTGGCGCCTTAGACCGCTCGGCCATTCTGACAAAAGTACACCGCATGATGTCTTGTCTCATTACCTTTAGCTTTCCGAAGGCTGTTTACCTAATTAACACAGGGTATAAAGAACTGATTTAACTTTAACCTGCAGCACTAGGGCAAAACCATTCAGTCGATTGAACGCTTCATCAGTCATATGCATGTCAGAAGTGGGATTCGAACCCACGCCTCTTTTCAGAGACCAGAATGCTCCATCAGTTGGAAGATGGTGTACCTTAAGTCTGGCGCCTTAGACCGCTCGGCCATTCTGACAACAATGCACCATATGATGTCTTGTCTCATTACCTTTAGCTTTCCGAAGGCTGTGTAGCTAATTAACACAGGGTATAAAGAACTGATTTAACTTCAATATGCAGCAGTAGGGTAAAATTCATTCAGTTGGTCGAATGCTTCATTAGTCATATGCATGTCAGAAGTGGGATTCGAACCCACGCCTCCCTTCAGAGACCAGAAAGCTCCGTCAGTTGGAAGACGATGTAGCTTGAGTCTGGCGCCTTAGACCGCTCGGCCATTTTGACAACAATGCACCATATGATGTCTTGTCTCATTACCTTTAGCTTTCCCAAAGCTGTTTCCCTAATTAACACAGGGTATAAAGTAATGATTTAAGTTTAACCTGCAGCACTAGGGCAAAACCATTCAGTCGATTGAACGCTTCATCAGTCATATGCATGTCAGAAGTGGGATTCGAACCCACGCCTCTTTTCAGAGACCAGAATGCTCCATCAGTTGGAAGACAGTGTATCTTGAGTCTGGCGCCTTAGACCGCTCGGCCATTCTGACAACAGTGCACTGCATGATGTCTTGTCTCATTACCTTTAGCTTTCTGAAGGCTGTTTAGCTAATTAATACAGGGTATAAAGTACTGATTTAACTTTAATGTGCAGCACTAGGGCAAAATTCATTCAGTTGGTCAAATGCTTCATTATTCATATGCATGTCAGAAGTGGGATTCGAACCCACGCCTCTTTTCAGAGACCAGAAAGCTCCATCAGTTGGAAGACGGTGTACCTTGAGTCTGGCGCCTTAGACCGCTCGGCCATTCTGACAACAATGCACCATATGATGTCTTGTCTCATTACCTTTAGCTTTCCGAAGGCTGTTTAGCTAATTAACACAGGGTATAAAGAACTGATTCAACTTCAATATGCAGCAGTAGGGTAAAATTCATTCAGTTGGTCGAATGCTTCATTAGTCATATGCATGTCAGAAGTGGGATTCGAACCCACGCCTCCCTTCAGAGACCAGAAAGCTCCATCAGTTGGAAGACGGTGTACCTTGAGTCTGGCGCCTTAGACCGCTCGGCCATTCTGACAACAATGCACCATATGATGTCTTGTCTCATTACCTTTAGCTTTCCGAAGGCTGTGTAGCTAATTAACACAGGGTATAAAGAACTGATTTAACTTCAATATGCAGCAGTAGGGTAAAATTCATTCAGTTGGTCGAATGCTTCATTAGTCATATGCATGTCAGAAGTGGGATTCGAACCCACGCCTCCCTTCAGAGACCAGAAAGCTCCGTCAGTTGGAAGACGATGTAGCTTGAGTCTGGCGCCTTAGACCGCTCGGCCATTCTGACAACAATGCGCCATATGATGTCTTGTCTCATTACCTTTAGCTTTCCCAAAGCTGTTTCCCTAATTAACACAGGGTATAAAGTAATGATTTAAGTTTAACCTGCAGCACTAGGGCAAAACCATTCAGTCGATTGAACGCTTCATCAGTCATATGCATGTCAGAAGTGGGATTCGAACCCACGCCTCTTTTCAGAGACCAGAATGCTCCATCAGTTGGAAGACAGTGTATCTTGAGTCTGGCGCCTTAGACCGCTCGGCCATTCTGACAAAAGTACACCGCATGATGTCTTGTCTCATTACCTTTAGCTTTCCGAAGGCTGTTTAGCTAATTAACACAGGGTATAAAGTACTGATTTAACTTTAATGTGCAGAACTAGGGCAAAACCATTCAGTCGATTGAACGCTTCATCAGTCATATGCATGTCAGAAGTGGGATTCGAACCCACGCCTCTTTTCAGAGACCAGAATGCTCCATCAGTTGGAAGACAGTGTATCTTGAGTCTGGCGCCTTAGACCGCTCGGCCATTCTGACAACAGTGCACCGCATGATGTCTTGTCTCATTACCTTTAGCTTTCCGAAGGCTGGTTAGCTAATTAATACAGGGTATAAAGTACTGATTTAACTTTAATGTGCAGCACTAGGGCAAAATTCATTCAGTTGGTCAAATGCTTCATTAGTCAATTGCATGTCAGAAGTGGGATTCAAACCCACGCCTGTTTTCAGAGACCAGAATGCTCCATCAGTTGGAAGATGGTGTACCTTAAGTCTGGCGCCTTAGACCGCTCGGCCATTCTGACAACAATGCACCCTATGATGTCTTGTCTCATTACCTTTAGCTTTCCGAAGGCTGTGTAGCTAATTAACAAAGGGTATAAAGAACTGATTTACCTTCAATATGCAGCAATAGGGAAAAATTCATTCAGTTGGTCGAATGCTTCATTAGTCATATGCATGTCAGAAGTGGGATTCGAACCCACGCCTCCCTTCAGAGACCAGAAAGCTCCGTCAGTTGGAAGACAGTGTATCTTGAGTCTGGCGCCTTAGACCGCTCGGCCATTCTGACAACAATGCACTGCATGATGTCTTGTCTCATTACCTTTAGCTTTCCGAAGGCTGGTTAGCTAATTAATACAGGGTATAAAGTACTGATTTAACTTTAATGTGCAGCAACAGGGCAAAATTCATTCAGTTGGTCAAATGCTTCATTAGTCATATGCATGTCAGAAGTGGGATTCGAACCCACGCCACTTTTCAGAGACCAGAAAGCTCCATCAGTTGGAAGACGGTGTACCTTGAGTCTGGCACCTTAGACCGCTCCGCCATTCTGACAACAATGCACCATATAATGTCTTGTCTCAATACCTTTAGCTTTCCCAAAGCTGTTTCCCTAATTAACACAGGGTGTAAAGTACTGATTTAACTTTAATGTGCAGTACTAGGGCAAAATTCATTCAGTTGGTCAAATGCTTCATTAGTCATATGCATGTCAGAAGTGGGATTCGAACCCACGCCTCTTTTCAGAGACCAGAATGCTCCATCAGTTGGAAGACAGTGTATCTTGAGTCTGGCGCCTTAGACCGCTCGGCCATTCTGACAAAAGTACACCGCATGATGTCTTGTCTCATTACCTTTAGCTTTCCGAAGGCTGTTTACCTAATTAACACAGGGTATAAAGAACTGATTTAACTTTAACCTGCAGCACTAGGGCAAAACCATTCAGTCGATTGAACGCTTCATCAGTCATATGCATGTCAGAAGTGGGATTCGAACCCACACCTCTTTCCAGAGACCAGAATGCTCCATCAGTTGGAAGACAGTGTATCTTGAGTCTGGCGCCTTAGACTGCTCGGCCATTCTGACAACAGTGCACCGCATGATTTCTTGTCTCATTACCTTTAACTTTCCGAAGGCTGGTTAGGTAATTAATACAGGGTATAAAGTACTGATTTAACTTTAATGTGCAGTACTAGGGCAAAATTCATTCAGTTGGTCAAATGCTTCATTAGTCATATGCATGTCAGAAGTGGGATTCGAACCCACGCCTCTTTTCAGAGACCAGAATGCTCCATCAGTTGGAAGATGGTGTACCTTAAGTCTGGCGCCTTAGACCGCTCGGCCATTTTGACAACAATGCACCATATGATGTCTTGTCTCATTACCTTTAGCTTTCCCAAAGCTGTTTCCCTAATTAACACAGGGTATAAAGTAATGATTTAAGATTAACCTGCAGCACTAGGGCAAAACCATTCAGTCGATTGAACGCTTCATCAGTCATATGCATGTCAGAAGTGGGATTCGAACCCACGCCTCTTTTCAGAGACCAGAATGCTCCATCAGTTGGAAGACAGTGTATCTTGAGTCTGGCACCTTAGACCGCTCGGCCATTCTGACAAAAGTACACCGCATGATGTCTTGTCTCATTACCTTTAGCTTTCCGAAGGCTGTTTAGCTAATTAACACAGGGTATAAAGTACTGATTTAACTTTAATGTGCAGCAGTAGGGCAAAATTCATTTAGTTGGTCAAATGCTTCATTAGTCATTTGCATGTCAGAAGTGGGATTCGAACCCACGCCTCTTTTCAGAGACCAGAATGCTCCATCAGTTGGAAGACAGTGTATTTTGAGTCTGGCGCCTTAGACCGCTCGGCCATTCTGACAACAATGCACCATATGATGTCTTGTCTCATTACCTTTAGCTTTCCCAAAGCTGTTTCCCTAATTAACACAGGGTATAAAGTAATGATTTAAGGTTAACCTGCAGCACTAGGGCAAAACCATTCAGTCGATTGAACGCTTCATCAGTCATATGCATGTCAGAAGTGGGATTCGAACCCACGCCTCTTTTCAGAGACCAGAATGCTCCATCAGTTGGAAGACAGTGTATCTTGAGTCTGGCGCCTTAGACCGCTCGGCCATTCTGACAAAAGTACACCGCATGATGTCTTGTCTCATTACCTTTAGCTTTCCGAAGGCTGTTTAGCTAATTAACACAGGGTATAAAGTACTGATTTAACTTTAATGTGCAGCACTAGGGCAAAACCATTCAGTCGATTGAACGCTTCATCAGTCATATGCATGTCAGAAGTGGGATTCGAACCCACGCCTCTTTTCAGAGACCAGAATGCTCGATCAGTTGGAAGACAGTGTATCTTGAGTCTGGCGCCTTAGACCGCTCGGCCATTCTGACAACAATGCACCATATGATGTCTTGTCTCATTACCTTTAGCTTTCCGAAGGCTGTTTAGCTAATTAACACAGGGTATAAAGAACTGATTTAACTTCAATATGCAGCAGTAGGGTAAAATTCATTCAGTTGGTCGAATGCTTCATTAGTCATATGCATGTCAGAAGTGGGATTCGAACCCACGCCTCCCTTCAGAGCCCAGAAAGCTCCATCAGTTGGAAGACGGTGTACCTTGAGTCTGGCGCCTTGGACCGCTCGGCCATTCTGACAACAATGCACCATATGATGTCTTGTCTCATTACCTTTAGCTTTCCCAAAGCTGTTTCCCTAATTAACACAGGGTATAAAGTAATGATTTAACTTTAACCTGCAGCACTAGGGCAAAACCATTCAGTCGATTGAACGCTTCATCAGTCATATGCATGTCAGAAGTGGGATTCGAACCCACGCCTCTTTTCAGAGACCAGAATGCTCCATCAGTTGGAAGACAGTGTATCTTGAGTCTGGCGCCTTAGACCGCTCGGCCATTCTGACAACAGTGCACCGCATGATGTCTTGTCTCATTACCTTTAGCTTTCCGAAGGCTGGTTAGCTAATTAATACAGGGTATAAAGTACTGATTTAACTTTAATGTGCAGCACAAGGGCAAAATTCATTCAGTTGGTCAAATGCTTCATTAGTCATATGCATGTCAGAAGTGGGATTCGAACCCACGCCTCTTTTCAGAGACCAGAATGCTCCATCAGTTGGAAGATGGTGTACCTTAAGTCTGGCGCCTTAGACCGCTCGGCCATTCTGACAACAATGCACCATATGATGTCTTGTCTCATTACCTTTAGCTTTCCGAAGGCTGTGTAGCTAATTAACACAAGGTATAAAGAACTGATTTAACTTCAATATGCAGCAGTAGGGTAAAATTCATTCAGTTGGTCGAATGCTTCATTAGTCATATGCATGTCAGAAGTGGGATTCGAACCCACGCCTCCCTTCAGAGACCAGAAAGCTCCATCAGTTGGAAGACGATGTAGCTTGAGTCTGGCGCCTTAGACCGCTCGGCCATTTTGACAACAATGCACCATATGATGTCTTGTCTCATTACCTTTAGCTTTCCCAAAGCTGTTTCCCTAATTAACACAGGGTATAAAGTAATGATTTAAGTTTAACCTGCAGCACTAGGGCAAAACCATTCAGTCGATTGAACGCTTCATCAGTCATATGCATGTCAGAAGTGGGATTCGAACCCACGCCTCTTTTCAGAGACCAGAATGCTCCATCAGTTGGAAGACAGTGTATCTTGAGTCTGGCACCTTAGACCGCTCGGCCATTCTGACAAAAGTACACCGCATGATGTCTTGTCTCATTACCTTTAGCTTTCCGAAGGCTGTTTAGCTAATTAACACAGGGTATAAAGTACTGATTTAACTTTAATGTGCAGCAGTAGGGCAAAATTCATTTAGTTGGTCAAATGCTTCATTAGTCATTTGCATGTCAGAAGTGGGATTCGAACCCACGCCTCTTTTCAGAGACCAGAATGCTCCATCAGTTGGAAGACAGTGTATTTTGAGTCTGGCGCCTTAGACCGCTCGGCCATTCTGACAACAACGCACCATATGATGTCTTGTCTCATTACCTTTAGCTTTCCGAAGGCTGTTTAGCTAATTAACACAGGGTATGAAGAACTGATTCAACTTCAATATGCAGCAGTAGGGTAAAATTCATTCAGTTGGTCGAATGCTTCATTAGTCACATGCATATCAGAAGTGGGATTCGAACCCACGCCTCCCTTCAGAGACCAGAAAGCTCCATCAGTTGGAAGACGGTGTACCTTGAGTCTGGCGCCTTAGACCGCTCGGCCATTCTGACAACAATGCACCATATGATGTCTTGTCTCATTACCTTTAGCTTTCCCAAAGCTGTTTCCCTAATTAACACAGGGTATAAAGTAATGATTTAAGGTTAACCTGCAGCACTAGGGCAAAACCATTCAGTCGATTGAACGCTTCATCAGTCATATGCATGTCAGAAGTGGGATTCGAACCCACGCCTCTTTTCAGAGACCAGAATGCTCCATCAGTTGGAAGACAGTGTATCTTGAGTCTGGCGCCTTAGACCGCTCGGCCATTCTGACAAAAGTACACCGCATGATGTCTTGTCTCATTACCTTTAGCTTTCCGAAGGCTGTTTAGCTAATTAACACAGGGTATAAAGTACTGATTTAACTTTAATGTGCAGCACTAGGGCAAAACCATTCAGTCGATTGAACGCTTCATCAGTCATATGCATGTCAGAAGTGGGATTCGAACCCACGCCTCTTTTCAGAGACCAGAATGCTCCATCAGTTGGAAGACAGTGTATCTTGAGTCTGGCGCCTTAGACCGCTCGGCCATTCTGACAACAATGCACCGTATGATGTCTTGTCTCATTACCTTTAGCTTTCCGAAGGCTGTGTAGCTAATTAACACAGGGTATAAAGAACTGATTTAACTTCAATATGCAGCAGTAGGGTAAAATTCATTCAGTTGGTCGAATGCTTCATTAGTCATATGCATGTCAGAAGTGGGATTCGAACCCACGCCTCCCTTCAGAGACCAGAAAGCTCCGTCAGTTGGAAGACGATGTAGCTTGAGTCTGGCGCCTTAGACCGCTCGGCCATTTTGACAACAATGCACCATATGATGTCTTGTCTCATTACCTTTAGCTTTCCCAAAGCTGTTTCCCTAATTAACACAGGGTATAAAGTAATGATTTAAGTTTAACCTGCAGCACTAGGGCAAAACCATTCAGTCGATTGAACGCTTCATCAGTCATATGCATGTCAGAAGTGGGATTCGAACCCACGCCTCTTTTCAGAGACCAGAATGCTCCATCAGTTGGAAGACAGTGTATCTTGAGTCTGGCACCTTAGACCGCTCGGCCATTCTGACAAAAGTACACCGCATGATGTCTTGTCTCATTACCTTTAGCTTTCCGAAGGCTGTTTAGCTAATTAACACAGGGTATAAAGTACTGATTTAACTTTAATGTGCAGCAGTAGGGCAAAATTCATTTAGTTGGTCAAATGCTTCATTAGTCATTTGCATGTCAGAAGTGGGATTCGAACCCACGCCTCTTTTCAGAGACCAGAATGCTCCATCAGTTGGAAGACAGTGTATTTTGAGTCTGGCGCCTTAGACCGCTCGGCCATTCTGACAACAACGCACCATATGATGTCTTGTCTCATTACCTTTAGCTTTCCGAAGGCTGTTTAGCTAATTAACACAGGGTATGAAGAACTGATTCAACTTCAATATGCAGCAGTAGGGCAAAATTCATTCAGTTGGTCGAACGCTTCATCAGTCATATGCATATCAGAAGTGGGATTCGAACCCACGCCTCCCTTCAGAGACCAGAAAGCTCCATCAGTTGGAAGACGGTGTACCTTGAGTCTGGCGCCTTAGACCGCTCGGCCATTCTGACAACAATGCACCATATGATGTCTTGTCTCATTACCTTTAGCTTTCCCAAAGCTGTTTCCCTAATTAACACAGGGTATAAAGTAATGATTTAAGGTTAACCTGCAGCACTAGGGCAAAACCATTCAGTCGATTGAACGCTTCATCAGTCATATGCATGTCAGAAGTGGGATTCGAACCCACGCCTCTTTTCAGAGACCAGAATGCTCCATCAGTTGGAAGACAGTGTATCTTGAGTCTGGCGCCTTAGACCGCTCGGCCATTCTGACAAAAGTACACCGCATGATGTCTTGTCTCATTACCTTTAGCTTTCCGAAGGCTGTTTAGCTAATTAACACAGGGTATAAAGTACTGATTTAACTTTAATGTGCAGCACTAGGGCAAAACCATTCAGTCGATTGAACGCTTCATCAGTCATATGCATGTCAGAAGTGGGATTCGAACCCACGCCTCTTTTCAGAGACCAGAATGCTCCATCAGTTGGAAGACAGTGTATCTTGAGTCTGGCGCCTTAGACCGCTCGGCCATTCTGACAACAATGCACCATATGATGTCTTGTCTCATTACCTTTAGCTTTCCGAAGGCTGTTTAGCTAATTAACACAGGGTATAAAGAACTGATTTAACTTCAATATGCAGCAGTAGGGTAAAATTCATTCAGTTGGTCGAATGCTTCATTAGTCATATGCATGTCAGAAGTGGGATTCGAACCCACGCCTCCCTTCAGAGCCCAGAAAGCTCCATCAGTTGGAAGACGGTGTACTTTGAGTCTGGCGCCTTGGACCGCTCGGCCATTCTGACAACAATGCACCATATGATGTCTTGTCTCATTACCTTTAGCTTTCCCAAAGCTGTTTCCCTAATTAACACAGGGTATAAAGTAATGATTTAAGGTTAACCTGCAGCACTAGGGCAAAACCATTCAGTCGATTGAACGCTTCATCAGTCATATGCATGTCAGAAGTGGGATTCGAACCCACGCCTCTTTTCAGAGACCAGAATGCTCCATCAGTTGGAAGACAGTGTATCTTGAGTCTGGCGCCTTAGACCGCTCGGCCATTCTGACAAAAGTACACCGCATGATGTCTTGTCTCATTACCTTTAGCTTTCCGAAGGCTGTTTACCTAATTAACACAGGGTATAAAGAACTGATTTAACTTTAACCTGCAGCACTAGGGCAAAACCATTCAGTCGATTGAACGCTTCATCAGTCATATGCATGTCAGAAGTGGGATTCGAACCCACACCTCTTTCCAGAGACCAGAATGCTCCATCAGTTGGAAGACAGTGTATCTTGAGTCTGGCGCCTTAGACTGCTCGGCCATTCTGACAACAGTGCACCGCATGATTTCTTGTCTCATTACCTTTAACTTTCCGAAGGCTGGTTAGGTAATTAATACAGGGTATAAAGTACTGATTTATCTTTAATGTGCAGTACTAGGGCAAAATTCATTCAGTTGGTCAAATGCTTCATTAGTCATATGCATGTCAGAAGTGGGATTCGAACCCACGCCTCTTTTCAGAGACCAGAATGCTCCATCAGTTGGAAGATGGTGTACCTTAAGTCTGGCGCCTTAGACCGCTCGGCCATTTTGACAACAATGCACCATATGATGTCTTGTCTCATTACCTTTAGCTTTCCCAAAGCTGTTTCCCTAATTAACACAGGGTATAAAGTAATGATTTAAGATTAACCTGCAGCACTAGGGCAAAACCATTCAGTCGATTGAACGCTTCATCAGTCATATGCATGTCAGAAGTGGGATTCGAACCCACGCCTCTTTTCAGAGACCAGAATGCTCCATCAGTTGGAAGACAGTGTATCTTGAGTCTGGCACCTTAGACCGCTCGGCCATTCTGACAAAAGTACACCGCATGATGTCTTGTCTCATTACCTTTAGCTTTCCGAAGGCTGTTTAGCTAATTAACACAGGGTATAAAGTACTGATTTAACTTTAATGTGCAGCAGTAGGGCAAAATTCATTTAGTTGGTCAAATGCTTCATTAGTCATTTGCATGTCAGAAGTGGGATTCGAACCCACGCCTCTTTTCAGAGACCAGAATGCTCCATCAGTTGGAAGACAGTGTATTTTGAGTCTGGCGCCTTAGACCGCTCGGCCATTCTGACAACAATGCACCATATGATGTCTTGTCTCATTACCTTTAGCTTTCCCAAAGCTGTTTCCCTAATTAACACAGGGTATAAAGTAATGATTTAAGGTTAACCTGCAGCACTAGGGCAAAACCATTCAGTCGATTGAACGCTTCATCAGTCATATGCATGTCAGAAGTGGGATTCGAACCCACGCCTCTTTTCAGAGACCAGAATGCTCCATCAGTTGGAAGACAGTGTATCTTGAGTCTGGCGCCTTAGACCGCTCGGCCATTCTGACAAAAGTACACCGCATGATGTCTTGTCTCATTACCTTTAGCTTTCCGAAGGCTGTTTAGCTAATTAACACAGGGTATAAAGTACTGATTTAACTTTAATGTGCAGCACTAGGGCAAAACCATTCAGTCGATTGAACGCTTCATCAGTCATATGCATGTCAGAAGTGGGATTCGAACCCACGCCTCTTTTCAGAGACCAGAATGCTCGATCAGTTGGAAGACAGTGTATCTTGAGTCTGGCGCCTTAGACCGCTCGGCCATTCTGACAACAATGCACCATATGATGTCTTGTCTCATTACCTTTAGCTTTCCGAAGGCTGTTTAGCTAATTAACACAGGGTATAAAGAACTGATTTAACTTCAATATGCAGCAGTAGGGTAAAATTCATTCAGTTGGTCGAATGCTTCATTAGTCATATGCATGTCAGAAGTGGGATTCGAACCCACGCCTCCCTTCAGAGCCCAGAAAGCTCCATCAGTTGGAAGACGGTGTACCTTGAGTCTGGCGCCTTGGACCGCTCGGCCATTCTGACAACAATGCACCATATGATGTCTTGTCTCATTACCTTTAGCTTTCCCAAAGCTGTTTCCCTAATTAACACAGGGTATAAAGTAATGATTTAACTTTAACCTGCAGCACTAGGGCAAAACCATTCAGTCGATTGAACGCTTCATCAGTCATATGCATGTCAGAAGTGGGATTCGAACCCACGCCTCTTTTCAGAGACCAGAATGCTCCATCAGTTGGAAGACAGTGTATCTTGAGTCTGGCGCCTTAGACCGCTCGGCCATTCTGACAACAGTGCACCGCATGATGTCTTGTCTCATTACCTTTAGCTTTCCGAAGGCTGGTTAGCTAATTAATACAGGGTATAAAGTACTGATTTAACTTTAATGTGCAGCACAAGGGCAAAATTCATTCAGTTGGTCAAATGCTTCATTAGTCATATGCATGTCAGAAGTGGGATTCGAACCCACGCCTCTTTTCAGAGACCAGAATGCTCCATCAGTTGGAAGATGGTGTACCTTAAGTCTGGCGCCTTAGACCGCTCGGCCATTCTGACAACAATGCACCATATGATGTCTTGTCTCATTACCTTTAGCTTTCCGAAGGCTGTGTAGCTAATTAACACAAGGTATAAAGAACTGATTTAACTTCAATATGCAGCAGTAGGGTAAAATTCATTCAGTTGGTCGAATGCTTCATTAGTCATATGCATGTCAGAAGTGGGATTCGAACCCACGCCTCCCTTCAGAGACCAGAAAGCTCCATCAGTTGGAAGACGATGTAGCTTGAGTCTGGCGCCTTAGACCGCTCGGCCATTTTGACAACAATGCACCATATGATGTCTTGTCTCATTACCTTTAGCTTTCCCAAAGCTGTTTCCCTAATTAACACAGGGTATAAAGTAATGATTTAAGTTTAACCTGCAGCACTAGGGCAAAACCATTCAGTCGATTGAACGCTTCATCAGTCATATGCATGTCAGAAGTGGGATTCGAACCCACGCCTCTTTTCAGAGACCAGAATGCTCCATCAGTTGGAAGACAGTGTATCTTGAGTCTGGCACCTTAGACCGCTCGGCCATTCTGACAAAAGTACACCGCATGATGTCTTGTCTCATTACCTTTAGCTTTCCGAAGGCTGTTTAGCTAATTAACACAGGGTATAAAGTACTGATTTAACTTTAATGTGCAGCAGTAGGGCAAAATTCATTTAGTTGGTCAAATGCTTCATTAGTCATTTGCATGTCAGAAGTGGGATTCGAACCCACGCCTCTTTTCAGAGACCAGAATGCTCCATCAGTTGGAAGACAGTGTATTTTGAGTCTGGCGCCTTAGACCGCTCGGCCATTCTGACAACAACGCACCATATGATGTCTTGTCTCATTACCTTTAGCTTTCCGAAGGCTGTTTAGCTAATTAACACAGGGTATGAAGAACTGATTCAACTTCAATATGCAGCAGTAGGGTAAAATTCATTCAGTTGGTCGAATGCTTCATTAGTCACATGCATATCAGAAGTGGGATTCGAACCCACGCCTCCCTTCAGAGACCAGAAAGCTCCATCAGTTGGAAGACGGTGTACCTTGAGTCTGGCGCCTTAGACCGCTCGGCCATTCTGACAACAATGCACCATATGATGTCTTGTCTCATTACCTTTAGCTTTCCCAAAGCTGTTTCCCTAATTAACACAGGGTATAAAGTAATGATTTAAGGTTAACCTGCAGCACTAGGGCAAAACCATTCAGTCGATTGAACGCTTCATCAGTCATATGCATGTCAGAAGTGGGATTCGAACCCACGCCTCTTTTCAGAGACCAGAATGCTCCATCAGTTGGAAGACAGTGTATCTTGAGTCTGGCGCCTTAGACCGCTCGGCCATTCTGACAAAAGTACACCGCATGATGTCTTGTCTCATTACCTTTAGCTTTCCGAAGGCTGTTTAGCTAATTAACACAGGGTATAAAGTACTGATTTAACTTTAATGTGCAGCACTAGGGCAAAACCATTCAGTCGATTGAACGCTTCATCAGTCATATGCATGTCAGAAGTGGGATTCGAACCCACGCCTCTTTTCAGAGACCAGAATGCTCCATCAGTTGGAAGACAGTGTATCTTGAGTCTGGCGCCTTAGACCGCTCGGCCATTCTGACAACAATGCACCGTATGATGTCTTGTCTCATTACCTTTAGCTTTCCGAAGGCTGTGTAGCTAATTAACACAGGGTATAAAGAACTGATTTAACTTCAATATGCAGCAGTAGGGTAAAATTCATTCAGTTGGTCGAATGCTTCATTAGTCATATGCATGTCAGAAGTGGGATTCGAACCCACGCCTCCCTTCAGAGACCAGAAAGCTCCGTCAGTTGGAAGACGATGTAGCTTGAGTCTGGCGCCTTAGACCGCTCGGCCATTTTGACAACAATGCACCATATGATGTCTTGTCTCATTACCTTTAGCTTTCCCAAAGCTGTTTCCCTAATTAACACAGGGTATAAAGTAATGATTTAAGTTTAACCTGCAGCACTAGGGCAAAACCATTCAGTCGATTGAACGCTTCATCAGTCATATGCATGTCAGAAGTGGGATTCGAACCCACGCCTCTTTTCAGAGACCAGAATGCTCCATCAGTTGGAAGACAGTGTATCTTGAGTCTGGCACCTTAGACCGCTCGGCCATTCTGACAAAAGTACACCGCATGATGTCTTGTCTCATTACCTTTAGCTTTCCGAAGGCTGTTTAGCTAATTAACACAGGGTATAAAGTACTGATTTAACTTTAATGTGCAGCAGTAGGGCAAAATTCATTTAGTTGGTCAAATGCTTCATTAGTCATTTGCATGTCAGAAGTGGGATTCGAACCCACGCCTCTTTTCAGAGACCAGAATGCTCCATCAGTTGGAAGACAGTGTATTTTGAGTCTGGCGCCTTAGACCGCTCGGCCATTCTGACAACAACGCACCATATGATGTCTTGTCTCATTACCTTTAGCTTTCCGAAGGCTGTTTAGCTAATTAACACAGGGTATGAAGAACTGATTCAACTTCAATATGCAGCAGTAGGGCAAAATTCATTCAGTTGGTCGAATGCTTCATTAGTCACATGCATATCAGAAGTGGGATTCGAACCCACGCCTCCCTTCAGAGACCAGAAAGCTCCATCAGTTGGAAGACGGTGTACCTTGAGTCTGGCGCCTTAGACCGCTCGGCCATTCTGACAACAATGCACCATATGATGTCTTGTCTCATTACCTTTAGCTTTCCCAAAGCTGTTTCCCTAATTAACACAGGGTATAAAGTAATGATTTAAGGTTAACCTGCAGCACTAGGGCAAAACCATTCAGTCGATTGAACGCTTCATCAGTCATATGCATGTCAGAAGTGGGATTCGAACCCACGCCTCTTTTCAGAGACCAGAATGCTCCATCAGTTGGAAGACAGTGTATCTTGAGTCTGGCGCCTTAGACCGCTCGGCCATTCTGACAAAAGTACACCGCATGATGTCTTGTCTCATTACCTTTAGCTTTCCGAAGGCTGTTTAGCTAATTAACACAGGGTATAAAGTACTGATTTAACTTTAATGTGCAGCACTAGGGCAAAACCATTCAGTCGATTGAACGCTTCATCAGTCATATGCATGTCAGAAGTGGGATTCGAACCCACGCCTCTTTTCAGAGACCAGAATGCTCCATCAGTTGGAAGACAGTGTATCTTGAGTCTGGCGCCTTAGACCGCTCGGCCATTCTGACAACAATGCACCATATGATGTCTTGTCTCATTACCTTTAGCTTTCCGAAGGCTGTTTAGCTAATTAACACAGGGTATAAAGAACTGATTTAACTTCAATATGCAGCAGTAGGGTAAAATTCATTCAGTTGGTCGAATGCTTCATTAGTCATATGCATGTCAGAAGTGGGATTCGAACCCACGCCTCCCTTCAGAGCCCAGAAAGCTCCATCAGTTGGAAGACGGTGTACTTTGAGTCTGGCGCCTTGGACCGCTCGGCCATTCTGACAACAATGCACCATATGATGTCTTGTCTCATTACCTTTAGCTTTCCCAAAGCTGTTTCCCTAATTAACACAGGGTATAAAGTAATGATTTAACTTTAACCTGCAGCACTAGGGCAAAACCATTCAGTCGATTGAACGCTTCATCAGTCATATGCATGTCAGAAGTGGGATTCGAACCCACGCCTCTTTTCAGAGACCAGAATGCTCCATCAGTTGGAAGACAGTGTATCTTGAGTCTGGCGCCTTAGACCGCTCGGCCATTCTGACAACAGTGCACCGCATGATGTCTTGTCTCATTACCTTTAGCTTTCCGAAGGCTGTGTAGCTAATTAACAGAGGGTATAAAGAACTGATTTAACTTCAATATGCAGCAGTAGGGTAAAATTCATTCACTTGGTCGAATGCTTCATTAGTCATATGCATGTCAGAAGTGGGATTCGAACCCACGCCTCCCTTCAGAGACCAGAAAGCTCCGTCAGTTGGAAGACGATGTAGCTTGAGTCTGGCGCCTTAGACCGCTCGGCCATTCTGACAACAATGCACCATATGATGTCTTGTCTCATTACCTTTAGCTTTCCCAAAGCTGTTTCCCTAATTAACACAGGGTATAAAGTAATGATTTAAGTTTAACCTGCAGCACTAGGGCAAAACCATTCAGTCGATTGAACGCTTCATCAGTCATATGCATGTCAGAAGTGGGATTCGAACCCACGCCTCTTTTCAGAGACCAGAATGCTCCATCAGTTGGAAGACAGTGTATCTTGAGTCTGGCGCCTTAGACCGCTCGGCCATTCTGACAACAATGCACCATATGATGTCTTGTCTCATTACCTTTAGCTTTCCGAAGGCTGTTTAGCTAATTAACACAGGGTATAAAGAACTGATTTAACTTCAATATGCAGCAGTAGGGTAAAATTCATTCAGTTGGTCGAATGCTTCATTAGTCATATGCATGTCAGAAGTGGGATTCCAACCCACGCCTCCCTTCAGAGACCAGAAAGCTCCATCAGTTGGAAGACGGTGTACCTTGAGTCTGGCGCCTTAGACCGCTCGGCCATTCTGACAACAATGCACCATATGATGTCTTGTCTCATTACCTTTAGCTTTCCCAAAGCTGTTTCCCTAATTAACACAGGGTATAAAGTAATGATTTAAGTTTAACCTGCAGCACTAGGGCAAAACCATTCAGTCGATTGAACGCTTCATCAGTCATATGCATGTCAGAAGTGGGATTCAAACCCACGCCTCTTTTCAGAAACCAGAATGCTCCATCAGTTGGAAGACAGTGTATCTTGAGTCTGGCGCCTTAGACCGCTCGGCCATTCTGACAACAATGCACCATATGATGTCTTGTCTCATTACCTTTAGCTTTCCCAAAGCTGTTTCCCTAATTAACACAGGGTATAAAGTAATGATTTAACTTTAATGTGCAGCCCTAGGGCAAAACCATTCAGTCGATTGAACGCTTCATCAGTCATATGCATGTCAGAAGTGGGATTCAATCCCACGCCTCTTTTCAGAGACCAGAATGCTCCATCATTTGGAAGACAGTGTATCTTGAGTCTGGCGCCTTAGACCGCTCGGCCATTCTGATAACAGTGCAGTGCATGATGTCTTGTCTCATTACCTTTAGCTTTCCGAAGGCTGTTTAGCTAATCAACACAGGGTATAAAGTAATGATTTAACGTTAACCTGCAGCACTAGGGCAAAACCATTCAGTCGATTGAACGCTTCATCAGTCATATGCATGTCAGAAGTGGGATTTGAACCCACGCCTGTTTTCAGAGACCAGAATGCTCCATCAGTTGGAAGACAGTGTATCTTGAGTCTGGCGCCTTAGACCGCTCGGCCATTCTGACAACAGTGCACCGCATGATGTCTTGTCTCATTACCTTTAACTTTCCGAAGGCTGGTTAGCTAATTAATACAGGGTATAAAGTACTGATTTAACTTTAATGTGCAGTACTAGGGCAAAATTCATTCAGTTGGTCAAATGCTTCATTAGTCATATGCATGTCAGAAGTGGGATTCGAACCCACGCCTCTTTTCAGAGACCAGAATGCTCCATCAGTTGGAAGATGGTGCACCTTAAGTCTGGCGCCTTAGACCGCTCGGCCATTCTGACAACAATGCACCATATGATGTCTTGTCTCATTACCTTTAGCTTTCCGAAGGCTGTGTAGCTAATTAACAAAGGGTATAAAGAACTGATTTAACTTCAATATGCAGCAGTAGGGTAAAATTCATTCACTTGGTCGAATGCTTCATTAGTCATATGCATGTCAGAAGTGGGATTCGAACCCACGCCTCCCTTCAGAGACCAGAAAGCTCCGTCAGTTGGAAGACGATGTAGCTTGAGTCTGGCGCCTTAGACCGCTCGGCCATTCTGACAACAACGCACCATATGATGTCTTGTCTCATTACCTTTAGCTTTCCCAAAGCTGTTTCCCTAATTAACACAGGGTATAAAGTAATGATTTAAGTTTAACCTGCAGCACTAGGGCAAAACCATTCAGTCGATTGAACGCTTCATCAGTCATATGCATGTCAGAAGTGGGATTCGAACCCACGCCTCTTTTCAGAGACCAGAATGCTCCATCAGTTGGAAGACAGTGTATCTTGAGTCTGGCGCCTTAGACCGCTCGGCCATTCTGACAACAATGCACCATATGATGTCTTGTCTCATTACCTTTAGCTTTCCGAAGGCTGTTTAGCTAATTAACACAGGGTATAAAGAACTGATTTAACTTCAATATGCAGCAGTAGGGTAAAATTCATTCAGTTGGTCGAATGCTTCATCAGTCATATGCATGTCAGAAGTGGGATTCCAACCCACGCCTCCCTTCAGAGACCAGAAAGCTCCATCAGTTGGAAGACGGTGTACCTTGAGTCTGGCGCCTTAGACCGCTCGGCCATTCTGACAACAATGCACCATATGATGTCTTGTCTCATTACCTTTAGCTTTCCCAAAGCTGTTTCCCTAATTAACACAGGGTATAAAGTAATGATTTAAGTTTAACCTGCAGCACTAGGGCAAAACCATTCAGTCGATTGAACGCTTCATCAGTCATATGCATGTCAGAAGTGGGATTCAAACCCACGCCTCTTTTCAGAAACCAGAATGCTCCATCAGTTGGAAGACAGTGTATCTTGAGTCTGGCGCCTTAGACCGCTCGGCCATTCTGACAACAATGCACCATATGATGTCTTGTCTCATTACCTTTAGCTTTCCCAAAGCTGTTTCCCTAATTAACACAGGATATAAAGTAATGATTTAAGTTTAACCTGCAGCACTAGGGCAAAACCATTCAGTCGATTGAACGCTTCATCAGTCATATGCATGTCAGAAGTGGGATTCAATCCCACGCCTCTTTTCAGAGACCAGAATGCTCCATCAGTTGGAAGACAGTGTATCTTGAGTCTGGCGCCTTAGACCGCTCGGCCATTCTGATAACAGTGCACTGCATGATGTCTTGTCTCATTACCTTTAGCTTTCCGAAGGCTGTTTAGCTAATCAACACAGGGTATAAAGTACTGATTTAACTTTAATGTGCAGCAGTAGGGCAAAATTCATTTAGTTGGTCAAATGCTTCATTAGTCATTTGCATGTCAGAAGTGGGATTCGAACCCACGCCTCCCTTCAGAGACCAGAAAGCTCCATCAGTTGGAAGACAGTGTATTTTGAGTCTGGCGCCTTAGACCGCTCGGCCATTCTGACAACAATGCACCATATGATGTCTTGTCTCATTACCTTTAGCTTTCCCAAAGCTGTTTCCCTAATTAACACGGGGTATAAAGTAATGATTTAAGGTTAACCTGAAGCACTAGGGCAAAACCATTCAGTCGATTGAACGCTTCATCAGTCATATGCATGTCAGAAGTGGGATTCGAACCCACGCCTCTTTTCAGAGACCAGAATGCTCCATCAGTTGGAAGACAGTGTATCTTGAGTCTGGCGCCTTAGACCGCTCGGCCATTCTGACAAAAGTACACCGCATGATGTCTTGTCTCATTACCTTTAGCTTTCCGAAGGCTGTTTAGCTAATTAACACAGGGTATAAAGTACTGATTTAACTTTAATGTGCAGCACTAGGGCAAAACCATTCAGTCGATTGAACGCTTCATCAGTCATATGCATGTCAGAAGTGGGATTCGAACCCACGCCTCTTTTCAGAGACCAGAATGCTCCATCAGTTGGAAGACAGTGTATCTTGAGTCTGGCGCCTTAGACCGCTCGGCCATTCTGACAACAATGCACCATATGATGTCTTGTCTCATTACCTTTAGCTTTCCGAAGGCTGTTTAGCTAATTAACACAGGGTATAAAGAACTGATTTAACTTCAATATGCAGCAGTAGGGTAAAATTCATTCAGTTGGTCGAATGCTTCATTAGTCATATGCATGTCAGAAGTGGGATTCGAACCCACGCCTCCCTTCAGAGCCCAGAAAGCTCCATCAGTTGGAAGACGGTGTACCTTGAGTCTGGCGCCTTGGACCGCTCGGCCATTCTGACAACAATGCACCATATGATGTCTTGTCTCATTACCTTTAGCTTTCCCAAAGCTGTTTCCCTAATTAACACAGGGTATAAAGTAATGATTTAACTTTAACCTGCAGCACTAGGGCAAAACCATTCAGTCGATTGAACGCTTCATCAGTCATATGCATGTCAGAAGTGGGATTCGAACCCACGCCTCTTTTCAGAGACCAGAATGCTCCATCAGTTGGAAGACAGTGTATCTTGAGTCTGGCGCCTTAGACCGCTCGGCCATTCTGACAACAGTGCACCGCATGATGTCTTGTCTCATTACCTTTAGCTTTCCGAAGGCTGGTTAGCTAATTAATACAGGGTATAAAGTACTGATTTAACTTTAATGTGCAGCACTAGGGCAAAATTCATTCAGTTGGTCAAATGCTTCATTAGTCATATGCATGTCAGAAGTGGGATTCGAACCCACGCCTCTTTTCAGAGACCAGAATGCTCCATCAGTTGGAAGATAGTGTACCTTAAGTCTGGCGCCTTAGACCGCTCGGCCATTCTGACAACAATGCACCATATGATGTCTTGTCTCATTACCTTTAGCTTTCCGAAGGCTGTGTAGCTAATTAACACAGGGTATAAAGAACTGATTTAACTTCAATATGCAGCAGTAGGGTAAAATTCATTCACTTGGTCGAATGCTTCATTAGTCATATGCATGTCAGAAGTGGGATTCGAACCCACGCCTCCCTTCAGAGACCAGAAAGCTCCGTCAGTTGGAAGACGATGTAGCTTGAGTCTGGCGCCTTAGACCGCTCGGCCATTCTGACAACAATGCACCATATGATGTCTTGTCTCATTACCTTTAGCTTTCCCAAAGCTGTTTCCCTAATTAACACAGGTTATAAAGTAATGATTTAAGGTTAACCTGCAGCACTAGGGCAAAACCATTCAGTCGATTGAACGCTTCATCAGTCATATGCATGTCAGAAGTGGGATTCGAACCCACGCGTCTTTTCAGAGACCAGAATGCTCCATCAGTTGGAAGACAGTGCATCTTGAGTCTGGCGCCTTAGACCGCTCGGCCATTCTGACAAAAGTACACCGCATGATGTCTTGTCTCATTACCTTTAGCTTTCCGAAGGCTGTTTAGCTAATTAACACAGGGTATAAAGTACTGATTTAACTTTAATGTGTAGCACTAGGGCAAAACCATTCAGTCGATTGAACGCTTCATCAGTCATATGCATGTCAGAAGTGGGATTCGAACCCACGCCTCTTTTCAGAGACCAGAATGCTCCATCAGTTGGAAGACAGTGTATCTTGAGTCTGGCGCCTTAGACCGCTCGGCCATTCTGACAACAATGCACCATATGATGTCTTGTCTCATTACCTTTAGCTTTCCGAAGGCTGTTTAGCTAATTAACACAGGGTATAAAGAACTGATTTAACTTCAATATGCAGCAGTAGGGTAAAATTCATTCAGTTGGTCGAATGCTTCATTAGTCATATGCATGTCAGAAGTGGGATTCGAACCCACGCCTCCCTTCAGAGCCCAGAAAGCTCCATCAGTTGGAAGACGGTGTACCTTGAGTCTGGCGCCTTGGACCGCTCGGCCATTCTGACAACAATGCACCATATGATGTCTTGTCTCATTACCTTTAGCTTTCCCAAAGCTGTTTCCCTAATTAACACAGGGTATAAAGTAATGATTTAACTTTAACCTGCAGCACTAGGGCAAAACCATTCAGTCGATTGAACGCTTCATCAGTCATATGCATGTCAGAAGTGGGATTCGAACCCACGCCTCTTTTCAGAGACCAGAATGCTCCATCAGTTGGAAGATGGTGTACCTTAAGTCTGGCGCCTTAGACCGCTCGGCCATTCTGACAACAGTGCACCGCATGATGTCTTGTCTCATTACCTTTAGCTTTCCGAAGGCTGGTTAGCTAATTAATACAGGGTATAAAGTACTGATTTAACTTTAATGTGCAGCACTAGGGCAAAATTCATTCAGTTGGTCAAATGCTTCATTAGTCATATGCATGTCAGAAGTGGGATTCGAACCCACGCCTCTTTTCAGAGACCAGAATGCTCCATCAGTTGGAAGATGGTGTACCTTAAGTCTGGCGCCTTAGACCGCTCGGCCATTCTGACAACAATGCACCATATGATGTCTTGTCTCATTACCTTTAGCTTTCCGAAGGCTGTGTAGCTAATTAACACAGGGTATAAAGAACTGATTTAACTTCAATATGCAGCAGTAGGGTAAAATTCATTCACTTGGTCGAATGCTTCATTAGTCATATGCATGTCAGAAGTGGGATTCGAACCCACGCCTCCCTTCAGAGACCAGAAAGCTCCGTCAGTTGGAAGACGATGTAGCTTGAGTCTGGCGCCTTAGACCGCTCGGCCATTCTGACAACAATGCACCATATGATGTCTTGTCTCATTACCTTTAGCTTTCCCAAAGCTGTTTCCCTAATTAACACAGGGTATAAAGTAATGATTTAAGTTTAACCTGCAGCACTAGGGCAAAACCATTCAGTCGATTGAACGCTTCATCAGTCATATGCATGTCAGAAGTGGGATTCGAACCCACGCCTCTTTTCAGAGACCAGAATGCTCCATCAGTTGGAAGACAGTGTATCTTGAGTCTGGCGCCTTAGACCGCTCGGCCATTCTGACAACAATGCACCATATGATGTCTTGTCTCATTACCTTTAGCTTTCCGAAGGCTGTTTAGCTAATTAACACAGGGTATAAAGAACTGATTTAACTTCAATATGCAGCAGTAGGGTAAAATTCATTCAGTTGGTCGAATGCTTCATTAGTCATATGCATGTCAGAAGTGGGATTCCAACCCACGCCTCCCTTCAGAGACCAGAAAGCTCCATCAGTTGGAAGACGGTGTACCTTGAGTCTGGCGCCTTAGACCGCTCGGCCATTCTGACAACAATGCACCATATGATGTCTTGTCTCATTACCTTTAGCTTTCCCAAAGCTGTTTCCCTAATTAACACAGGGTATAAAGTAATGATTTAAGTTTAACCTGCAGCACTAGGGCAAAACCATTCAGTCGATTGAACGCTTCATCAGTCATATGCATGTCGGAAGTGGGATTCGAACCCACGCCTCTTTTCAGAGACCAGAATGCTCCATCAGTTGGAAGACAGTGTATCTTGAGTCTGGCGCCTTAGACCGCTCGGCCATTCTGACAACAATGCACCATATGATGTCTTGTCTCATTACCTTTAGCTTTCCGAAGGCTGTTTAGCTAATTAACACAGGGTATAAAGAACTGATTTAACTTCAATATGCAGCAGTAGGGTAAAATTCATTCAGTTGGTCGAATGCTTCATTAGTCATATGCATGTCAGAAGTGGGATTCCAACCCACGCCTCCCTTCAGAGACCAGAAAGCTCCATCAGTTGGAAGATGGTGTACCTTGAGTCTGGCGCCTTAGACCGCTCGGCCATTCTGACAACAACGCACCATATGATGTCTTGTCTCATTACCTTTAGCTTTCCCAAAGCTGTTTCCCTAATTAACACAGGGTATAAAGTAATGATTTAAGTTTAACCTGCAGCACTAGGGCAAAACCATTCAGTCGATTGAACGCTTCATCAGTCATATGCATGTCAGAAGTGGGATTCGAACCCACGCCTCTTTTCAGAGACCAGAATGCTCCATCAGTTGGAAGACAGTGTATCTTGAGTCTGGCGCCTTAGACCGCTCGGCCATTCTGACAACAGTGCACCGCATGATGTCTTGTCTCATTACCTTTAGCTTTCCGAAGGCTGGTTAGCTAATTAACACAGGGTATAAAGTACTGATTTAACTTTAATGTGCAGCACTAGGGCAAAATTCATTCAGTCGGTCAAATGCTTCATTAGTCATATGCATGTCAGAAGTGGGATTCGAACCCACGCCTCTTTTCAGAGACCAGAATGCTCCATCAGTTGGAAGATGGTGTACCTTAAGTCTGGCGCCTTAGACCGCTCGGCCATTCTGACAACTATGCACCATTTGATGTCTTGTCTCATTACCTTTAGCTTTCCGAAGGCTGTGTAGATAATTAACACAGGGTATAAAGTAATGATTTAAGTTTAAACTGCAGCACTAGGGCAAAACCATTCAGTCGATTGAACGCTTCATCAGTCATATGCATGTCAGAAGTGGGATTCGAACCCACGCCTCTTTTCAGAGACCAGAATGCTCCATCAGTTGGAAGACAGTGTATCTTGAGTCTGGCGCCTTAGACCGCTCGGCCATTCTGACAACAATCCACCATATGATGTCTTGACTCATTACCTTTAGCTTTCCCAAAGCTGTTTCCCTAATTAACAGAGGGTATAAAGTAATGATTTAACTTTAATGTGCAGCACTAGGGCAAAACCATTCAGTCGATTGAACGCTTCATCAGTCATATACATGTCAGAAGTGGGATTCGAACCCACGCCTCTTTTCAGAGACCAGAAAGCTCCGTCAGTTGGAAGACGATGTAGCTTGAGTCTGGCGCCTTAGACCGCTCGGCCATTCTGACAACAATGCACCATATGATGTCTTGTCTCATTACCTTTAGCTTTCCCAAAGCTGTTTCCCTAATTAACACAGGGTATAAAGTAATGATTTAAGTTTAACCTGCAGCACTAGGGCAAAACCATTCAGTCGATTGAACGCTTCATCAGTCATATGCATGTCGGAAGTGGGATTCGAACCCACGCCTCTTTTCAGAGACCAGAATGCTCCATCAGTTGGAAGACAGTGTATCTTGAGTCTGGCGCCTTAGACCGCTCGGCCATTCTGACAACAATGCACCCTATGATGTCTTGTCTCATTACCTTTAGCTTTCCGAAGGCTGTTTAGCTAATTAACACAGGGTATAAAGAACTGATTTAACTTCAATATGCAGCAGTAGGGTAAAATTCATTCAGTTGGTCGAATGCTTCATTAGTCATATGCATGTCAGAAGTGGGATTCCAACCCACGCCTCCCTTCAGAGACCAGAAAGCTCCATCAGTTGGAAGACGGTGTACCTTGAGTCTGGCGCCTTAGACCGCTCGGCCATTCTGACAACAACGCACCATATGATGTCTTGTCTCATTACCTTTTGCTTTCCCAAAGCTGTTTCCCTAATTAACACAGGGTATAAAGTAATGATTTAAGTTTAACCTGCAGCACTAGGGCAAAACCATTCAGTCGATTGAACGCTTCATCAGTCATATGCATGTCAGAAGTGGGATTCGAACCCACGCCTCTTTTCAGAAACCAGAATGCTCCATCAGTTGGAAGACAGTGTATCTTGAGTCTGGCGCCTTAGACCGCTCGGCCATTCTGACAACAATGCACCATATGATGTCTTGTCTCATTACCTTTAGCTTTCCCAAAGCTGTTTCCCTAATTAACACAGGGTATAAAGTAATGATTTAACTTTAATGTGCAGCCCTAGGGCAAAACCATTCAGTCGATTGAACGCTTCATCAGTCATATGCATGTCAGAAGTGGGATTCAAACCCACGCCTCTTTTCAGAGACCAGAATGCTCCATCAGTTGGAAGACAGTGTATCTTGAGTCTGGCGCCTTAGACCGCTCGGCCATTCTGATAACAGTGCACTGCATGATGTCTTGTCTCATTACCTTTAGCTTTCCGAAGGCTGTTTAGCTAATAAACACAGGGTATAAAGTAATGATTTAACGTTAACCTGCAGCACTAGGGCAAAACCATTCAGTCGATTGAACGCTTCATCAGTCATATGCATGTCAGAAGTGGGATTCGAACCCACGCCTCTTTTCAGAGACCAGAATGCTCCATCAGTTGGAAGACAGTGTATCTTGAGTCTGGCGCCTTAGACCGCTCGGCCATTCTGACAACAGTGCACTGCATGATGTCTTGTCTCATTACCTTTAACTTTCCGAAGGCTGGTTAGCTAATTAATACAGGGTATAAAGTACTGATTTAACTTTAATGTGCAGTACTAGGGCAAAATTCATTCAGTTGGTCAAATGCTTCATTAGTCATATGCATGTCAGAAGTGGGATTCGAACCCACGCCTCTTTTCAGAGACCAGAATGCTCCATCAGTTGGAAGATGGTGTACCTTAAGTCTGGCGCCTTAGACCGCTCGGCCATTCTGACAACAATGCACCATATGATGTCTTGTCTCATTACCTTTAGCTTTCCGAAGGCTGTGTAGCTAATTAACACAGGGTATAAAGAACTGATTTAACTTCAATATGCAGCAGTAGGGTAAAATTCATTCAGTTGGTCGAATGCTTCATTAGTCATATGCATGTCAGAAGTGGGATTCGAACCCACGCCTCCCTTCAGAGACCAGAAAGCTCCGTCAGTTGGAAGACGATGTAGCTTGAGTCTGGCGCCTTAGACCGCTCGGCCATTTTGACAACAATGCACCATATGATGTCTTGTCTCATTACCTTTAGCTTTCCCAAAGCTGTTTCCCTAATTAACACAGGGTATAAAGTAATGATTTAAGTTTAACCTGCAGCACTAGGGCAAAACCATTCAGTCGATTGAACGCTTCATCAGTCATATGCATGTCAGAAGTGGGATTCGAACCCACGCCTCTTTTCAGAGACCAGAATGCTCCATCAGTTGGAAGACAGTGTATCTTGAGTCTGGCGCCTTAGACCGCTCGGCCATTCTGACAAAAGTACACCGCATGATGTCTTGTCTCATTACCTTTAGCTTTCCGAAGGCTGTTTAGCTAATTAACACAGGGTATAAAGTACTGATTTAACTTTAATGTGCAGCAGTAGGGCAAAATTCATTTAGTTGGTCAAATGCTTCATTAGTCATTTGCATGTCAGAAGTGGGATTCGAACCCACGCCTCCCTTCAGAGACCAGAAAGCTCCATCAGTTGGAAGACAGTGTATTTTGAGTCTGGCGCCTTAGACCGCTCGGCCATTCTGACAACAATGCACCATATGATGTCTTGTCTCATTACCTTTAGCTTTCCCAAAGCTGTTTCCCTAATTAACACAGGGTATAAAGTAATGATTTAAGGTTAACCTGCAGCACTAGGGCAAAACCATTCAGTCGATTGAACGCTTCATCAGTCATATGCATGTCAGAAGTGGGATTCGAACCCACGCCTCTTTTCAGAGACCAGAATGCTCCATCAGTTGGAAGACAGTGTATCTTGAGTCTGGCGCCTTAGACCGCTCGGCCATTCTGACAAAAGTACACCGCATGATGTCTTGTCTCATTACCTTTAGCTTTCCGAAGGCTGTTTAGCTAATTAACACAGGGTATAAAGTACTGATTTAACTTTAATGTGCAGCACTAGGGCAAAACCATTCAGTCGATTGAACGCTTCATCAGTCATATGCATGTCAGAAGTGGGATTCGAACCCACGCCTCTTTTCAGAGACCAGAATGCTCCATCAGTTGGAAGACAGTGTATCTTGAGTCTGGCGCCTTAGACCGCTCGGCCATTCTGACAACAATGCACCATATGATGTCTTGTCTCATTACCTTTAGCTTTCCGAAGGCTGTTTAGCTAATTAACACAGGGTATAAAGAACTGATTTAACTTCAATATGCAGCAGTAGGGTAAAATTCATTCAGTTGGTCGAATGCTTCATTAGTCATATGCATGTCAGAAGTGGGATTCGAACCCACGCCTCCCTTCAGAGCCCAGAAAGCTCCATCAGTTGGAAGACGGTGTACCTTGAGTCTGGCGCCTTGGACCGCTCGGCCATTCTGACAACAATGCACCATATGATGTCTTGTCTCATTACCTTTAGCTTTCCCAAAGCTGTTTCCCTAATTAACACAGGGTATAAAGTAATGATTTAACTTTAACCTGCAGCACTAGGGCAAAACCATTCAGTCGATTGAACGCTTCATCAGTCATATGCATGTCAGAAGTGGGATTCGAACCCACGCCTCTTTTCAGAGACCAGAATGCTCCATCAGTTGGAAGACAGTGTATCTTGAGTCTGGCGCCTTAGACCGCTCGGCCATTCTGACAACAGTGCACCGCATGATGTCTTGTCTCATTACCTTTAGCTTTCCGAAGGCTGGTTAGCTAATTAATACAGGGTATAAAGTACTGATTTAACTTTAATGTGCAGCACTAGGGCAAAATTCATTCAGTTGGTCAAATGCTTCATTAGTCATATGCATGTCAGAAGTGGGATTCGAACCCACGCCTCTTTTCAGAGACCAGAATGCTCCATCAGTTGGAAGATGGTGTACCTTAAGTCTGGCGCCTTAGACCGCTCGGCCATTCTGACAACAATGCACCATATGATGTCTTGTCTCATTACCTTTAGCTTTCCGAAGGCTGTGTAGCTAATTAACACAGGGTATAAAGAACTGATTTAACTTCAATATGCAGCAGTAGGGTAAAATTCATTCACTTGGTCGAATGCGTCATTAGTCATATGCATGTCAGAAGTGGGATTCGAACCCACGCCTCCCTTCAGAGACCAGAAAGCTCCGTCAGTTGGAAGACGATGTAGCTTGAGTCTGGCGCCTTAGACCGCTCGGCCATTCTGACAACAATGCACCATATGATGTCTTGTCTCATTACCTTTAGCTTTCCCAAAGCTGTTTCCCTAATTAACACAGGGTATAAAGTAATGATTTAAGTTTAACCTGCAGCACTAGGGCAAAACCATTCAGTCGATTGAACGCTTCATCAGTCATATGCATGTCAGAAGTGGGATTCGAACCCACGCCTCTTTTCAGAGACCAGAATGCTCCATCAGTTGGAAGACAGTGTATCTTGAGTCTGGCGCCTTAGACCGCTCGGCCATTCTGACAACAATGCACCATATGATGTCTTGTCTCATTACCTTTAGCTTTCCGAAGGCTGTTTAGCTAATTAACACAGGGTATAAAGAACTGATTTAACTTCAATATGCAGCAGTAGGGTAAAATTCATTCAGTTGGTCGAATGCTTCATTAGTCATATGCATGTCAGAAGTGGGATTCCAACCCACGCCTCCGTTCAGAGACCAGAAAGCTCCATCAGTTGGAAGACGGTGTACCTTGAGTCTGGCGCCTTAGACCGCTCGGCCATTCTGACAACAATGCACCATATGATGTCTTGTCTCATTACCTTTAGCTTTCCCAAAGCTGTTTCCCTAATTAACACAGGGTATAAAGTAATGATTTAAGTTTAACCTGCAGCACTAGGGCAAAACCATTCAGTCGATTGAACGCTTCATCAGTCATATGCATGTCAGAAGTGGGATTCAAACCCACGCCTCTTTTCAGAAACCAGAATGCTCCATCAGTTGGAAGACAGTGTATCTTGAGCCTGGCGCCTTAGACCGCTCGGCCATTCTGACAACAATGCACCATATGATGTCTTGTCTCATTACCTTTAGCTTTCCCAAAGCTGTTTCCCTAATTAACACAGGGTATAAAGTAATGATTTAACTTTAATGTGCAGCCCTAGGGCAAAACCATTCAGTCGATTGAACGCTTCATCAGTCATATGCATGTCAGAAGTGGGATTCAAACCCACGCCTCTTTTCAGAGACCAGAATGCTCCATCAGTTGGAAGACAGTGTATCTTGAGTCTGGCGCCTTAGACCGCTCGGCCATTCTGATAACAGTGCACTGCATGATGTCTTGTCTCATTACCTTTAGCTTTCCGAAGGCTGTTTAGCTAATCAACACAGGGTATAAAGTAATGATTTAACGTTAACCTGCAGCACTAGGGCAAAACCATTCAGTCGATTGAACGCTTCATCAGTCATATGCATGTCAGAAGTGGGATTCGAACCCACGCCTCTTTTCAGAGACCAGAATGCTCCATCAGTTGGAAGACAGTGTATCTTGAGTCTGGCGCCTTAGACCGCTCGGCCATTCTGACAACAGTGCACCGCATGATGTCTTGTCTCATTACCTTTAGTTTTCCGAAGGCTGTTTAGCTAAATAACACAGGGTATAAAGTACTGATTTAACTTTAATGTGCAGGACTAGGGCAAAATTCATTCAGTTGGTCAAATGCTTGATTAGTCATATGCCTGTCAGAAGTGGGATTCGAACCCACGCCTCTTTTCAGAGACCAGAATGCTCCATCAGTTGGAAGATGGTGCACCTTAAGTCTGGCGCCTTATACCGCTCGGCCATTCTGACAGCAAAGCACCATATGATGTCTTGTCTCATTACCTTTAGCTTTCCGAAGGCTGTTTAGCTAATTAACACAGGGTATAAAGAACTGATTTAACTTCAATATGCAGCAGTAGGGTAAAATTCATTCAGTTGGTCGAATGCTTCATTAGTCATATGTATGTCAGAAGTGGGATTCGAACCCACGCCTCCCTTCAGAGACCAGAAAGCTCCATCAGTTGGAAGACGGTGTACCTTGTGTCTGGCGCCTTAGACCGCTCGGCCATTCTGACAACAATGCACCATATGATGTCTTGTCTCATTACCTTTAGCTTTCCCAAAGCTGTTTCCCTAATTAACACAGGGTATAAAGTAATGATTTAAGTTTAACCTGCAGCACTAGGGCAAAACCATTCAGTCGATTGAACACTTCATCAGTCATATGCATGTCAGAAGTGGGATTCGAACCCACGCCTCTTTTCAGAGACCAGAATGCTCCATCAGTTGGAAGACAGTGTATCTTGAGTCTGGCGCCTTAGACCGCTCGGCCATTCTGACAACAGTGCACCGAATGATGTCTTGTCTCATTACCTTTAGCTTTCCGAAGGCTGGTTAGCTAATTAATACAGGGTATAAAGTACTGATTTAACTTTAATGTGCAGCACTAGGGCAAAATTCATTCAGTCGGTCAAATGCTTCATTAGTCATATGCATGTCAGAAGTGGGATTCGAACCCACGCCTCTTTTCAGAGACCAGAATGCTCCATCAGTTGGAAGATGGTGTACCTTAAGTCTGGCGCCTTAGACCGCTCGGCCATTCTGACAACAATGCACCATATGATGTCTTGTCTCATTACCTTTAGCTTTCCGAAGGCTGTTTAGCTAATTAACACAGGGTATAAAGAACTGATTTAACTTCAATATGCAGCAGTAGGGTAAAATTCATTCAGTTGGTCGAATGCTTCATTAGTCATATGCATGTCAGAAGTGGGATTCCAACCCACGCCTCCCTTCAGAGACCAGAAAGCTCCATCAGTTGGAAGACAGTGTATCTTGAGTCTGGCGCCTTAGACCGCTCGGCCATTCTGACAACAATGCACCATATGATGTCTTGTCTCATTACCTTTAGCTTTCCCAAAGCTGTTTCCCTAATTAACACAGGGTATAAAGTAATGATTTAACTTTAATGTGCAGCCCTAGGGCAAAACCATTCAGTCGATTGAACGCTTCATCAGTCATATGCATGTCAGAAGTGGGATTCAAACCCACGCCTCTTTTCAGAGACCAGAATGCTCCATTAGTTGGAAGACAGTGTATCTTGAGTCTGGCGCCTTAGACCGCTCGGCCATTCTGATAACAGTGCACTGCATGATGTCTTGTCTCATTACCTTTAGCTTTCCGAAGGCTGTTTAGCTAATCAACACAGGGTATAAAGTAATGATTTAACGTTAACCTGCAGCACTAGGGCAAAACCATTCAGTCGATTGAACGCTTCATCAGTCATATGCATGTCAGAAGTGGGATTCGAACCCACGCCTCTTTTCAGAGACCAGAATGCTCCATCAGTTGGAAGAGAGTGTATCTTGAGTCTGGCGCCTTAGACCGCTCGGCCATTCTGACAACAGTGCACCGCATGATGTCTTGTCTCATTACCTTTAGCTTTCCGAAGGCTGTTTAGCTAAATAACACAGGGTATAAAGTACTGATTTAACTTTAATGTGCAGGACTAGGGCAAAATTCATTCAGTTGGTCAAATGCTTGATTAGTCATATGCCTGTCAGAAGTGGGATTCGAACCCACGCCTCTTTTCAGAGACCAGAATGCTCCATCAGTTGGAAGATGGTGTACCTTAAGTCCGGCGCCTTATACCGCTCGGCCATTCTGACAACAAAGCACCATATGATGTCTTGTCTCATTACCTTTAGCTTTCCGAAGGCTGTTTAGCTAATTAACACAGGGTATAAAGAACTGATTTAACTTCAATATGCAGCAGTAGGGTAAAATTCATTCAGTTGGTCGAATGCTTCATTAGTCATATGTATGTCAGAAGTGGGATTCGAACCCACGCCTCCCTTCAGAGACCAGAAAGCTCCATCAGTTGGAAGACGGTGTACCTTGAGTCTGGCGCCTTAGACCGCTCGGCCATTCTGACAACAATGCACCATATGATGTCTTGTCTCATTACCTTTAGCTTTCCCAAAGCTGTTTCCCTAATTAACAAAGGGTATAAAGTAATGATTTAACTTTAACCTGCAGCACTAGGGCAAAACCATTCAGTCGATTGAACGCTTCATCAGTCATATGCATGTCAGAAGTGGGATTCGAACCCACGCCTCTTTTCAGAGACCAGAATGCCCCATTAGTTGGAAGACAGTACATCTTGAGTCTGGCGCCTTAGACCGCTCGGCCATTCTGACAACAGTGCACCGCATGATGTCTTGTCTCATTACCTTTAGCTTTCCGAAGGCTGTTTAATTAACACAGGGTATAAAGTACTGATTTAGCTTCAATGTGCAGCACTAGGGCAAAATTCATTTAGTTGGTCAAATGTTTCATTAGTCATATGCATGTCAGAAGTGGGATTCGAACACGCCTCTTTTAAGAGACCAGAATGCTCCATCAGTTGGAAGACAGTGTATCTTGAGTCTGGCGCCTTAGACCGCTCGGCCATTCTGACAACAGTGCACTGCATGATGTCTTGTCTCATTACCATTAGCTTTCTGAAGGCTGTTTAGCTAATTAATACAGGGTATAAAGTACTGATTTAACTTCAATATGCAGCAGTAGGGTAAAATTCATTCAGTTGGTCGAATGCTTCATTAGTCATATGCATGTCAGAAGTGGGATTCGAACCCACGCCTCCCTTCAGAGACCAGAAAGCTCCATCAGTTGGAAGACGGTGTACCTTGAGTCTGGCGCCTTAGACCGCTCGGCCATTCTGACAACAATGCACCATATGATGTCTTGTCTCATTACCTTTAGCTTTCCCAAAGCTGTTCCCCTAATTAACACAGGGTATAAAGTAATGATTTAAGTTTAACCTGCAGCACTAGGGCAAAACCATTCAGTCGATTGAACGCTTCATCAGTCATATGCATGTCAGAAGTGGGATTCGAACCCACGCCTCTTTTCAGAGACCAGAATGCTCCATCAGTTGGAAGACAGTGTTTCTTGAGTCTGGCGCCTTAGACCGCTCGGCCATTCTGACAACAGTGCACCGCATGATGTCTTGTCTCATTACCTTTAGCTTTCCGAAGGCTGGTTAGCTAATTAATACAGGGTATAAAGTACTGATTTAACTTTAATGTGCAGCACTAGGGCAAAATTCATTCAGTCGGTCAAATGCTTCATTAGTCATATGCATGTCAGAAGTGGGATTCGAACCCACGCCTCTTTTCAGAGACCAGAATGCTCCATCAGTTGGAAGATGGTGTACCTTAAGTCTGGCGCCTTAGACCGCTCGGCCATTCTGACAACAATGCACCATATGATGTCTTGTCTCATTACCTTTAGCTTTCCGAAGGCTGTGTAGCTAATTAACACAGGGTATAAAGTAATGATTTAAGTTTAAACTGCAGCACTAGGGCAAAACCATTCTGTCGATTGAACGCTTCATCAGTCATATGCATGTCAGAAGTGGGATTCGAACCCACGCCTCTTTTCAGAGACCAGAATGCTCCATCAGTTGGAAGACAGTGTATCTTGAGTCTGGCGCCTTAGACCGCTCGGCCATTCTGACAACAATCCACCGTATGATGTCTTGACTCATTACCTTTAGCTTTCCCAAAGCTGTTTCCCTAATTAACACAGGGTATAAAGTAATGATTTAACTTTAATGTGCAGCACTAGGGCAAAACCATTCAGTCGATTGAACGCTTCATCAGTCATATGCATGTCAGAAGTGGGATTCGAACCCACGCCTCTTTTCAGAGACCAGAATGCTCCATCAGTTGGAAGACAGTGTATCTTGAGTCTGGCGCCTTAGACCGCTCGGCCATTCTCACAACAGTGCACTGCTTGATGTCTTGTCTCATTACCTTTAGCTTTCCGAAGGCTGTTTAGCTAATTAACACAGGGTATAAAGAACTGATTTAACTTCAATATGCAGCAGTAGGGTAAAAGTCATTCAGTTGGTCGAATGCTTCATTAGTCATATGTATGTCAGAAGTGGGATTCGAACCCACGCCTCCCTTCAGAGACCAGAAAGCTCCATCAGTTGGAAGACGGTGTACCTTGAGTCTGGCGACTTAGACCGCTCGGCCATTCTGACAACAATGCACCATATGATGTCTTGTCTCATTACCTTTAGCTTTCCGAAGGCTGTTTAGCTAATTAACACAGGGTATAAAGAACTGATTTAACTTCAATATGCAGCAGTAGGGTAAAATTCATTCAGTTGGTCGAATGCTTCATTAGTCATATGTATGTCAGAAGTGGGATTCGAACCCACGCCTCCCTTCAGAGACCAGAAAGCTCCATCAGTTGGAAGACGGTGTACCTTGAGTCTGGCGACTTAGACCGCTCGGCCATTCTGACAACAATGCACCATATGTTGTCTTGTCTCATTACCTTTAGCTTTCCCAAAGCTGTTTCCCTAATTAACACAGGGTATAAAGTAATGATTTAACTTTAACCTGCAGCACTAGGGCAAAACCATTCAGTCGATTGAACACTTCATCAGTCATATGCATGTCAGAAGTGGGATTCGAACCCACGCTTCTTTTCAGAGACCAGAATGCTCCATCAGTTGGAAGACAGTGCATCTTGAGTCTGGCGCCTTAGACAGCTCGGCCATTCTGACAACAGTGCACCGCATGAAGTCTTGTCTCATTACCTTTAGCTTTCCGAAGGCTGTTTAACTAATTAACACAGGGTATAAAGTACTGATTTAACTTCAATGTGCAGCACTAGGGCAAAATTCATTTAGTTGGTCAAATGCTTCATTAGTCATATGCATTTCAGAGGTGGGATTCGAACCCACGCCTCTTTTCAGAAACCAGAATGCTCCATTAGTTGGAAGACAGTGTATCTTGAGTCTGGCGCCTTAGACCGCTCGGCCATTCTGACAACAGTGCACTGCATGATGTCTTGTCTCATTACCTTTAGCTTTCCGAAGGCTGTTTAGCTAATTAACACAGGGTATAAAGTACTGATTTAACTTTAATGTGCAGCACTAGGGCAAAATTCATTCAGTTGGTCAAATGCTTGATTAGTCATATGCCTGTCAGAAGTGGGATTCGAACCCACGCCTCTTTTCAGAGACCAGAATGCTCCATCAGTTAGAAGATGGTGTACCTTAAGTCTGGCGCCTTAGACCGCTTGGCCATTCTGACAGCAATGCACCATATGATGTCTTGTCTCATTACCTTTAGCTTTCCGAAGGCTAGCTAATTAACACAGGGTATAAAGAACTGATTTAACATCAATATGCAGCAGTAGGGTAAAATTCATTCAGTTGGTCGAATGCTTCATTAGTCATATGCATGTCAGAAGTGGGATTCGAACCCACGCCTCCCTTCAGAGACCAGAAAGCTCCATCAGTTGGAAAACGGTGTACCTTGAGTCTGGCGCCTTAGACCGCTCGGCCATTCTGACAACAATGCACCATATGATGTCTTGTCTCATTACCTTTAGCTTTCCCAAAGCTGTTTCCCTAAATAACACAGGGTATAAAGTAATGATTTAACTTTAACCTGCAGCACTAGGGCAAAACCATTCAGTCGATTGAACGCTTCATCAGTCATATGCTTGTCAGAAGTGGGATTCGAACCCACGCCTCTTTTCAGAGACCAGAATGCTCCATCAGTTGGAAGACAGTGTATCTTGAGTCTGGCGCCTTAGACCGCTCGGCCATTCTGACAACAATGCACCATATGATGTCTTGTCTCATTACCTTTAGCTTTCCCAAAGCTGTTTCCCTAATTAACACAGGGTATAAAGTAATGATTTAAGTTTAACCTGCAGCACTAGGGCAAAACCATTCAGTCGATTGAACGCTTCATCAGTCATATGCATGTCAGAAGTGGGATTCGAACCGACGCCTCTTTTCAGAGACCAGAATGCTCCATCAGTTGGAAGACAGTGCATCTTGAGTCTGGCGCCTTAGACCGCTCGGCCATTCTGAGAACAATGCACCATATGATGTCTTGTCTCATTACCTTTAGCTTTCCCAAAGCTGTTTCCCTAATTAACACAGGGTATAAAGTAATGATTTAACTTTAACCTGCAGCACTAGGGCAAAACCATTCAGTCGATTGAACGCTTCATCAGTCATATGCATGTCAGAAGTGGGATTCGAACCCACGCCTCTTTTCAGAGACCAGAATGCTCCATCAGTTGGAAGACAGTGTATCTTGAGTCTGGCGCCTTAGACCGCTCGGCCATTCTGACAACAGTGCACTGCATGATGTCTTGTCTCATTACCTTTAACTTTCCGAAGGCTGTTTAGCTAATTAACACAGGGTATAAAGTAATGATTTAACGTTAACCTGCAGCACTAGGGCAAAACCATTCAGTCGATTGAACGCTTCATCAGTCATATGCATGTCAGAAGTGGGATTCGAACCCACGCCTCTTTTCAGAGACCAGAATGCTCCATCAGTTGGAAGACAGTGTATCTTGAGTCTGGTGCCTTAGACCGCTCGGCCATTCTGACAACAGTGCACCGCATGATGTCTTGTCTCATTACCTTTAGCTTTCCGAAGGCTGTTTAGCTAAATAACACAGGGTATAAAGTACTGATTTAACTTTAATGTGCAGGACTAGGGCAAAATTCATTCAGTTGGTCAAATGCTTGATTAGTCATATGCCTGTCAGAAGTGGGATTCGAACCCACGCCTCTTTTCAGAGCACAGAATGCTCCATCAGTTGGAAGATGGTGTACCTTAAGTCTGGCGCCTTATACCGCTCGGCCATTCTGACAACAATGCACCAAATGATGTCTTGTCTCATTACCTTTAGCTTTCCGAAGGCTGTTTAGCTAATTAACACAGGGTATAAAGAACTGATTTAACTTCAATATGCAGCAGTAGGGTAAAATTCATTCAGTTGGTCGAATGTTTCATTAGTCATGTGTATGTCAGAAGTGGGATTCGAACCCACGCCTCCCTTCAGAGACCAGAAAGCTCCCTCAGTTGGAAGACGGTGTACCTTGAGTCTGGCGCCTTAGACCGCTCGGCCATTCTGACAACAATGCACCAAATGTTGTCTTGTCTCATTACCTTTAGCTTTCCGAAGGCTGTTTAACTAATTAACACAGGGTATAAAGTACTGATTTAACTTCAATGTGCAGCACTAGGGCAAAATTCATTTAGTTGGTCAAATGCTTCATTAGTCATATGCATTTCAGAGGTGGGATTCGAACCCACGCCTCTTTTCAGAAACCAGAATGCTCCATTAGTTGGAAGACAGTGTATCTTGAGTCTGGCGCCTTAGACCGCTCGGCCATTCTGACAACAGTGCACTGCATGATGTCTTGTCTCATTACCTTTAGCTTTCCGAAGGCTGTTTAGCTAATTAACACAGGGTATAAAGTACTGATTTAACTTTAATGTGCAGCACTAGGGCAAAATTCATTCAGTTGGTCAAATGCTTCATTAGTCATATGCATGTCAGAAGTGGGATTCGAACCCACGCCTCTTTTCAGAGACCAGAATGCTCCATCAGTTGGAAGACAGTGTATCTTAAGTCTGGTGCCTTAGACCGCTCGGCCATTCTGACAACAACGCACCGTACAATGTCTTGTCTCATTACCTTTAGCTTTCCGAAGGCTGTTTAGCTAATCAACACAGGGTATAAAGTACTGATTTAACTTTAATGTGCAGGACTAGGGCAAAATTCATTCAGTTGGTCAAATGCTTGATTAGTCATATGCCTGTCAGAAGTGGGATTCGAACCCACGCCTCTTTTCAGAGACCAGAATGCTCCATCAGTTGGAAGATGGTGTACCTTAAGTCTGGCGCCTTAGACCGCTCGGCCATTCTGACAACAATGCACCATATGATGTCTTGTCTCATTACCTTTAGCTTTCCGAAGGCTAGCTAATTAACACAGGGTATAAAGAACTGATTTAACTTCAATATGCAGCAGTAGGGTAAAATTCATTCAGTTGGTCGAATGCTTCATTAGTCATATGCATGTCAGAAGTGGGATTCGAACCCACGCCTCCCTTCAGAGACCTGAAAGCTCCATCAGTTGGAAAACGGTGTATCTTGAGTCTGGCGCCTTAGACCGCTCGGCCATTCTGACAACAATGCACCATATGATGTCTTGTCTCATTACCTTTAGCTTTCCCAAAGCTGTTTCCCTAATTAACACAGGGTATAAAGTAATGATTTAACTTTAACCTGCAGCACTAGGGCAAAACCATTTAGTCGATTGAACGCTTCATCAGTCATATGCATGTCAGAAGTGGGATTCGAACCCACGCCTCTTTTCAGAGACCAGAATGCTCCATCAGTTGGAAGACAGTGTATCTTGAGTCTGGCGCCTTAGACCGCTCGGCCATTCTGACAACAGTGCACTGCATGATGTCTTGTCTCATTACCTTTAACTTTCCGAAGGCTGTTTAGCTAATCAACACAGGGTATAAAGTAATGATTTAATGTTAACCTGCAGCACTAGGGCAAAACCATTCAGTCGATTGAACGCTTCATCAGTCATATGCATGTCAGAAGTGGGATTCGAACCGACGCCTCTTTTCAGAGACCAGAATGCTCCATCAGTTGGAAGACAGTGTATCTTGAGTCTGGCGCCTTACACCGCTCGGCCATTCTGACAACAGTGCACCGCATGATGTCTTGTCTCATTACCTTTAGCTTTCCGAAGGCTGTTTAGCTAAATAACACAGGGTATAAAGTACTGATTTAACTTTAATGTGCAGGACTAGGGCAAAATTCATTCAGTTGGTCAAATGCTTGATTAGTCATATGCCTGTCAGAAGTGGGATTCGAACCCACGCCTCTTTTCAGAGATCAGAATGCTCCATCAGTTGGAAGATGGTGTACCTTAAGTCTGGCGCCTTATACCGCTCGGCCATTCTGACAACAATGCACCAAATGATGTCTTGTCTCATTACCTTTAGCTTTCCGAAGGCTGTTTAGCTAATTAACACAGGGTATAAAGAACTGATTTAACTTCAATATGCAGCAGTAGGGTAAAATTCATTCAGTTGGTCGAATGTTTCATTAGTCATATGTATGTCAGAAGTGGGATTCGAACCCACGCCTCCCTTCAGAGACCAGAAAGCTCCGTCAGTTGGAAGACGGTGTATCTTGAGTCTGGCGCCTTAGACCGCTCGGCCATTCTGACAACAATGCACCATATGATGTCTTGTCTCATTACCTTTAGCTTTCCGAAGGCTGTTTAACTAATCAACACAGGGTATAAAGTAATGATTTAACGTTAACCTGCAGCACTAGGGCAAAACCATTCAGTCGATTGAATGCTTCATCAGTCATATGCATGTCAGAAGTGGGATTCGAACCCACGCCTCTTTTCAGAGACCAGAATGCTCCATCAGTTGGAAGACAGTGTATCTTGAGTCTGGCGCCTTAGACCGCTCGGCCATTCTGACAACAGTGCACCGCATGATGTCTTGTCTCATTACCTTTAGCTTTCCGAAGGCTGTTTAGCTAATTAACACAGGGTATAAAGTACTGATTTAACTTTAATGTGCAGGACTAGGGCAAAATTCATTCAGTTGGTCAAATGCTTGATTAGTCATATGCCTGTCAGAAGTGGGATTCAAACCCACGCCTCTTTTCAGAGACCAGAATGCTCCACCAGTTGGAAGATGGTGTACCTTAAGTCTGGCACCTTATACCACTCGGCCATTCTGACAACAATGCACCATATGATGTCTTGTCTCATTACCTTTAGCTTTCCGAAGGCTGTTTAGCTAATTAAAACAGGGTATAAAGAACTGATTTAACTTCAATATGCAGCATTAGGGCAAAATTCATTCAGTTGGTCAAATGCTTGATTAGTCATATGCCTGTCAGAAGTGGGATTCGAACCCACGCCTCTTTTCAGAGACCAGAATGCTCCATCAGTTGGAAGATGGTGTACCTTAAGTCTGGCGCCTCATACCACTCGGCCATTCTGACAACAATGCACCATATGATGTCTTGTCTCATTACCTTTAGCTTTCCGAAGGCTGTTTAGCTAATTAACACAGGGTATAAAGAACTGATTTAACTTCAATATGCAGCAGTAGGGTAAAATTCATTCAGTTGGTCGAATGCTTCATTAGTCATATATATGTCAGAAGTGGGATTCGAACCCACGCCTCCCTTCAGAGACCAGAAAGCTCCGTCAGTTGGAAGACGGTGTATCTTGAGTCTGGCGCCTTAGACCGCTCGGCCATTCTGACAACAATGCACCATATGATGTCTTGTCTCATTACCTTTAGCTTTCCGAAGGCTGGATAGCTAATTAATACAGGGTATAAAGTACTGATTTAACTTTAATGTGCAGCACTAGGGCAAAATTCATTCAGTTGGTCAAATGCTTCATTAGTCATATGCATGTCAGAAGTGGGATTCGAACCCACGCCTCTTTTCAGAGACCAGAATGCTCCATCAGTTGGAAGATGGTGTACCTTAAGTCTGGCGCCTTAGACCGCTCGGCCATTCTGACAACAGTGCACCACATGATGTCTTGTCTCATTACCTTTAGCTTTCCGAAGGCTGTGTAGCTAATTAACACAGGGTATAAAGTAATGATTTAAGTTTAACCTGCAGCACTAGGGCAAAACCATTCAGTCGATTGAACGCTTCATCAGTCATATGCATGTCAGAAGTGGGATTCGAACCCACGCCTCTTTTCAGAGACCAGAATGCTCCATCAGTCGGAAGACAGTGTATCTTGAGTCTGGCGCCTTAGACCGCTCGGCCATTCTGACAACAATGCACCATATGATGTCTTGTCTCATTACCTTTAGCTTTCCGAAGGCTGTTTAGCTAATTAACACAGGGTATAAAGAACTGATTTAACTTCAATATGCAGCAGTAGGGTAAAATTCATTCAGTTGGTCGAATGCTTCATTAGTCATATGCATGTCAGAAGTGGGATTCGAACCCACGCCTCCCTTCAGAGACCAGAAAGCTCCATTATTTGGAAAACGGTGTACCTTGAGTCTGGCGCCTTAGACCGCTCGGCCATTCTGACAACAATGCACCATATGATGTCTTGTCTCATTACCTTTAGCTTTCCCAAAGCTGTTTCCCTAATTAACACAGGGTATAAAGTAATGATTTAACTTTAACCTGCAGCACTAGGGCAAAACCATTCAGTCGATTGAACGCTTCATCAGTCACATGCATGTCAGAAGTGGGATTCGAACCCACGCCTCTTTTCAGAGACCAGAATGCTCCATCAGTTGGAAGACAGTGTATCTTGAGTCTGGCGCCTTAGACCGCTCGGCCATTCTGACAACAGTGCGCTGCATGATGTCTTGTCTCATTACCTTTAGCTTTCCGAAGGCTGTTTAGCTAATCAACACAGGGTATAAAGTAATGATTTAACGTTACCCTGCAGCACTAGGGCAAAACCATTCAGTCGATTGAATGCTTCATCAGTCATATGCATGTCAGAAGTTGGATTCGAACCCACGCCTCTTTTCAGAGACCAGAATGCTCCATCAGTTGGAAGACAGTGTATCTTGAGTCTGGCGCCTTATACCGCTCGGCCATTCTGACAACAATGCACCATATGATGTCTTGTCTCATTACCTTTAGCTTTCCGAAGGCTGTTTAGCTAATTAACACAGGGTATAAAGAACTGATTTAACTTCAATATGCAGCAGTAGGGTAAAATTCATTCAGTTGGTCGAATGCTTCATTAGTCATATGCATGTCAGAAGTGGGATTCGAACCCACGCCTCCCTTTAGAGACCAGAAAGCTCCATTAGTTGGAAGACGGTGTACCTTGAGTCTGGCACCTTAGACCGCTCGGCCTTTCTGACAACAATGCACAGTATGATATCTTGTCTCATTACCTTTAGCTTTCCCAAAGCTGTTTCCCTAATTAACACAGGGTATAAAGTAATGATTTAACTTTAACCTGCAGCACTAGGGCAAAACCATTCAGTCGATTGAACGCTTCATCATTCATATGCATGTCAGAAGTGGGATTCGAACCCACGCCTCTTTTCAGAGACCAGAATGCTCCATCAGTTGGAAGACAGCGTATCTTGAGTCTGGCGCCTTAGACCGCTCGGCCATTCTGACAACAGTGCACCGTATGATGTCTTGTCTCTTTACCTTTAGCTTTCCGAAGGCTGTTTAGCTAATTAACACAGGGTATAAAGTAATGATTTAACGTTAACCTACAGCACTAGGGCAAAACCATTCAGTCGATTGAACGCTTCATCAGTCATATGCATGTCAGAAGTGGGATTCGAACTCACGCCTCTTTTCAGAGACCAGAATGCTCCATCAGTTGGAAGACAGTGTATCTTGAGTCTGGCGACTTAGACCGCTCGGCCATTCTGACAACAGTGCACCGTATGATGTCTTGTCTCTTTACCTTTAGCTTTCCGAAGGCTGTTTAGCTAAATAACACAGGGTATAAAGTACTGATTTAACTTTAATGTGCAGGACTAGGGCAAAATTCATTCAGTTGGTCAAATGCTTCATTAGTCATATGCCTGTCAGAAGTGGGATTCGAAACCACGCCTCTTTTCAGAGACCAGAATGCTCCATCAGTTGGAAGATGGTGTACTTTAAGTCTGGCGCCTTAGACCGCTCGGCCATTCTGACAACAGTGCACCGCATGATGTCTTGTCTCATTACCTTTAGCTTTCCGAAGGCTGTTTAGCTAATTAACACAGGGTATAAAGTACTGATTTAACTTTAATGTGCAGGACTAGGGCAAAATTCATTCAGTTGGTCAAATGCTTGATTAGTCATATGCCTCTCAGAAGTGGGATTCAAACCCACGCCTCTTTTCAGAGACCAGAATGCTCCATCAGTTGGAAGATGGTGTACCTTAAGTCTGGCGCCTTATACCACTCGGCCATTCTGACAACAATGCACCATATGATGTCTTGTCTCATTACCTTTAGCTTTCCGAAGGCTGTTTAGCTAATTAACACAGGGTATAAAGAACTGATTTAACTTCAATATGCAGCATTAGGGCAAAATTCATTCAGTTGGTCAAATGCTTGATTAGTCATATGCCTGTCAGAAGTGGGATTCGAACCCACGCCTCTTTTCAGAGACCAGAATGCTCCATCAGTTGGAAGATGGTGTACCTTAAGTCTGGCACCTTATACCACTCGGCCATTCTGACAACAATGCACCACATGATGTCTTGTCTCATTACCTTTAGCTTTCCGAAGGCTGTTTGGCTAATTAACACAGGGTATAAAGAACTGATTTAACTTCAATATGCAGCAGTAGGGTAAAATTCATTCAGTTGGTCGAATGCTTCATTAGTCATATGTATGTCAGAAGTGGGATTCGAACCCACGCCTCCCTTCAGAGACCAGAAAGCTCCGTCAGTTGGAAGACGGTGTATCTTGAGTCTGGCGCCTTAGACCGCTCGGCCATTCTGACAACAATGCACCATATGATGTCTTGTCTCATTACCTTTAGCTTTCCCAAAGCTGTTTCCCTAATTAACACAGGGTATAAAGTAATGATTTAAGTTTAACCTGCAGCACTAGGGCAAAACCATTCAGTCGATTGAACGCTTCATCACTCATATGCATGTCAGAAGTGGGATTCGAACCCACGCCTCTTTTCAGAGACCAGAATGCTCCATCAGTTGGAAGACAGTGCATCTTGAGTCTGGCGCCTTAGACCGCTCGGCCATTCTGACAACAGTGCACTGCATGATGTCTTGTCTCATTACCTTTAGCTTTCCGAAGGCTGTTTAACTAATCAACACAGGGTATAAAGTAATGATTTAACGTTAACCTGCAGCACTAGGGCAAAACCATTCAGTCGACTGAATGCTTCATCAGTCATATGCATGTCAGAAGTGGGATTCGAACCCACGCCTCTTTTCAGAGACCAGAATGCTCCATCAGTTGGAAGACAGTGTATCTTGAGTCTGGCGCCTTAGACCGCTCGGCCATTCTGACAACAGTGCACCGCATGATGTCTTGTCTCATTACCTTTAGCTTTCCGAAGGCTGTTTAGCTAAATAACACAGGGTATAAAGTACTGATTTAACTTTAATGTGCAGGACTAGGGCAAAATTCATTCAGTTGGTGAAATGCTTGATTAGTCATATGCCTGTCAGAAGTGGGATTCGAACCCACGCCTCTTTTCAGAGACCAGAATGCTCCATCAGTTGGAAGATGGTGTACCTTAAGTCTGGCGCCTTATACCACTCAGCCATTCTGACAACAATGCACCATATGATGTCTTGTCTCATTACCTTTAGCTTTCCGAAGGCTGTTTAGCTAATTAACACAGGGTATAAAGAACTGATTTAACTTCAATATGCAGCATTAGGGCAAAATTCATTCAGTTGGTCAAATGCTTGATTAGTCATATGCCTGTCAGAAGTGGGATTCGAACCCACGCCTCTTTTCAGAGACCAGAATGCTCCATCAGTTGGAAGATGGTGTACCTTAAGTCTGGCGCCTTATACCACTCGGCCATTCTGACTATAATGCACCATATGATGTCTTGTCTCATTACCTTTAGCTTTCCGAAGGCTGTTTAGCTAATTAACACAGGGTATAAAGAACTGATTTAACTTCAATATGCAGCAGTAGGGTAAAATTCATTCAGTTGGTCGAATGCTTCATTAGTCATATGTATGTCAGAAGTGGGATTCGAACCCACGCCTCCCTTCAGAGACCAGAAAGCTCCGTCAGTTGGAAGACGGTGTATCTTGAGTCTGGCGCCTTAGACCGCTCGGCCATTCTGACAACAATGCACCATATGATGTCTTGTCTCATTACCTTTAGCTTTCCCAAAGCTGTATCCCTAATTAACACAGGGTATAAAGTAATGATTTAAGTTTAACCTGCAGCACTAGGGCAAAACCATTCAGTCGATTGAACGCTTCATCACTCATATGCATGTCAGAAGTGGGATTCGAACCCACGCCTCTTTTCAGAGACCAGAATGCTCCATCAGTTGGAAGACAGTGTATCTTGAGTCTGGCGCCTTAGACCGCTCGGCCATTCTGACAACAGTGCACCGCATGATGTCTTGTCTCATTACCTTTAGCTTTCCGAAGGCTGGATAGCTAATTAATACAGGGTATAAAGTACTGATTTAACTTTAATGTGCAGCACTAGGGCAAAATTCATTCAGTTGGTCAAATGCTTCATTAGTCATATGCATGTCAGAAGTGGGATTCGAACCCACGCCTCTTTTCAGAGACCAGAATGCTCCATCAGTTGGAAGATGGTGTACCTTAAGTCTGGCGCCTTAGACCGCTCGGCCATTCTGAGAACAGTGCACCGCATGATGTCTTGTCTCATTACCTTTGGCTTTCCGAAGGCTGTGTAGCTAATTAACACAGGGTATAAAGTAATGATTTAAGTTTAACCTGCAGCACTAGGGCAAAACCATTCAGTCGATTGAACGCTTCATCAGTCATATGCATGTCAGAAGTGGGATTCGAACCCACGCCTCTTTTCAGAGACCAGAATGCTCCATCAGTTGGAAGACAGTGTATCTTGAGTCTGGCGCCTTAGACCGCTCGGCCATTCTGACAAAAGTACACCGCATGATGTCTTGTCTCATTACCTTTAGCTTTCCGAAGGCTGTTTAGCTAATTAACACAGGGTATAAAGTACTGATTTAACTTTAATGTGCAGCACTAGGGCAAAATTCATTTAGTTGGTCAAATGCTTCATTAGTCATATGCATGTCAGACGTGGGATTCGAACCCACGCCTCTTTTCAGAGACCAGAATGCTCCATCAGTTGGAAGACAGTGCATCTTGAGTCTGGCGCCTTAGACCGCTCGGCCATTCTGACAACAATGCACCATATGATGTCTTGTCTCATTACCTTTAGCTTTCCGAAGGCTGTTTAGCTAATTAACACAGGGTATAAAGAACTGATTTAACTTCAATATGCAGCAGTAGGGTAAAATTCATTCAGTTGGTCGAATGCTTCATTAGTCATATGCATGTCAGAAGTGGGATTCGAACCCACGCCTCCCTTCAGAGACCAGAAAGCTCCATTAGTTGGAAAACGGTGTACCTTGAGTCTGGCGCCTTAGACCGCTCGGCTATTCTGACAACAATGCACCATATGATGTCTTGTCTCATTACCTTTAGCTTTCCCAAAGCTGTTTCCCTAATTAACACAGGGTATAAAGTAATGATTTAACTTTAACCTGCAGCACTAGGGCAAAACCATTCAGTCGATTGAACGCTTCATCTGTCATATGCATGTCAGAAGTGGGATTCGAACCCACGCCTCTTTTCAGAGACCAGAATGCTCCATCAGTTGGAAGACAGTGTATCTTGAGTCTGGCGCCTTAGACCGCTCGGCCATTCTGACAACAGTGCACTGCATGATGTCTTGTCTCATTACCTTTAGCTTTCCGAAGGCTGTTTAGCTAATCAACACAGGGTATAAAGTAATGATTTAACGTTACCCTGCAGCACTAGGGCAAAACCATTCAGTCGATTGAATGCTTCATCAGTCATATGCATGTCAGAAGTGGGATTCGAACCCACGCCTCTTTTCAGAGACCAGAATGCTCCATCAGTTGGAAGACAGTGTATCTTGAGTCTGGCGCCTTATACCGCTCGGCCATTCTGACAACAATGCACCATATGATGTCTTGTCTCATTACCTTTAGCTTTCCGAAGGCTGTTTAGCTAATTAACACAGGGTATAAAGAACTGATTTAACTTCAATATGCAGCAGTAGGGTAAAATTCATTCAGTTGGTCGAATGCTTCATTAGTCATATGTATGTCAGAAGTGGGATTCGAACCCACGCCTCCCTTCAGAGACCAGAAAGCTCCGTCAGTTGGAAGACGGTGTACCTTGAGTCTGGCACCTTAGACCGCTCGGCCATTCTGACAACAATGCACAGTATGATATCTTGTCTCATTACCTTTAGCTTTCCCAAAGCTGTTTCCCTAATTAACACAGGGTATAAAGGAATGATTTAACTTTAACCTGCAGCACTAGGGCAAAACCATTCAGTCGATTGAACGCTTCATCAGTCATATGCATGTCAGAAGTGGGATTCGAACCCACGCCTCCCTTCAGAGACCAGAAAGCTCCATCAGTTGGAAGACGGTGTACCTTGAGTCTGGCGCCTTAGACCGCTCAGCCATTCTGACAACAATGCACCATATGATGTCTTGTCACATTACCTTTAGCTTTCCGAAGGCTGTTTAGCTAATTAACACAGGGTATAAAGTACTGATTTAACTTCAATGTGCAGCACTAGGGCAAAATTCATTTAGTTGGTCAAATGCTTCATTAGTCATATGCATGTCAGAAGTGGGATTCGAACCCACGCCTCTTTTCAGAGACCAGAATGCTCCATCAGTTGGAAGACAGTGCATCTTGAGTCTGGCGCCTTAGACCGCTCGGCCATTCTGACAACAGTGCACTGCATGATGTCTTGTCTCATTACCTTTAGCTTTCCGAAGGCTGTTTAGCTAATTAATACAGGGTATAAAGTACTGATTTAACTTTAATGTGCAGCACTAGGGCAAAATTCATTCAGTTGGTCAAATGCTTGATTAGTCATATGCCTGTCAGAAGTGGGATTCGAACCCACGCCTCTTTTCAGAGACCAGAATGCTCCATCAGTTTGAAGACAGTGTATCTTGAGTCTGGCACCTTAGACCGCTCGGCCATTCTGACAACAATGCACCATATGATGTCTTGTCTCATTACCTTTAGCTTTCCCAAAGCTGTTTCCCTAATTAACACAGGGTATAAAGTAATGATTTAAGTTTAACCTGCAGCACTAAGGCAAAACCATTCAGTCGATTGAACGCTTCATCAGTCATATGCATGTCGGAAGTGGGATTCGAACCCACGCCTCCCTTCAGAGACCAGAAAGCTCCGTCAGTTGGAAGACGGTGTACCTTGAGTCTGGCGCCTTAGACCGCTCGGCCATTCTGACAACAATGCACCATATGATGTCTTGTCTCATTACCTTTAGCTTTCCCAAAGCTGTTTCCCTAATTAACACAGGGTATAAAGTAATGATTTAACTTTAACCTGCAGCACTAGGGCAAAACCATTCAGTCGATTGAACGCTTCATCAGTCATATGCATGTCAGAAGTGGGATTCGAACCCACGCCTCTTTTCAGAGACCAGAATGCTCCATCAGTTGGAAGACAGTGCATCTTGAGTCTGGCGCCTTAGACCGCTCGGCCATTCTGACAACAGTGCACTGCATGATATCTTGTCTCATTACCTTTAGCTTTCCGAAGGCTGTTTAGCTAATTAATACAGGGTATAAAGTACTGATTTAACTTTAATGTGCAGCACTAGGGCAAAATTCGTTCAGTTGGTCAAATGCTTGATTAGTCATATGCCTGTCAGAAGTGGGATTCGAACCCACGCCTCTTTTCAGAGACCAGAATGCTCCATCAGTTTGAAGACAGTGTATCTTGAGTCTGGCACCTTAGACCGCTCGGCCATTCTGACAACAATGCACCATATGATGTCTTGTCTCATTACCTTTAGCTTTCCCAAAGCTGTTTCCCTAATTAACACAGGGTATAAAGTAATGATTTAAGTTTAACCTGCAGCACTAGGGCAAAACCATTCAGTCGATTGAACGCTTCATCAGTCATATGCATGTCGGAAGTGGGATTCGAACCCACGCCTCCCTTCAGAGACCAGAAAGCTCCGTCAGTTGGAAGACGGTGTACCTTGAGTCTGGCGCCTTAGACCGCTCGGCCATTCTGACAACAATGCACTGCATGATGTCTTGTCTCATTACCTTTAGCTTTCCGAAGGCTGATTAGCTAATTAATACAGGGTATAAAGTACTGATTTAACTTTAATGTGCAGTACTAGGGCAAAATTCATTCAGTTGGTCAAATGCTTCATTAGTCATATGCATGTCAGAAGTGGGATTCGAACCCACGCCTCTTTTCAGAGACCAGAATGCTCCACCAGTTGGAAGATGGTGTACCTTAAGTCTGGCGCCTTAGACCGCTCGGCCATTCTGACAATAATACACCGTATGATGTCTTGTCTCATAACCTTTAGCTTTCCGAAGGCTGTTTAGCTAATTAACACAGGGTATAAAGTACTGATTTAACTTTAATGTGCAGCACTAGGGCAAAATTCATTCAGTTGGTCAAATGCTTCATTAGTCATATGCATGTCAGAAGTGGGATTCGAACCCACGCCTCTTTTCAGAGACCAGAATGCTCCATCAGTTGGAAGACAGTGTATCTTGAGTCTGGCGCCTTAGACCGCTCGGCCATTCTGACAACAGTGCACCGCATGATGTCTTGTCTCATTACCTTTAGTTTTCCGAAGGCTGTTTAGCTAATTAACACAGGGTATAAAGTACTGATTTAACTTTAATATGCAGCACTAGGGCAAAATTCATTCAGTTGGTCGAATGCTTCATTAGTCATATGCATGTCAGAAGTGCGATTCGAACCCACGCCTCCCTTCAGAGACCAGAAAGCTCCGTCAGTTGGAAGACGGTGTACCTTGAGTCTGGCACCTTAGACCGCTCGGCCATTCTGACAACAATGCACAGTATGATGTCTTGTCTCATTACCTTTAGCTTTCCCAAAGCTGTTTCCCTAATTAACACAGGGTATAAAGTACTGATTTAAATTTAATGTGCAGCACTAGAGCAAAATTCATTCAGTTGGTCAAACGCTTCATTAGTCATATGCATGTCAGAAGTGGGACTCCAACCCACGCCTCTTTTCAGAGACCAGAAAGCTCCGTCAGTTGGAAGACGGTGTATCTTGAGTCTGGCGCCTTAGACCGCTCGGCCATCCTGACAACAGTGCACTGCATGATGTCTTGTCTCATTACCTTTAGCTTTCCAAAGGCTGTTTAGCTAATTAATACAGGGTATAAAGTACTGATTTAACTTTAATGTGCAGCACTAGGGCAAAATTCATTCAGTTGGTCAAATGCTTCATTAGTCATATGCATGTCAGAAGTGGGATTCGAACACACGCCTCTTTTCAGAGACCAGAATGCTCCATCAGTTGGAAGATGGTGTACCTTAAGTCTGGCGCCTTAGACCGCTCGGCCATTCTGACATCTATGCACAGTATGAAGTCTTGTCTCATTATGTTTAGCTTTCCCAAAGCTATTTCCCTAATTAACGCTGGGTTTAAAGTACTGATTTAACTTTAACCTGCTGCACTAGGGCAAAACAATTCAGTTGGTTGAATGCTTTATCAGTCTCTGGAATACACTTGTCAGAAGTGGGATTCGAACCCACGCCTCTTTTCAGAGACCAGAATGCTCCATCAGTTGGAAGATGGTGTACTTTGAGTCTGGCGCCTCAGACCGCTTGGTCATTCTGACAGTGCGCTATTGTGAGATCCTTGTCTCATTACGTTTAGCTTTCCCAAAACTGTTTTCGTAATTAACACGAGGTATAAAGTACTGATTTAACTTTAACCTGCAGCACTAGGGCAAAACCATTCAGTTGGTTGAACGCTTCATCAGCCACTGGAATGCACATGCCAGAAGTAGTTTTCGAACCCACACCTTTTTTCAGAGACCAGAAAGCTCCATCATTTGGAAGACGGTGTACCTTAAGTCTGGGGCCTTAGACCGCTCGGCCATTCTGACAACGTGCTACTGTGACATCCTTGTCTCATTACTCCGAGATTCTCGTTTCATTACCATCAGGTTTCTCAAACCTACAATGAGGGACAGATTTAACACAAAGGCTTTAGAGTATTAGTAGCATTATTTGTTTCACAGCAGATCTGACATCCTGTTAACATAAATTCTATCCATTTGCTTTCAATTACTTATTGTCCGGTCACCCACCAGCTCTGCTTCAACATCAGGAATATATAAAGCAGACAAATACATATTTATTTTAGGTTGTTGTTTAACTTTTCAGGGTTGGGGATCCATCCATCCATTTTCCAAATCGATTATCCTACTGGGCTGCGGGGGATCCGGAGCCTATCCCGGAAGCAATGGGCACGAGGCAGGGAACAACCCATTCACTCTCACATGCACACCTACGGGCAATTTAGCAACTCCAATTAGCCTCAGCATGTTTTTGGACTGTGGGGGGAAACCGGAGTACCTGGAGGAAACCCCACGACGACATGGGGAGAACAAGCAAACTCCTCACACATGTGACCCAGGCGGAGACTCGAACCCAACTCCCAAACGAGTGAGGCAATAGTGTTAACCACTGCACCACCATGCCGCCCCCGGGTTGAACAAAAAGGAACAAAAATCCAAATTGACAGATAATAATTGCAGAATACTACTGTGCTGGGCGAAGAGTCACAATACACAAGTGGAAAAGGCCTCCCACTGGTGGAAGGCGCTGCCCACAAGGTGGTCAGGATCGGGGATAGCTGTGGATCGATATGGCTGTACTTGTGAGGGAGAGCCTACGGCATCTCACCTCTGACTTATTGTCAGTTTGAAAATAGCTATATCTAGTGATTCTGCATATCATCTGTCGTGTCAATAATGGACTTTAGATCTGGTTGCTTTAAATACACAAGGTAGTGAGAAAGCCATGCTCTTTAATAAATAATGCGCTTTCAGAAACAGGGAAACACTGTGGTATGTGTACGGCTGCACCGTCATAATGTACGGCTGCAATAATCTGGTGCGTAAATGTTTAAAATATTATTTTTCTTGGATCTGGACAGGCTGCACTATGCCAGACAGGAGAATATCTATGAAGGCAAGACTGTTTTCTATTTGACTTAATTGAGTTAATTATCTTACACCAATGATAAACAATCAAAAGGAAAAGGTCTAATGACGTTGAATGGCGTTTGTGAAATGGAGCACTGACTCCACCTGCTGGCCAATTTATTAAAAACCCATACAGCAGTCCTTACTGCATAGGTGTACGCATGAATTAAGTCTGATTGATGAGTCAAAATAATTAAATATATTGATTGAGGTAAAGGTAAAGGTGACAGCAGTTTGAAGGCTTTAAGAGATGTAAGGGTAATTTGAGCCGAATTACCCCAGATGGGCCTTGATCGGTGTAATGTTTGGGGGCGGGTGGCGACCATCCGGTATGGGCTGTTCAATAGTCTTTATTAGGATTAATGGCATCAGTGCACTGATTTAAAATATGTCAGATTTACCCGTGATGGATGGTGAATACTGGACTAGTAGAAACTTGACATTTCTGGAGAAATGGGCAGAAATGCAAATGTTGTCGCTGTAGCGTCCCCATCTGGCACCCTGAGGTGCCCTTGCCAGGGTGGACTGAGTATCTGTAGAGAAATAGATCAGTCACTTTTGGTTTGGATTGGTGATTGTTAAGGCTGTCGAATGGCTGCTTGATTTTGATTGGCTGATGGAGGCCAATGTATTCTGATAGTTGTATTCAGTATTACTCATGATTAGGAACCAATTGCATTCCTATAATAATCAATTTCTTTTTCTCCTTACCGTCCATTGCCGCGGAACATTATGAAAAAGCCCAGATCCCCGCAACCTCTATATTTACCGGCAACTGTATTTTCAAAATAGCCCAATTGGGCGAAAAGAACCGTGCACCTGGCAACTCTGGCTACGTCAGAAGTGTAGCAAAATCATGTCATAATTCTCCAAACACCCAATTAAACGTCACTAACGCAAATGCATTAGCAAGGCCGCATATATAAATTTAAAGTGAAACATTATTCAGTATTTTTAATATTTATATATGTCCAAAACGTTGCTGTGGGGAAGAACACTATTCAACCGCATTTCCAAGCAATAATTCAGGCGTAAAATACAATCCAACATGCCATTCACAATGATCTTATTCATAAGGACGGCTTCAACCAAGTTCTCCACGATTCAGTAACATGTGCGTCATGCTTGAATCATTAGCCCGCTGGTTGTCTTTCGGAAAATTCTATTGGGTAGCATAGCCGTCCATCATAAGTTGGCCTATTAGGTGCAGGCGCAGCAATGTCAATCATATGTTCATCGCCTCACTATTGGCAGAGCAATTTCCTGGGATGCTGCCTATGATTCTTGTCGTACACCGGCACACAGGAACGGGAAATCCGCCTCAAGGCTCGAAGGAGGCGGGAGGTGTGAGGCTCTCGAAGGCCTTGCAGTAAAACGAAACTGGGTTTAAGTACAGCTGGTGGGAAAACGGTGAAAGAATAGACTGTTCATTTAAAGCTGTCTTTAATATTAGGTAATAATTTTTAGCTGAATATTTTAGGTTTTACGCTATACCCTGAAAATGCCCAGAGGCGGTAAGTACTGATTCGGGTCGCTGAAAGACCGGTCGATGTATTCCCACATTTTTCTGTAAGCCTGTGATTCCGTCGCCTGCCGAAACGGTTTTAAAAATGGAAGTATACAGATACATAAAGGTTACATTGTGTCGTTTGTGTCAGACAGGTTATTTAGACGAGATTTTTACTATGCCTCGTATAAAAAAACAATGGTAGAAATTTTCGTTAATTAGTCTCCAAAGTATTCTGATTAAATAGGTTCATTTATTTCCCACTACTTCATAATTGAAGGCGATTGATACAGAGCTGTTAAGCCCTGGTTATACAAAGTCATTAATGGCATTTTTCTTTCGGTAATGTCATGATACTTCGCCCACGAGCCTGCTGATCCACAGCGTGGCTCCTTTTTTGTCTCGATAAGTACTAGAAGCATTTTCCCGGATCGGATAGTATGTGCCTCGTGGAGACGGTGCGTCCGGGGAAGATGATCCATCAGTCCTCAGTCATGTTAAACCAGCTTTTAATTTCCCCCGGTTTCTCACGTCGTATTCGCTGATTGTGTTTAACTGTCGCCGATCGCAGGAAAGAAGGGACACAAGGGCAGGTCGAAGCAGTTCAGCAACCCCGAGGAGATTGACCGGCAGATGCGAGCCCAACGAGAAAAGGTACGAATAGGACTGCAAATCCGTTGACTGCGATCGCAGTTTATATGTATGAGTTGTTGTTGTGCAGTAATACTTTTACTCTCGGCATTTATCTGGCTGTCGTTCGACATCTACCAGGAATATAAAATCGTACAAATTATGGTTTATAACCATAGCGTTTATTTATATTTGCAAGGAGGAGAATGGCGATGAAGAACCAGAAAATTCATCGGAGTCTGATAAGGAGAGCAGCGATGAGGACTGTGAGGTGAGAGGCACCGTGCTGGCTCTGTGTGGGTTTCTGAGTGGGATATACGTCATGAATGACGTTCTGAAGGTTTTTTTTGTTTTGTTGCATGCACATTAGCTTAGAGTCACTCAGAGTTCATTGCTATTAATGATAGTGGGATTTTTTTCCCTTGTCAAATGCATTGTATCGCTGCAACTGTCATTTGTGAATTACAAGGCTGAAACAATAGATCAGATATCACATGTTAGTGGGTGTGATGCATTCTTTTATAACGCAGATGTAGCGTTTGCCGTTTGTGTAACAGGTGTCGATCACACACTAATGATCTCTCTTCTGACCTCGATCAGCAAAAGAGAAAGGGGGTGGAGGGACTGATAGAGATCGAGAATCCTAATCGCATCTCGCAGAAGAACAAGAAGATTCCTGAGGTGGAGGCGAGCGCGCCCAAGGAGCTCAGTCGTCGGGAGAGGTGACCTGCTTGGATATCTCCGGGATATAGTAACTGTGGCCATGAACTGACGTTTTTCTCCCTGACGCTCTGCACTGACCGCAGTCATGACATTGGTGCACCCCCACCCTTAACAAAGTGGAAACGAAGTTTAGTGTCCTTTGCTCGCCCCTTTGACAGTCGTTTGTAGCTTCTTGATGTTTTTTCGACATTTAGGTTCAACTTGTAACTGTTGTTCAAACTCGGCGCATGAAAACACATGGGCGGGTCCCGCGTTACGCCTTAATGACGGGGCTCTGCTCCCTGAGGCAGGGAGGAGATCGAGAAGCAGCGGGCCAAGGAGAGGTACATGAAGCTACACCTGGAGGGGAAGACGGAGCAGGCCCGAGCCGACCTCGCCCGCCTGGCCATCATCAAGAAGCAACGCGAGGAGGCCGCAAAGAAAAGGGAGGAGCTTAGGAAAGGTGCGTGGTACCACCCGCGTGCCGTGCGCCGCCTGCAGGAATAATGCGTACCGCAAGGACGCATCAGTGCCACTGCAGGTGCAGTAGACGGAAGAAATGTACTTAATGTCATAAATATACAATTGTACTGATTTAGTATTAAGACCGAACTTTAATGAGCGATTTCTCGTGTATTTCGTGCCTCTTGACACTGCCCTAAAATATCCCTCCATCCCTCCCTCCCGTTACTGTTTCAGAAAAGGAAGTGGAGGCTACAAAGGCTAAACGCTAGCTGCCCGCCCCCCCCCTGTGAGGGTGTGACTTCTCAGGGGGCCAGGGTGGTTGTCACGGGGAGATGGCATTGAAGTGTTCCCAAGTCCTCGCCAGCCTCCTTCTCCTCCTTCTCCTCTGTGGATGAGAGTAGAGCACATTTTGCATCTGGGGAATAAGGAAGGCATTTGACATCAAAGCTCACCATTGTCTTCACCTCCACATCACGCGAAACATTTTTAACTCCCCCCCCCCCCCCCCCCCCCCCGAATGATTCACCTTACTGCGTTAATGCTGCTGGGATACATTGCTGGCTCCTCCCACCCTCCTCCAAAAGGGAGGGGGCCTAGATCCTCGTTAAAGTCACATTGACACCAAAAGGGGTGGAGTCTAGACACAGAGGTGCTGACAGACACAGACATTTATTTCATCAATCCATTTCTCCTGTTCTACTACCTACAGAAATGTCATTTTGCAGGAATGCAGAACTTGAGGGAACTGGAGTATCGTAGTCTGATAGTCCAGTTTCCACATTTACTGCATTAACTTTTAACAGGTCCAGTCTTGTGTCTCATTTCCATCAACATGCAGGTTTAGCTTGGAAGGTTCTTGTCATCATGGAAACTTCTCTGAAATGAGCAACTTAAATGCAAGAGCTCTCCGGGACCAAATGTTTACAGATTCCTGTGTGTGTTTGGTATTTGTTGGACTTCAATTTCTTTTGTTGTATAGAAATAAATGGTTGAATTGACAGCCTTTTGCGTATTATTTATCCAATGTAGGCCTTCAGTGAAACACAATTCTAAAATTATGTGACACCAGCTAAGTGTAATATTAATTTTAGGGAAGAATCATATGACAGAATAATAGGCAACTGTTCTGCACTAAGGATTCATGCATGTTTAGATCTTGCATTAATACCTTGAAAATTTTATGGGATCATGGGAAATGTCCATCAGTGAGATGGATGGCCCCACAATGGACCTACCTTTGGAAGGCCTGCAGAACCAGGCAGGAAATTGGATCTGTATGTGTGCCTGGAGTCCGCACTGACTTGGCGGTACTCGGTAATAATCTTGTCCATGTGTAGTTTTTACTTCTGTGATTAGGGAGTTAGTTTAACACTTATTACTATGTTGTGTGACCTGCTGCCTCCTTAAGCAGAATTTCCTGCAGCTCGAACACCTATATTATTTAGAGCCATCTCAATATAATTAACATGGGAAGCATGGATGAGGGATGTCATGAAGCAGCAAGTGACAAACCAGTTCATTCATTTCACCTGCGCAGGAATGGATGGCTATTTTGGCTTAGCACTCGCTTTTGAACTGGGGTTCGCGAATGTTTTTTTTCCTGGGGACCAAATTCCACCAGTAAAACAAAGCGGGGTCCACCCCGCCCTGAATAATGCGGGGCGACAAAATTCCAACAGTAAGCTTCACCAGCTGTGTTAGAACACGTCCCTGACAGCCAAGCTCGAGCCCAAATCCTGATGTCCACTATGGACTTCATCTCCACATTCCTATCTTCCATCTTATGTCGTTTAACTTGTATGTTTTGTATTGTGTGTTTACTGAAGCTCAGAAGTTACAGGTTCTTTAGAGAAGAATCAGGCCCTAAGATTAAAAAGGACTTGTAACCTACATAAGGAATGTATGGTGAATAAAGTGGAATTTAATTGTTTAATTAGCTAGTTGGGGATCAGTGTCAGGGTGCTCAGGGATTGCTCATGCCCCCCTGCCCCGCCCAGACCCAGTGGTGTCACTCTGGCTTCCAGTGCCCCATGTATTCTTGGGATGCTGTTGCTCAGAGATTCCTCTTGCCTGCGCTTTAAGACAATGTAATGAATATGTACCATATAAATAAATTATGCTGAACTGAACTCTCCTGCCTCGAACCCGTCACTATATCTCTGTTACACTCTCTTGAATCAACCGACTAAGCCGTTAATGTGACTGTAACGCGATGTTTGAAAATTACATTAGATTTTTTTTTTTTGACAAAAAATATAAGTGAAAGGCCGGACGGCCTAGCAGCGCGCCGTATAAAATTCACGTCATCCACCAAGCGGTGGCAGTATACGAACAGCAAACTCACACTTCCGCTTGAAACACTGTTGATTTTTACAGCTACGATACAAATATGCCAGTAAAAGTTATCGTTTAAAATATAATTATATATCTCATACCACTGCACCTATGGTATTTTTCCCATAAATAAAACGGTGAGCGGTTTCCGTCTTGTCGCCTTTTAAAGGACTTTCGGCATTACAGTGGTTGCAGAAACCTCCGCAAAAAATCAGTTATGACCTAGTCCTCTTACAGCAAATGTGTTCCGTCCGCAACACCAGCTGTGTCTGACCGCTTCTGCTTTTCATCTCTGAATCCAGCCAGTGGGTAGGGAGCAGGGGGCGCAAGCCAACTCTAGTCATCTGAATGATATCCGACCCTGCAGCCTTGGTATAAATGTACCAGAAATTCGACTAATAAAAAGTGATAATACTCTAGCTTCATGAATGAGCGGTACACTTTGCTGGACAAGTCGATCCTGCACATTACATGTCACATTATATTGACTGGGAAAGGTTTCCTGTATACTAATATCCATCCATCCATTTTCCAAACCGCTTATCCTACTGGGTCGCGGGGGGTCCGGAGCCTATCCCGGAAGCAATGGGCACGAGGCAGGGAAGCCCATCGCAGGGCACACTCATACACCATGCACTCTCACATGCATTCCTACGGGCAATTTAGCAAGTCCTCAGCATGTTTTTGGACTGTGGGGGGAAACCGGAGTACCCGGGGGAAACCCCACACACATGTGACCCAGGCGGAGATTCGAACCCAGGTCCCAGAGGTGTGAGGCAACAGTGCTAACCACTGCACCATATACTAATATACAAAAGGCAAATAACGAATCTTTTTCTTTACACCGTTTTCACATTATGACTGACATTTTCTAATTAAGTAGTTTTGGCTTATTAGCCAAATGATTAATAATTGCAGTAGGGATGCCCAATACTTCCTTTTGCATCGTTGAATAGATATGTGTCAACAGAAGTGTGGAAACTTGCGAAGGTAACTAAATTGGTGTTGCTGTTTCTTAAAACAATTATATATTTGACCTTTTTTTTGTGGGGGGGGGGGGGGGGGGGTTACACTTCGTTATGAAGCAAAGCACATCGTTCTCTGCTGTCCGACATTCTAATCGTCTATAAGCATCAGTAATCTTCACTGACATCGCAATGTTCCGCTTGTGCGCGTTATCATTCGCTGAAAACAGATGTTTTAATCTAAAATAGATTTTGCGAGGTCATCTGAGGCGGTAGATCAGTCGCATGTGAGCATCGTAAAGAAATGGTCGTGTTGCGAAACTGCACCGAGTTTGCGCGCCTGCAAAACATAGACTGACGTAACGCCGCAGCCCGCAGAGCGGCCCGATCGCAGCCAAGTGCTAATTCCGGGGGCCAACTGTGCACTTCATTAGAACCAAAGTGTATTAGCAGTGTAAATGCCAACAGGTGAGAGCGTGGCATGGCTACTCTGACGGTACTTTTCTCTGCCATCAGCAGTGCAAGTGCCCCTTTTAATAAAGGTACACTGACCTGGCTGTTATTTGCATCCAGAGTTGTATTCTCTTCATTTTAGCTCCGTATTTTTCTTGCAGTAATTCGCGACGCAGTGAGGTCTTGGCAACTGACGGCCGCATCTCTTCAGTGTTACCGTCAGTATTGCTGTAATGTCACTGCACTGCACGGTAGCTTCCCCGGCCTCTTGTGACTTACAGCTTGTTCCTTTGTCACCGTTTTACAAGTGCTTTTCCCATTTTTACTGGAACTGCTTCGAAATATCTTTTTGAAAGTCAACGTACTTCTTTTTCTATATGTCACAAAAAACAACTTCCTTTTTTTTTTGCAGACCCTGTGGGGATTTTGCATGTGCGTTTGTGTCCACATCGAGATTCCCCTCCAAGCAAGAAGTAAAAGCTGCAAGCTGACCATCGCATACAAGGCTAAACGGAAATAAGAAAGCAAAGAGAAATTTGCTGATTGAATGAGCTTACGGGGTGAACAGGCAGCGGACTGTTAGCGGTAGTGAAGAAGACAGAGAGAAGGGGAATCGCATCGCGGAATGTAACAAATGAACCCAACGTAACCATGCTGAATCGGCTGAAACAGTTGGGATATGGATACAAGTAAGTAATCTTCTTTTTTGATTCCTCTAAATAAAGATAGTACAGAGCTTTGTAAACGGCGCAAAACAACCAGCAAACTCCGAACAACAGAACTTTTTAGATTTTAAGTTCTATCTCTAAAGTGTGCCCTTTCAGCAGAAATACGAGAACCTCGGTGATTTATAATACCAAGAAACGAGGCAGCAAACTTATTGAATTCTCCGACAAAAGCTGCAGAAAATCGTCAAACTTTATATCTTCTGTCTGGGTCCATTCCGGCGCTTGTGCACTATTAAAATCTGTACTATATATCATTTGTCTGTGAGAGAGTGTTTTAATCTAAGTGAATTTACGCCTCATTGTTATGTTGTGAACTTAATTTATACGATGAATAAAAACGAATACTACAGGGGCTACTGTAATATTACAGTATTAATTTAGGGTTGTTGCCTGCCATTCCTATGCCTAATTTAAAATGTAAAAATGCCCTGCATTGCATAAATGACATTGCTATACTATCGATTAAACTGACATATGTTTGCGTGCGCAATAAAAGGTTGTCTTATCTGTGTAACAATGGGGGGCGGCGGGGGAGGGGGGGAATATTGCGCTTGAACACCCACAAATCTCAAAATGTGTAAGCTGGTGTGCACAGTATATAATACTGCGAAACCGAAAACATTCTTTAGGTAGAATTATCTTTAGTATTTAAATACTTTGCGTGGTTGTTAATGCCCAGCTTCCCTCCTTATACCAGCAAACTAGTAACGATTAAATTACGATTTGCACGTTACCAAGTTACAGGCGATAAAACGCTGCCGTCCATCGCGACCGCATGTCGCGCTGCCTTTGGGTCTCACGCCGGAGCCCAAAGCGCAGCAAATCAAGAGCGTGCAATATGTGACCAAAATAGGGTGGGTGACTGCAAGTTGCACGCCTGAGGTTTTTTTTTTTCCGACAACAGAAAAGGTTGCCATTCTTTTACATCACACCTAAAGTTCGTGTAAATACATTTTTGTTCAGATGAAGTACTTCTATCATTACCTTTACCACACAGACAGCCAATCCAATTTCCATTAAATGTTTTCCTTTATAGAAATTAGCATTAAATAAGTCATATATTTGCTACAGCTACAAGACTGCTTTGACCCATTGGGCTCCTTGCAATGAAAAGAAGTGAATTGAAATGTGTGTCTTCGAAAAAACTATGGCTGCCCTAACAATTGCTAATGGCCATGTCCATGTGTTTATTTTAAGATAAAGAGCTAGCTATTATCTGTCCATCCATCCATCCATCCATCCATCCATCCCTAACTGCTTATTCATTACAAGATTACGGAGATTCAAACATGTCCCATCTGTGTCAGAATACGAGGCTGTCAAGCAATGCATCGCCTCAGGGCGAAATTTTAGCTGAGGTCCAATGGACAGAACTGCTATCAATGTCAGAATTCAACCGAAATCTTTTAACCTTTAGGTTACAGGACGCGACTCATCTTCTTGAGGGGGATCTCGTGCTGGTAAGTACAGTTGTAGGTGTTGATTTTCCGTCAGAGAACAATGGAGGATCGACGCTTGCTTTTCAAAGGTTACCTCAGAGTACTTTGTAACGAAACGGACAATTTTATCTCTGCATCCCCAATTCCAACCCGTATTGGCCGCAGGTGGAGCAGAGGGTGGAGCCAGCCCGGAGAGCCGCTCAGGTCATTCATAAAAAGCTGGTGACATGCCTGCAGAGTCAACAGGGCTTGGACAGCGAGAGGCGCATGGTAACCGGCACCACTGTCCTGTGCTTATCGGACTGAAATATCTTACCTCAGTTATCTGAGTATAATGGGGTAACTTCTTTATTCTTCAAAAACATCACATCAACAAAAACACCACGCACTACCAATGCTGCCGACAGCATTCATTTATAACAAAATCCGCACTAGATTTAAACCAGATGTGTGCTAGACGCATACATTGTAACTTACCATTACTTTGCATTTACTTAGCAGATTAACAGACGCTCCCCTACTTACGAACTTTGACTTTACGAACTTTGAGATATATGAACGAATAGGACCGTAAGACCAAATTGCGTTCACTGGGCTCCCGTTTCCTGTCTGCAACATCAATTTTTTTTCTTTTCTTAAAATGATGCCGAATAACGACTTACAGACATTTCAAGTTACGGACGGCCGTTCATTCGTAAGTAGGGGAGCGTCTGTACTTTTATCTAAGGCGACGTACAGTTAGGAAAGTAGAGTCAGCCAGTCCCTCGAGCAATTTGGGTTGAAGGTCTTGCTCAAGGGCCCAATGATGAAATCAGTCTGCCGGCCACAGGAACCTCTAACCCCCACCTTCTCCTGCCCACAGAAAAAACTGCCCCTAATGATGCTCTCAGTCAGCATGGCAGACAGCTTCAAAGACTTTGACGCAGATTCTTCCATTAGGTGAGAATGACAGTTACTGTCCCAGCATGCTCCCGAGAGACGTTCCGCAGTTTATTTGTCCAGTGTCCAAAACCTTCTCATGGGTGATGCAGCCCCAGTGGCAGGCTCGATACATACGGGGGGGGGGGGCCTCCGGTGATGTGCTCTAGCCGTGCTTGCGCTCTCTCTTGTCAGGAAGGTGCTGGAGATGTGTTGCTTCATGCAGAGTTTCCTAGCGAAGACACTGGCAGACTATGAGGTGCAGCTGGAGAAGGAAGTTTTGGAGCCACTCAATAAGCTCAGTGAGGTCAGAGTTTCTTCAAAAAAAAAAAACAAGTATCCCATTGCTTAGCGGGGGCCAGTGTTTAAGGTCTTAGAACTTGCTGTAACAATGTTATCTTCTTTTTCTCATTGTTACATTGTAATTGCAGTGAACCTCCGATCTCAAGAATGATTTCTAATTATATAATCATGAAAGGGACTTCATTCATTCAGCCAGTTCTGCTACAATGCGTGATATCACATTGCAAATGCTAATGCGATTAATATATTAGAACCTAAGTCCGATACAGTGCGGAATCGAAAGCATTTGTATTTTGTGTGATTTTCAGTTGGAGAGGAATGCAATACGCAAACTACAACACAATTTGACCTCAGCGAGAAAGACTACATGCACACAAAAACAGCTATCCAAGTGAACTAAAATGATGTCCGATTCATTCCTGAATTGTTCTTTTAAATTGTCCGAAACAGTTTCTAATCTAAAAGAACCAAGCTTTTTGTATGTTCATGAATTGCACAGGTCAAAGTCTTATATTATAAAAATATTCAACAAATTAACACAAAAACACACGCTAGTTTATTATTATTGCAACATTTATTGTTGTCCACTGTTGTCACTGTTTTAATATTTATTTAATTACCATTGCGTGTAACTAAAAAAGTTTGAGAGTCACTTTCCTCTAACCTATAGTACTGTATTTTGCCTATAGGACACGTTTTTGATATAATTTATTAATGTTTGATATAATTTATTAATGTCTTAAACTTATTATTATTTCTTATTTAAAATGCATATAATTACATTATTGCACTCGTATCACTTGTTATTATTTGATTCATCCTGTTTGGTTGAAGTTACTAATGGTGCATTTCCACTGCTACCAGGAACCAAGCGGTACTCCACCCCTACTGCGAACTGGCGGTTTTTCTTTGCCACGGAACTTGTAACTGGGAATTTGTGAATTTCCAACCTACTTAAAAAAGAAAGGCTAAATGGAATGGACTTGAAATGCAAATTTTCCTAAGATAAAGCTAATTCCAACTACCCTTCTATGCTAACACAGTGAGTCTCACAGACGTGCTAGTGTAAATTAGCACATAAAAAAAAATCATGATGTCCCCCAAGTGAACAGCAAACAAACGTCTCCAACCCAGCCACACCTATACCGAGCCGACCCGTCTGCAGTGGAAAACCAAAGGGAGCAGGAACCGTGCCGTTACAGGTCCCGCTTAATGGGTGTGGCTTGGTTCCTGTATGCCAACTGGAAGAGTGTCATAAGTTTTGGAGCTGCATTCCCCTAACCCTGTTTTCCCATTGGATACGTGTATTTTAGTTTGCAATTTTAGTGAACACGAGGTTTTTCTGGAACACATTAGTCACATTGTAGCAGGACTGACTGTACCGCAAATTATGGATGCAACTGGATCATTTCCATGCTTGATCCTGACCTGTGAGGACTCAGTTGCTGTTGCTGCTGGTTTTGATCGCAGGAAGATCTCCCAGAAATCCTGAGGAATAAGAAACAGTTTGCCAAGCTGATGATGGACTGGCATAATGCACGCAACAGGTCAGTCTCTACCAGGATCTATAAAGCCGACCTTTGCGAGAATGCCTACCCTCTTCTGAGAATCTGCGGCTCTTCCAGAATCTGACCTCTGCTCTCCCTCTTTGGTGATCTTTTCGGTGTCATAACTCATGTATAACCCCCCCCCCCTCACACTTTTTGTCCCCTCTGTGTCTGTCCATACAGAGCACAGGCCAGCACGGGGGCGCAGGCCAAGCAGGATGGACTGCGCGAGGAGGTGGAGGAGGCCTGGAGGAGGCTGGAAAGCATGAAGGTGGCATAAAACTTTTGTTTTGCTGACACAGGGAGTGACAGATATCAACTCAGGATGGTGCACTGTAGCTGGTGCTGTGGCAAGTGTAAAGCAGAGAGTGATATAGGTGGCACAACACACATGATTCGGTGTTGTTTCCATTCACCATTGACCCATAAAGGTCGGAGAGCAGTGACTGCAACACACGAGTCTTGCTAATAATAACATAGCAGTAGAAGTCTGAAGGCAGTGAAATGTCATCATTGATCTGTACTCCAGCAAACACTTCTCTGCTAATGTGAAGCGGGTTGCCTCTTTCATTCAGAACCAGTACTCTGCAGATCTGTATCACTTTGCTTCGAAAGAAGATGACTATGCCAACTACTTCATTCGTGTGAGTCACCGTTTGGTGCCTTTGTGTCACGTCAACGGTGTCACTGGGGGACTGATCATTAAGGTGAAGTCTGTTGTTAGCTTTTAGAACTTCAGGTTGGATTCCACAAGACGTCCCTAGAGTTTCTGCAGACGAATTTGTCCGAGCTGAAAAACAACTACAGGAATGCAGGTGAGGAGAGAGAGGGAGTGCAGAGTATGTTTATCTGTAGGAGTAAATGCTTCAGAACAGTAAGAGTGTTTCTGATCCCAGACACTCACATGGACAGTCCTTCGGGGAAGGTCTACGGGGTGCCTCTGATGTCTCACCTGCTGGAAAGTGGGAGGGAGATCGCCATGCCCATCGAGGAGTGCGTCCACATGCTACTGAACAATGCCTTGAGGGAGGAGGTGAGCTCTCCATATGGAAGATGGGATTCCCAATCTCACACCACAATTATGCAATACCTGAGCACTTAGTTAATGTAGTAAAGATGGGATTGACGTCTTTGCTGAGCAGGGATGAGGTCTCGGTATCAGTATGTTCCTGTGGACTCGCAGAGGTCCACTTGACTGGTATGTTGCACCTGGTGGCACTGGTGGAAAATCCAAGGTCTCCAAGGACTTTCGAAAGGTTTGGCTAAGAAGGGATGTACCAGAGAGAGCAGATGATTCGATGTATCAATTTAGTTGGGGCTGGACTGTCGGCCTGAGGTTATGGGGGGTGTTGGTGAGGTCTTGTCTTAAGGCATATCTTCCAGGTTTGTTTGTACCTTGTAGGGTTGATGGCTTGGGGGGTGGAGGGTGGGTGGAGCAACTCACATTGAAAGAAAAGTGACGACTGGCAGATGAGACTGTAGTTGGTCGTTGTGAATAAGGGTAATTATCTGTTCATCTCTTTTCTGTCACTCTTCCCTTACTTTTCCATTCACAGGGTCTGTTCAGGCTAGCAGCTGCTGCTACAGTGGTGAAGCAACTGAAGAAGAGTCTGGATTGTGGTGACGTTGACCACAGCAAGTTTGCCGCTGACCCGCACGCAGTGGCAGGTCAGAGATCAGGCTGGCTGTTTGAATACAGCAAGTTTCAACGAAACTGGCGATATCTGTACCTAACACTTCCTATACTGAATAAATGATTGGAAGATGGATGGATGGACTTAATGAGTCTGAAATTAAAGACTCTTGCTGGGGATTTCCAATCAGGGTGGTGACTAATGCCCTCCCTTCCCTGATGTGTCTGATGTCAGCTACCAAGGTTTTAGTTCGGTGGGTTGTAGGGTTTGTACCTTGATACCTTGCAGTTCTGTTTTAAGCCAGCAGCTCTAAGAACCCAGTTGGCATGGGAGGTCATCGTAGGACAGTAAGGTGGGAGGACGGCCACAGCCCAGTGTCAAGTCTAGAGACTCTTTACCTTGAATAGCTCTGATTTTTGGGGTTCGCCACTTAAGAGACCCCATGTTTTTTAGAAAGAAAGAAAGAAAGAATGTATGAATGAATCAATCAATCCCCAAGGGGACAAACTTGCTACATTGACAATAACTACTATTCCAGACGGCCCCGTGCTTCATTAGATAATGCTGAACCAGTCACATGATCTCTAGTCAGATGACCTACATTCCACCCTCTGTCTGACAGGCGCGCTGAAATCATACCTCAGAGAGCTGCCCGAGCCCCTCATGACCTTTGAACTGTACAGCGAGTGGTTCAAAGCTGCAGGGTAAATTCCCCAAAGCGACGTCCCGTCCTTCAGGACTGCATACCCATTCTCTCCTTCTGAATCCGTCCATTCGCTAATGTTTTTCGACTCCTTCCCTGCCCAGAGAGAAGGAGGTGCAGGGGAAGTTGGAGCGGCTGAAGGCAGTGCTGCAAAAATTGCCCCAAGAAAACTACAACAACCTCCGGTCAGTGCCTGCGGTGTTTCACGGGCAGGAGAAACGGCAGCTCTCCTTTCGGAACACAACATTCCCCATGCCTCGGCGTGGGGCTGCGATTGAAGACACCGCTGAGCTGACCCGCTCCTCATTCCTCTGCCTTTTCTCTCACAGGTACCTGGTCCAGTTCCTGGCCCGGTTGTCGGAGCAGCAGACCATGAACCTCATGACCCCCAGCAACATAGCCATCGTGCTCGGACCCAATTTGCTTTGGCCGAGGACTGAGGGGTCGGTACAGGATTGTGGGGATGAAGGCTGCCCGCAACTCTGCGTACAGAACATAAATTCCTGTCCCTCCTCCTCTTCCTCCCTGACAGCGGCGAGTCCCTGCTAGACATGGCGTCTGCTTCCTCAGTGCAGGTCGTCACTGTGGTTGAGCCCCTCATACAGTACGCCCAGAGTCTCTTTCCGGAAGGTATGCGCTATTTGTGGGGCATATACTGTATCTGCTCATGCTTGCCTGCGTGTGTGCATAGAAAGGCGAGCATACCTGTGTGGCCTAAGTTTACACAGTGATCTCTTAAACAAGCAGCATGCTTCATATATTTTGTAACATGACAGAATGTCTGACCTTCTGTCTCCTGATTTCGAGCAACAGCTGAAGACTTTGAGATTCCAGAGCTCCCAGCAATCCCAGATGTAGCAGAGAATCAATCCCACCTGCCCCAGTCTGGGGCCGAGGACTCTGTCCCTGCCACCAGCCCCTGCTCGCCACCTGCTGACGCAGACAGGTACTGAACTGCATTATGACAAATAGACTTTCCCCCAAATTTCCTAATGATGGATAAACTGAAGAAACTTCTCACATCAAACTATACACGTCTGTACTTTGTTGCCCTGTGTGTTTGATGACACCTCATATAAGACTCTTTGTGCTGTATTTTTTCCAGCTTCATGGGGACTGTCAAGTCAACCCTTTTCAAGACGGCGTCATGGGCCAACTGCAGTGCTTCGTGGGAGGATCCGTCCTCTGAGCTGTGCAGACAGAGCCACAGCCAGAATCCCACATCCAATCAGGATCAGCCCCAAAGTCCACCATCCAGTCAGATCCTGACCCAAACGTCCAATGAGGTCCTGAGAAGGAAGCCCAGCCTAAGGGAGTCTGCCATGAAACAACCTACCCATATGTCTAGGAAGTTCAGTGCTCCATGCACTGGTATGATTTGCATCCGTTGCTGCACACTGCACTCTACATGTGACAACAGTCTGGTCCATGTTAAACCAAAACCTACAGCTGCCAGAATAAACGTCACTTTCATACTGTAATATGAAAGATGAGGTTATATCCAGTCCAAATATCCATCCATCCATCCAACCAACCATCCATCCATCTTGCATAAGTGCTTTTCCAGTGAAACACCTTTTTCATCCACAGCCCAGTCTGCTGTCAGCAGACATCGGCCCAACTCAAAGCAGCAGCAGCCGTCGGCCAAGTCCCAGATTTGGCCGAAAAAGAAGCCCAAGGGACCCCCGAGCTACCCGCCCCCCCAGCCCCCTCCATCACCCAATCAGCAGCTCCCGACCGTGACTCAGCACATGTGAGCCGCCATGACACTTTACCGCAGAGGCGTCTGTGTTGGATGCGTCCAGATCGTGGTTGACACGTACACAGGTCGTACTGGGACCCCCCTGCGCAGGCCGTACTGGGACCCCCCCTGCTCCCAGGAGGCCGGCCACCGCCCAGCAGTGACCCGAACGCAGACTGTCCAAGTTCTTTAACCAGTAGTCGCAACCTTGTATATATTTAGCTATTTTGCTAACCGCTAACATCAAAATAAGCGGTTTTGTTGACATTCAGTCCTTCCACCCCCCAAGTCTGGTCTAAACCAGTCCTTTTTTATACCAGACTGCAATGTTTGTTCTGGATTCTGCAGAGCGCTTAAATAATAATGAGAGAGAAAGAGAGGGAAGACATTTCCTGTGAGATACATGTCTACATGTATTAAATGCATCCATTTATTACACTGTTTGTTAAGATTGTTATTATTATCCTTTGAGAGACAGACATTTCTCTCGTTGGTATGTATATACAAAGAGCACATATCATTTGCATCATATGACTACGAATACAAAATAATGATATAAAATATACTGCCTTTCTTTCCTTTGATTACTTGCATACATGCAAACTAACTAAATTACCCAAGTCATGTGCGGAAGCTTTGGTTTGCTTGATTAAAAACATTAACACATTCATATATTGTTCCATTACAAACAAGATGTGTGTTCAGAGAATACCTTGCAATATACCATAGATCCAATAGATCTCTTGAGCACACTTAAACCCGGGGAATCTGAAAACTCCCCTTTGGTTCAACTGTCACCGGGTCATCATTGTTACGGATGAAAATCATGCGAATGTGCAAAAACAATCCCGGAGTCTTCGTTTCCTCTTTCGAGATGGTTGCGAGCTGCGTCTGTCACCTAGAGATCAGAGTGTCGGCCGGCACACGTACTCACTCATCCTGAAAGTAGCGTTGCCCTCACGCGGTACATGAGGTGGGGCTCTATGAAGAGCCACATCCGGGGCCGTGTGAATGAGGAAGGAACTCTAGCACTGGCCGCTGCACTCAGGGGGCGTCGGTGTGCTAGAAGGCCCAGGACCAATGAGCTTTCGTTTTCTCAGACACGGGGGATGCCTCGTCCTGCAGATCACATGCGGTTGCTTAATTTCGGACAATCCCTCTCGGCCATGATGACCTGGAACTACGCCATTGATGACGGATCTTGGGAAATCAGAACTGTGCATAGCGAAGAGAGGCTTCAGAATGGGCCGGCCCATGTACTCAAGATGGAAATGGGCCTGTAGCGGTTAGGAGGAGAGTATTATCAAGGATGGACGTTAGCCACAGCCCTCTAGAAGCCCTGAATCAAACGCAGCACAGTTCGTTTCATTTTCCCTTGCAGTGCCGACATGTTTACCAACACTGACTTCTCCATTTGAACTTCCTTGACCTTATTCCCTTTCTCTCCCGGTGAACGTATGGTTGCCCTATTTTGAACGGCTCTATTTAAGAAACTCGAAGGGGGGGGGGAGGTGTTACTTAACAGTTCATTCTTTCCTCTTCCTATCTGAATTACTTGTGCCCAGCAGTGTCTTACGAAAATGCCCTCCCGTAAGATGAAGACGGAGAGCGTGAGCGAGGACAGACACATCTCTGTGGTCACTCTGCAGCCCAACACCCATTCAGCAGAATGTCCTGCCTTGGAGAGTGTAGTGACTGGATGTGGATATATTTAACCGACAGCCCAGCGGCTGAAGTGAACGACACTTATGTCCACCTGATGGTGCTTCTCCGTCTGCTAGCTTCTGTTTATCTTAATATAAGAACATAAGAAATATCACGACGTACAGGACACCCATCAGGTCCTCTTGGCTGTGTGGACACTGTACTGTTAAGACATTAGTTACTGCTGCTTTAAATTAATATAAATCCTGCTTCCTTGGATGCTACCCAGCAACATGTTCCAAACCTTTCCTACCCTTTGCACAAGGAAAGTCCATCGGGTGACGAAGGTCCATTAGGATAAGGATTTTTTTGAGCAAGACAGATGAAATAAAACCTTGCAGGCAAAACTTTGCGAGCTCGACACAGGAAACACACACACATACATCAAGAGAGTCACGTCTGAATGCTTTCCAGAAACACTACAGTCCGTGCTTTTTCAGACTTTGATTTCGTCCTCTTCGGGGTCGGTACATGGGCTCCTCTGGGTGGGCGGGCCAAAGCCCGTATAAGGACTGAAGTCCCGCCCATTGGAGGGGAAAGGTCGTTTTAAGAGCCCGCCTCCCCCGTAATGGCGTGACAACACATCAGCCGCCCTCAGAAACCGTTCTGCCTCCATTGCCGGCTCCATTCTTCCGGGGGTCTTCACCGCCGTGCCTGGAGATTCCGGTTTTGGCAAGTCCCCATTTTTCCCCTCTTCCCATTCTTTGTCTGACCGCTCCCTGCCATTTAGCTCCGCCCCCCGTGGGGAATCTGCAACGGCGTTGGTGGATAAAGGGGCAGCGTCGCAGCTATTGGCCGGCCCTTCTCCCTCCCACCAGAGGCCCGCCTCCCTGATGCCGTCAGGGCTGTCAATTATGCCAAACACTTCGCTCATCAGTGAGGGGCCAAGGTCCACGGTGAACGAGATCAGGGAGTCCGACCGTGCCAGAGAGTCGGCGGTGCAGTCGGAGGGCGACGGTTCTGGGGAGCGGTGGGTGGGACTATCCTGCAGCTGGCCGTCAATGCGTGAGAGGCGGGGCAGCGTGGCAAAACCAGAATCCACACCTGCGGACAGACAGGAGCCAGCAAACAGAGTCCGTCAATTAGTTAGGACTTGCTGATAACCCTCATGCGTCCATGAAAAACTATTTGCGCAAGATCTCAGCCTCCCCTCAAAATTGATTTACTGGTGTATGCAAAAGAACTGGAGACTAAAAATTAACTCCTGTTAAATAAACAAACAAGTAAAAAAAAAACAGATAGAATTTTCCTTTGTCTTTATATAATTCACTACATGTAATCATCAGCCATAGGATGCCAGAGAATGACAGTGGGGGTATTTACGTTTTCATAGTGAAAAACCGCCCACAAACTGCCCATAATGAATGTTGGCAACTAGACAGGGGCAGACCTCTCTTACCAAGGCCAGGGACTCTAGGTTGTACTGGGGGATCCCCAGATGTTTCCTAGCCAGCTGTGAGACCCTCCCGGTGTCTACCTGGGGGCCTTTCCCCAGTAGGATCCCCCCAGAAAGCCTCCCTTCAAAGCCAACCACGCTGAATACTTATAAGATGCCTAAACCACCTGAGCTGATTCCTCTCAACAGGAAGGAGCAGAAGCTTTATAATCATATAGAATAACATGCATGATATATATAGATGTGCATTTTAGAAGTGAAGGTTTAAGGCAGTAGGAGGCGCTGTCAATCCGCCCAATGCAGGCCAGGCAGGTTCTAAATTACCTAGAGCTGAACTATTTCACCAGTAAGTTACCTTGCCTGTTTTTTTTTTTTTGGCCTTTGAATCCACCAGAGGCACCCACCCTTAGCCAGCAGGTGGCAGCGCTGAGCCAGACGTCAGTCATCAGCCTTTAGGTGTGCGTCTGGCTACCCCCCCCCCCCCCCCCCCCCCCACATACCTCTGTGCTATGACCTCACTGCCTCGGAATGCAGGATCAGGCTCCCAGGCATAATGACTGACTTTGGCTTGCGGTTTTAAAAATGGGTGGCAGAGAGGAAGCATGTGGGGGGGGGGGGGGGGGTTGGGGGGTGGGGGGCAGACTGGTTTCCTCAAGCACGGCCGTAGCTCTGCCAGCATGCAGCATTTTGACATCTGGATCCACTTGGTGCTGACGGAACCAATATCCCGGTACCTAAGATATACTTTACAGCCTACATTATTGGATAAAAACTACACTGCTTCTAAATTTTAAAGCACTAGCAGCAAAATGCAGCGTTAAAGCAAGTGATGGTACAACTGGCAGTAAAGACCAAGTATATTTTGATACTGTGAGCCTGCGACCTTTTAAAGAAAACGATTCCGGTCATTTCTGAGAAGCAAAGGCCTTCGTAGACAAATGCCTATAGTCATGAAGAAGTCTTCAGTCTCGGTGTGACATCACGCCATATATGGGTTACGTTCTCACAAGATATAATGATCACAGCCTCACTGTTAATGATGTTTTTGGTAGACAGCGCCCCAGTCCCTGGGCTCAGCCTGGTGGTGTACAGAGGGCTAGATACCAAAATTAAAACTTTACCGATGCCCCCCCCCCCCACAATCAGATCAGCTCCCTGGGGAGTCCCCAATTTCTATTGGCTCTGAGTGATGTCAATCAGAGGACGTGCATCAGCGTTTTCTCATATTCATGTATGTGACTCAACCATAAATTTAATTTAATAGTAGTGGCAGCTTGAATTTTTTACAGTTGGAGCCCCCCCCCTCCCCTGTTGTAACCCCCCACTTCAGATCCATCCCTCCTTCCCCTGTAAATTACACAGAGCTGCTTCTTCAAACACGTGAAGGTGAGGTAACCCCATCTAGCTGTTTCCGGGCCGCCCAGAAACGTTCCCTGGGTTTAGCCCGTCATGTGGTTACATTCCTGCGCTGCTGGCACAGCCGGCCCAGGATGACTTCAGTTGGCCTCTGGGCCCGATAGCAGATTTCTCACTCAGCAATTCCAGTGTGTTCCCACGTTTGGGTCATGGCCCCGGTGACCGGAATGAGTGGCAACATCGGCGAGTCGTTGACGTGTTCCACTTTTGGCTTCGTAGAAATCTGTTATTTGTGACATCGCTCAATGTCCAAAGTTTATCAGCCCTGTTCACTGGCATTATTTTTGGCAAGGAAAAGCTGCTGTAGCATTTAAAATCTCACAGATCTACAAAGTAGCTGCAATATTACACTATCTGCAAAAAAACATGAATGATTTTGTCAGCAATAGAACGTGGAGACAAGCAACGGCTGAAACGTAATGCTGACTGGGTGTCTCACCATAGGAGTACATAGAGCCCTCTGGACAGCTGGGCGAGTTGGGAAAGAGCTCCCTCTTCAGGCAGCCATTGGGAGTGTCGACATCCAGCCGGGGCAGGGAGATGGCGTTCTTGATGATGGGCGAGATGAGGGGAGGGGGCGTGGAGAGATCCGCAGCGTCGGCCACTGGCCGGGTCGGGGTCCGGAGGACGTGCCGAAAGGTGCGGGAGAGGAGGCCGCTGGTCTTCTCAGGGGAGGAGTCGGGATCGGCTGCCCCGCCGTGGTTGCTGAGGAAGGAGGTGTCACCGAAGACGTCGCCGCCGCGACCCACGTGCATGGTGTGCCGGAAGTCGCCCAGCGGCGGGCTGATCATGTCGGCCGTCAGGTCGCCCTTGAAGCGCCGCTTGCCCTGCGAGTTGGACACCAAGCCCTTGATGCCCGACAGTTTGCCCAGATTCATGGCTGCAGCTCCAAAAAACCTGCGTGTGCAAAACAAATAATCAATGCCCCCCCTCAACTGCACCCCAAGTGACAAAGATAAGATTATTCTAACGTTTCATATTTTTGCATTTCATTATATTTCCACTTACAAAAAGATCATTCAACAAAAACATCATTATACCGCTTATACATGCTTTCAAAATGCCAAAATTAAAGTAAATAAAAGAGCGGATAGATGGTTTTTTTCTTGGTTCTGTTTATTGATCTTGGATGTTCCCCTTGACAACATAAACACAGGGGAAGCTTTCAAAATGTGAACTATTTCGCCAAAAGAAAGAAATAAGTAAACACGCATTGTAAAACGGTCACCTTTTTTTTTTTTTAAATAAATAATGGCAAACTAAGTGTTGACGATTAGATTCCGCCTCAATGTGAAAGACGTGTTTGCTTGCTGTTCTCCAAATCCATCGCATTTCAGTCATGATGGCTAAACCCAAATTATGCATCGTGGTTCCTGGAAAACACTATATGCGGACAGGGAAGTTCAGTTCCACACAGTTGTTTTGGGTTTTGCTTGTAAAATCTCGCTTCAGAAATAAATCACGGTCCAACTGCATAGGTCGTTGTGGTCATAGATTTTGAGCATTCATTCCTTATTTAAAGAAGCAAGACAAAGGGGAAAAAAACAGGTTTTCATCCTGTGGTTACTTGAAAAAAATTAATTTATGATTTTGTAAACATTGGTAGGGCAAACATTTTTAGTAACGTAAAGGTCAAGAAAGCACCTTCCATATTATGACTGTATGTCATCGGATATGTCGCGTCATTTCAAGAGGCAGTAAAATGGCGGTAAAAATGTTTGATTTTATATGAACTTGTGAAGTTTATATACAAAAAGGTTCAAAAGAATATTATCCTTTTAGAAGAATAAAACACAAACTTGGCTGTAATAGATCTTCATATGATGCCATCCTGTGTCTTGTTTCAACGTGTACTTAAAATATACACCTGTAAGATAAAAGATTTAAGCTCTGCCGCTCTATCCACGCCCCTGATCTGGAAGTGTTTTCTCTAGCCTGCTTATAAACATCCAAAGTATGCCCCAGCAGACAAAACACAGTTTTATTTTTATCCGAAAGCTCATAAGGCACTTAAACTATTATGATAAAATCACTTTGCATGCCATTTTGTAGTCTGACAACTCAGTTACTGTTGACACAGACATGCCTTTGCAGTGCAGAATCGATTCGGTTGTTTGGCTTGCTTTAAATTTTTTCGAGCATGGAAAACCTACCACAAAATTCGGCAAATTAACGTTTCCTGTGTCATATTCTGCCTACGAGATTTTTGATTTACCGTTATCACTGCATACCGAGGCAATATTGTCTTGCCTGTTACTGTCAGTGGCAAAACCACTGCGCTTCGATTTTGTCAGGCACATTTTTAGGGTACAGTTTTCAGCTGGAAAAGGGTGTGACCATTACACAGCACACATACCAAGAACCGATATCAGACAGTGACACTATCCCCTGGCCCTCGTGCAGTAATGTGTAGTGAACTCGATCTGGTTCAGCTGTCTGACAAGCTCCTTCTATGTAATCCCACCGTGGTTAGAGGGTGCTGGCACGTGCCCACAGGGTACCAAATTGAAAGGAGCATGTGCTTTAAAAGAACCATGTCTCCATGGCAACAGCAGCCTGCATCCAGTGCACCTCATGCAGTGCACCTCATGCAGTGCACCTCATGCAGTGCACCTCATGCAGTGCACCTCAGGATGCTCCATCATAACTCCTACTAGTCCTCAGACTTCTTGGGTGGTTTTGTTTGAATTGCTGTTCCACAGCTCAGCAGTTCTGCTGGTGCTCCAGGCGTTAAAAAGAAATCCTAGAATAAATTTGTCGTCACCTATGTATTTTTTAAGGCAGCAGATTAATGGGTGGTTCCCAGCAAACACACAGTAATAAAAGACCTGCGTGTCTGACTGGAGTTTTAGATCTGTCCTTAATTTAAGTTTCCCTACCTCTCTCTCCCCTGTCGCTCTTCTGTCATCCCAACTAAAGCAGCAAACAGTCAGTGTGCAAGTGACAATGACGTACAGATGCTCATGTAGTCACACCTCCACATCTTACTCTAAAATCAACGAATGCAGCCAAACTGATGCTTTCGTTCTTTCACGCGATGGCAAACACTATTTTAAGTAACACTTTTGAAATTTCCATGATTTATGCCACATAAATGCACATCAAACGTGACTCCTAACCAGCCGTTTTTATACACAAGTCCTGACATAATTTGGGGCTCGCTAGTGACCAGAAGCCAAGTTTGACTTGGCTTGTTGCAAATGATAATGATAGACTATTCTAAAGACAAAAAAATCAGGCAAAGATAGATGGTTTCTCAAGATGTTGGACTCCGCTCTGGGGTTGAGGAGACGCTGCGTTCTTGAGGTACCCAGGCATCTGGGTGTTACTGAGATGAGAATCGCGGGTTATTAATGTTGCGAAAATGAAATAATAAAGAAATCTGAGAAGTAAAAACCTTCACACCTCTTATTTGCTAAATAATGTTTCACTTCAGTGACTGTAGGTGTGGTGTATACAGTACAGGAGATTAACTGTTACTCTGACCAGTTAGGACAGGACTAATATGTTGTGATTAATACCGGACTGAGTTTAATGGTCTTATTGATTGCACCGGATGAACAGCAATCAGAATCTGCAACTCAATGAAGACAAGTCATCTAAGAGCTGATTAGCTTTTATGAAGAAGGTGGATCATCTGGGGAGCAGAACGCTGGATGCTTCTCTGAAACCACATTATGAAAGTATTCGAGTGTTTAGTCTAATTGTGTTTTTCCCATGAAACTTGATTAGATTACTTTTCCACTTCGTTTGAGCACACGGTTACACAGCTGACTGTCGTAGACATCATCGTGTAGCTTGGCGGAGACGTCTGTCCATAGCTGCTTACATAACTGACAATTAGCACAACCTAGCATCTTGCACAAGCCTGTTGGGATAAGGGTCACAGTCAAGAGGACCCTCTCGGGTTCTGAACCTTAAACCTTCTGGCTGTAGTTCGCTTGCCTTTACCACTGCCCCATACTGATTAGATGTTAATAATGCTGACTACAGAGAGACAGACTATATCTCTCCAAATTTTGTTTACAGTTCTGAGTAATCCATTCTTTTTTGTTTATCCCTCATTCCTGCTTTTCATCACTCCCTTCATATTTCAAGCTTCCTAATCACTAACTTGACCACATGGACAAACATACTATGAGATAAGACCTCATAAGACCTGTTTTCCAGTTTTTTTTTCCCAGACAAGAACTTCACTCAATAAACATTGCACCACTCAGTCATGAGATTACTTCCACTTATCAATACAGCGCATCTTCCCCCAATCTGTCCTCCTGGGTCTTTTCCTCACTCCCCACTCCCCTCCTTCGTTCACCCTCTCCTTCTCCAAAAGTATATATAGGCATACTTTTTTTGGATGCCAACTTGCATGGATGGGGGGTGGGGGGGGGGGTCAATGACAGGACCTTTACATTTTGGGAGTTACTCTGAAGCCGCTAACCCTCCCTGCTAAACAAATAAAACACTCGAATTTGTGCTAAAAATTTAGCCAAAGCACATTCCAAATGCTCTAATCTCACCCGAAACATTAAGCCAATACTTAAATGCTTGTCATTACAGTTCCCCCCATTACAGTTCATGGAGCCCTAATGTGCCCTAACCCCTCTGTTGGGTCTACACCGGGTGCCAGTCAAATCAACAGGATGTTTTGCGTGTTTTTAAACTATGGGAGATTCCACAAGGAAGCCATCCGAAACAAGTCTCAAACATTAGGAACCTTAAAAAGACGTTTACTTAAACCGGGGCGTCGCTGGGCTATTCTGAAGGGGGTTTAACGACCCCCCCCCCCCAAAAAAAAAAAATAAAAATAATAATAATAATAATAATAATAATAATAAATAGTAATAAATGTTTCCTAGACCCCCCCCCTCACATAAATGTACACTAATTAGTTTAAATCGCGCATCAATTTGCGTTAAAATCAGACCCCCTAGTTAACGCTTAATCGCCATTTTAACACATTTCTAACGATGCTCGTGCTCGGACGTTATCACAAAACACAATGTGCAAACAGTATAATGTGATACTATGCAAGCTTGTCCGTAATAATAAATATATTTAAATAACATATACAGTTGCATTATATCTATTAAAACTCATTTAAAATGAGTTCTATAATTTGTATTTTGGTTACTTTTATACTTCTGCTGCTTTTTTTCAGCCATTACCTTGGCGGGTTTGAGGTGGAATCACCTGTCTGAATCGCCCACTTTTTAAACAACTCTCAAACAACGAAGTGTTTACTTAGAGTTAAAAATAAATTCCCACTTTTAGAAAGAAAGCGCTGTGGCGGCGGGGATTATGGCAGCGAAGTTATTAAAACAACGCTGAAATAACAGACTGAAAGCTCATACGAGCTTAAAATGGAGAGCCACGAAGGGGCTGCTTTGTGTCCGCAGAAGCAAGTTTTTATTGACTTCAAAAATATTTTGCAACAGAAGTAGTTATACATGTACATGGACCAGCTGCAGACTGCATTCCTGCGTTATTGCAATGGAGACGCAAAAGGGTGAAAATAAAATCTGATTTAAAAATTGTCAGTACATTGTACAAGGCAGCTAATGAATTCGAGAGTCCATAAAAGCAGGAAGACGAAAGGAAATAAATACAAGATTCCGGACCAGATTATATATTGCGATCTATTCACCGGTAAACTAACGCTGCTGATCACGCTCCTGACCACGCGTCTGGTTTCTGTTCCCACGCGCTCTCTTGTATTTATTAACATATAAACCGCTACACCACACACTCTACACAATGACGACTGCCAAAATATCCAGATGATATTTTTAAGTTCAAACAAACTGTTATTTTATATTCCTTTTATTGCTAAACATTATGTCTGGGACGTTGCGTTGCGAAGTTTGCCCCTACTTTTATGCAGCCCGTATTATCAATAGTACATGACTGCAATCCATATTTCCTTTCATCAAATTCCATATAAAAAGCTTACCTTAAAACTTTTGGGAAACTCCTCGTAAGTGGTAACGTAACGTAAAAGCTTGTATCCGCAAACTCGTCCCTCGGCCAGCCTGCTGCATGTTACAGCTTACAGGGAAGCGTTTTCCTCCGGCGTTGCTTCCCGGCTCCCTCCCACCCCGGCTGATGAGTGCGGACCGCTACCCCGACTGGCTGGGACAGGGGGTGAGGCGGGCGGCGCTGGGGGCACGACAAAGAACTGATCGTATCACCACAAGTAAACTGACTATTTGTTTAACCGAGACGGTGTAGGGGAGGACCCAGAAACGCTCATGGGGCTGTTTGAAACGTATCCAGTGCTTTAAGCTGACAACCACGCGCGGTGATTTTTATTTACACGGACACTCTCTAAACCGAAAACCGGTCCTATGTCAGTATGCAGTCGGTTACTCCCGGGTTTCTGCACTCCAGGCTTACAAATATACAATATTTACAATTTAGTTAAGGTTTGACCACTCTCCTTATGACGGTGCAGATATGGTTTATTAATTTTAAATGCATTACTTATAAATGTTTAGAGAAACGCCACAACGAAGCCTGAACTTACAAATTATGTCCATCTGTTTCCCAGTTCGATTATCCAGTCCACAGAACCCAAAACTACTTCTGCAAAGGGCAGTGTGTGTCCTTGTAGGATAAAAATGGTTATTCATTTACAAATGCCATGCGGCTGGTCTTTTCCACAGGAGCCTGAAGAACGGCAGGTGTTCTGTTAGGCCTACAGGTGAAAAAACACTCAGATTTGTCCAGGCAAAGGACAGTCATATGTGCAATAATTATGACATTCATAGCCTATATCCAACAATGGTGAAGAGGCGCAAGCAGAAGCTATCTCCACACTCCCTTTTAAAATCATATTTTATTTTATTTTATTTTAGAACTTGTATTTCTTCAGTATGTCTGGTATATTACCAATATATAAGAAAACCCAAAAATCAGATGTTGCCGTGAAGGTTTGACCAATGCTAAAACCTTTAGCTGGTCTACTATAATTGTTGTTAATAGCAGTGCCTGACGTTTGTATTATATCGGTCAAGCCAAGCATACTGTGCTCTCCGATTCCGTTAAATGCCTAATGAATTTAGCTAAAGTTTACCCTTACTGGATGGATCAGTCCCAGCTGAATAGGGTCTCTCTGGCGTTGGGTGAGCACATAGGTCAGTCCCCAGTGCAAAAAATCATCACGACAGGAAGGATGTGACCTCACCAGCAGGAATCCGGCACATCAGTGGAAATCAGTCCTTTCAAAACGATCGCGGCCCTGCAGTTGTCGTTAAAAAAAAACGCTAAAATACGATCTTCTCTGTTTTACGCACACTAATATTTATAACTCTGATGCTTTACAGCGAGACTTTCTTTCGGCAGCTCTCAAAATAAGATGATGCGTGTTTACTGTGGAGATGACGTCCTGGGTGGGAGTTTGCGGCCTCCGTCTGCCTGCTTCTGTGGAAACAGACTCTGAGCTGAGGTCTACGTCCATTAATGTGTTGGCATTTAAAGTGTGCTGCGGGGGACAGTTCTTCACAAAGAAATTTAACGGATGCTGTGGACAGGTGATGCGTACTTGTCAGCCTAAGTGCGATGAAAACAGAGAGATGATTATAAAACCTTAATCCCATCATCTTTAAAGGTAGGGTCTCCTTAAGCTTACTTGGAAGGGTGGGTGGTTCTTAACGATAAAATTAGCCAATCATACAGCAGTAAACCAGGAGACTTGATACCTGTGGTGAGAAGTCTATGTTCACATGTACAGTCAGGAGTGTAGGAGAGAGTTTGATATTGGGGGAACACAGGTTATTGCTTTACAGACGTCTATTTATTGTGGAAATTTAGAGGGTACCTGCCCCCCGGGTTCCTACGCCCCTGCTTACAGTCCGTCTCTCCTTTCCTTTCTCGTTTTCTTTCTCTGTCTCCCTCTCTCCGTGCCCCATGATCAGAAGAATGCCAGCTATTTTGGTTTTTAAAAACACACACAGCTTTTGGATGTTACTCAGGATCTGGATCCCTGAAGGGAGTTTACCCCACCCCCTCGCCCCCACCCCCGAGTATTCTTCTGTAGACACCAGAAGATCTGATGACTTAAAGCTTTGGGATGTGGGCCCCGGGCCCTCTGAGGTAAGCAGAGGGAGTGAGGTAAGCAGGGGGAGTGAGGTAACTTGACTGATCCTCGGTCCTTTTAGGGAAGACTGCTGTCTCCATTTCAAAGAGGATGACTTGACAGTCAAAAGATTGTAGATTTTTCTTTTTTTGCTTTAAGTTTGGGTGGAGGGTCGGACTCCTCTCAGTGTCACACATAAGCAGAGCACAGCCCTGCAGACATCCAAGTGATGGTCTTGACGCCTGGATTCACCCCGATATTGCACTGTTTAGAAATACTTCTCAGGCATAGCCACGCTCGTCGTGTGAGAGCGGAGTGAGTTGGAGGTCATTGTCCAGAGAGCTGGCTTCCCTCCAGGGACATGGCTTGTCATTAAACTGCATGAAAACAAACAGGGCTCTAGCATCCAGGATTACTCTGCTCCAGCCTGAAACTCTTGGTGTAACTCAGCAGTGGGTCAGAGGCGTAGAAACACTACTTTGAATTGTCAAAGCCCTGCTAACCTCACAATATCCTTTCTAACTTCACAATGCATGCTGAGTTTTGGCTAATGTTGCCCATAATTCAACATTAAGTTTACGATCTAAAAATGCAGCTGATTGGTGAATAACAAATCGCAACACTCAATGAGAAATCAATACCGTTCGCCTCACCTAAAAGTCACGTTTTCGGTTTTTAAAATAAAACATATATCATTCAGCCGTTTGTTTTCGAAGTTTTATCGCCTTGCGTTACATTATTTGTAGGGAATTGTTTCATGATTGTTCTTCGCTGCATTTTTAATGATGCTGCTAAAGTTTCCCAGGAACTGGCTGGCTTTGGGTCTTACTGGAGTCTAAAAACATTATTGGTGATTAAATGCTTATGGCGCATGGAGAGAGATTAAGGAAGTGAAGCGGTCCAGAATTTTTGTTTTGTTGAGTTTATGCAGGTAGTATATTGGTTATTGCAGTTTTCATTCCCTAACTCATCTGTCTCATTGTTCCAGTGTTGTTGACGGGACAATCATCCATCCATCCATCTTCCAACTGCTTATCTAATGCATGCATGCAGATAAAGATAATGAGAATGATGACAAATGATTGTAAATATCTATATGGGTGTTGGATGTGTGTCACTGGATGATTCGGAAAATTTGGATTTGCACAGCAGAGTTATCAGGAAAGCTGTGAAGTAAATAATGTCTGTTCTTCGCAGTGGAGAATCGTCAGCTTCAGCGTGACTCAGCAGGCCTTCAGGCTCCACAGCATCAATGACGGCATGTCTGGCCGGACAGCAGAGGAGCCCTGAGGTTGGGTGACACCTTCAGACTAGCAGATATCAGACGTGACTTCTCTCAGCCACCCTCACGTTCCTGTTTGGGTTCCGCATGGGGAAAACGGGAGCTTCCTGTGCTCAGCGACTGGGGCGAACAGCTGTAGCGGGAGAGGAGTCCAGAACGCCTCGCGGCCTCATTCCTGTTTGCAGTTTCAATGGCTCTTATTTTGTTGTTCCGGAAGTGAGAATGAGCCGTACACGCCTGGCTGGGGGCGGCCTCGTCTAAACACATGCATGTTTAGATGAACCATTTCCACACGCTACGTTCAGCCTGTTTATAAGTAGGGCCAGTCACCCCAACGAGGGCCTGTGTGTGATAATATCCAATATTCACAAAGAAATCAACAATGTCGAATGAGTGTATGAAGGTAAGATATGCCCTGAGGGACAAACAGCGCAAAGAGTCTCATCCATCTTGGTCATTACAGTCTGGGGCTAGATAGTGTTTGCAGACTACCAGAGCTTGCCAGTTGCTTACTTTCTAAAGCCCCAATGCATAATCAGTTATCCAAGAGTATTCCCAGTTATCTCTGGAACGTTGGGCTCCCGGACAAACACACTTCATTCCTTCCTGTTCGCTGCCTTCATGCGTATCACGTGTTAAATGACCTATGTGATCCTTTAATTGTTCCAGATTAGCGGGTCGCTGTTCACCTTTCGGTAATCAGGTTTCTCCGCAGACAGACGTGTGACAGCTGAGCATGTGATTCGTTCTGTGATTCGAGTCACATTTGGAGGAAGGGAGCCAGGGAGTGGGAAAGGGGAGTGAGGTAAGCAGGGGGAGTGAGGTAAGCAGGGGGAGTGAGGTAAGCAGTGGGAATGAGGTAAGCAGGGGGAGTGAGGTAAGCAGAGGGAGTGAGGTAAGCAGTGGGAATGAGGTAAGCAGTGGGAGTGAGGTAAGCATGGGGAGTGAGGTAAGCAGAGGGAGTGAGGTAAGCAGTGGGAGTGAGGTATGCAGCGGGAGTGAGGTAAGCAGGGGGAGTAAGGTAAGCAGCGGGAATGAGGTAAGCAGGTGGAGTGAGGTAAGCAGAGGGAATGAGGTAAGCAGGGGGAGTGAGGTAAGTAGTGGGAATGAGGTAAGCAGTGGGAGTGAGGTAAGCAGGGGGAGTGAGGTAAGCATGGGGAGTGAGGTAAGCAGCGGGAGTGAGGTAAGCAGCGGGAGTGAGGTAAGCAGAGGGAGTGAGGTAAGCAGGGGGAGTGAGGTAAGCAGAGGGAGTGAGGTAAGCAGGGGGAGTGAGATAAGCAGGGGGAGTGAGGTAAGCAGGGGGAGTGAGGTAAGCAGCGGGAGTGAGGTAAGCAGCGGGAATGAGGTAAGCAGAGGGAATGAGGTAAGCAGGGGGAGTGAGGTAAGCAGCGGGAGTGAGGTAAGCAGCGGGAGTGAGGTAAGCAGAGGGAGTGAGGTAAGCAGGGGGAGTGAGGTAAGCAGAGGGAGTGAGGTAAGCAGGGGGAGTGAGATAAGCAGGGGGAATGAGGTAAGCAGGGGGAGTGAGGTAAGCAGAGGGAATGAGGTAAGCAGGGGGAGTGAGGTAAGCAGCGGGAGTGAGGTAAGCAGGGGGAATGAGGTAAGCAGGGGGAGTGAGGTAAGCAGCGGGAGTGAGGTAAGCAGGGGGAATGAGGTAAGCAGGGGGAATGAGGTAAGCAGGGGGAGTGAGGTAAGCAGCGGGAGTGAGGTAAGCAGGGGGAATGAGGTAAGCAGGGGGAGTGAGGTAAGCAGCGGGAGTGAGGTAAGCAGAGGGAATGAGGTAAGCAGGGGGAGTGAGGTAAGCAGCGGGAGTGAGGTAAGCAGGGGGAATGAGGTAAGCAGGGGGAGTGAGGTAAGCAGCGGGAGTGAGGTAAGCAGGGGGAGTGAGGTAAGCAGCGGGAGTGAGGTAAGCAGGGGGAGTGAGGTAAGCAGCGGGAGTGAGCCAGAGAGAGGCAGAGAGAAATGAAGGACCATGCATGCAGGCAGGAGTGGGAGGAGGTGCAGATTGAGGGGAGCAGAAAGGGGGAGGAATGAAAATGGGGGGCTAGTAAAACAGGATGAGAGCTTCCCAGACTGAAGAAAGGATGCCTTTCCAGGAAATGACTTTTACACAGTTTGCAGTGGCAGCCAGAAACCGTTAACCCCTGTGTGTGTGTGTGTGTGTGTGTGTGTGTATGTGTGGGTGTGTGTGTATGTGTGTGTGTGTGGGTGTGTGTGTGTGTGTGTGTGTGTGTATGTGTGTGTGTGTGTGTGTGTGTGTGTGTGTGTGTGTGTGTATGTGTGTGTGTGTGTGTGTGTGTGTGTGTGTGTGGGTGTGTATGTGTGTGTATGTGTGTGTGTGTGTGTGTGGGTGTGTGTGTGTGTGTGTGTGTGTGTGTGCCTCGACTCGTGTGTGTGTGTGTGTATGTGTGTGTGTGTGTGTGTGTGTATGTGTGTGTGTGTGTGTGTGTGTGTGTGTGCCTCGACTCGTGTGTGTGTGTGTGTGTGTGTATGTGTGTGTGTGTGTATGTGTGTGTGTGTGGGTGTGTGTGTGTGTGTGTGTGTGTGTGTGCCTCGACTCGTGTGTGTGTGTGTGTGTGTGTGTGTGTGTGTGTGTGTGTGTGTGTGTGCCTCGACTCGTGTGTGTGTGTGTGTGTGTGTGTGTGTGTGTGTGTGTGTGTGTGTGTGTGTGTGTGTGTGTGTGTGTGTGTGTGACATGTATGGATTTTTCACTGGGGCCACCGGACATTTAGGGGGAAGACAAAGAGGCGGGAAAATCCCACAGCTAATTAACAGGCTTTTCAAGGGAAAATGTGAAGTTCCAGGGTCTCCGAAAAGTCCTGCACTTGTTCTAGTCCCACCAGGAACTACTGATCAGTGCTAATTTACCCGTCAGGAATTCAGACAGGAAAAAGGTGACACCATGACATCATTTCTGTCTAAACGGGGACGGTGAATACTATAGTACGACTTCATTTAGCTGTACATCATGGGGCACTCATACAATTTATCCATCCATCCATCCATCCATTACATCCATCTTCCAACCTCTTGTCCTGAGAAGGGTTGCAGAGAAAACGTCGGGTATGTGCACAGACTGTGGCTTTGTAATTCCTGTGCACGTGGAACACACAGGGGGCTGCTGATGTGTTTGGCAGCACGCAGAGGCCGGCCCGTGCCATTGCAGGGCCCTCTGGAGACCAGCAGAGGCAATTTCGCGCCTCCAGACCAGACGCTGTGAGAGGGAAAATCATTTCTCTTCTGAGGGAGCCTATTTCCTGCCTCAGACCTTTTATTCTGAACATGCAGACTGAATGCGCTCTGTGGCAGCTGTGCAGAATTCGTGCGTGTGTGTGCGTGTGTGTGTGGGTTATGTTTGCCTGTTATTTTGAACATTTTTCATGTCCCCACAAAGATTTGTGAATGTAATCAAAAAACTAACAATGCCAAAAGCTTGTATTTTGCTTGGTTACTTATGATTAAGGTGAGGGCTGGGTAGGGGTTGAGGTTGTCATGTTGGGACTAGAGTTTTCCCCACAGAAATGAATGTAGAGTTCATACAAAGATATGATTACTAATTGTATATGTGTGTCTTTGTGTGTGTATCGCTCCCCTTTTATGGCTACTTACTTAGAGATACCCACAAAGCTCCTGTGAGGTAAACAATTTAAATGCTTTTCTTTATGCATCATTAGTTGCATTAACATTGATGTCGTGTTTGCGTCTGTGGGTGGAAAGGCTGCAGAAAGTCTCTCTGCTTAAAAATTTTAATTGAAATATTACTTGTGGTCAGGATCATCACTAGATATGAACGAAAAGTGGGGGGGGGGCTAATCCTTCTCTGGGGGGGGTCTGTTTCAATGGAAATGAATGAGAACACACTAATTTAGCTAAACCCTCCTAAAACAGCCTTCGTGATGCACCCCCTACCCATGAGATGCCTGATTTCTTCAGTCTGCTTCGTCTAACCAGTTCATTCCTGCTGCTGACGCATTTGCTCGTTTCCCAGCTAGCGTGCCCTTGCTACACTTTGCGCTAATTCGGCTTAGCTCTCCATGTGGAAGGGAAAGCTAACGGTTAACATCCAGCCCCAATTTATTCTCTTGCTCATTTTTGCTTAAAAGCAAATATTTATGTGAACGTGTAGCCAGGGAGCGAGTCCAGGGCCATGGCCAGAGCTGCTATTTGAAGTCGATTAAGAGCTGGAAGGGAAAGGAGGTCTGGTGTTATGAAAGCCAGATGTTGGCTGCCATGGATGAAGGGATGGAGAAGAGCGGAGAGCAGAGCCCGTACGGCAGCCGCCTGGCCGGGAGCGGAGCCCTGCTACGAAGCCCAGGGGATAAAACAAATTAGGGCCTTGGAGTAGTGGACCGTCGGCGCGAAAGTAGAAAGGAAGGTGGCCCAAAACCAACATCAGCTCGGCAAGTTTGCTGCCATCAGCTGGGCCCCGCGCATCCTGTCTGCGTAACGGGGAGAGTGCCCAGCTCCAGCCACTGCGGCGGGAGGGGGTGTGCATGTGAAAAATGCAGAAAATGGGTCTCATACGTGGGGACGTGTATGGCTTTCTTGTCTCACATATGCACGCCGTTTCACGCCGCTGCAGAATACTCGCGCACACTGGTACCCACACGTTCAAATCATTCAGCGTCCATAAATCTTGCGCGACCGTGACGCCCTTGGCGCGACGTTTATAAGCTTCCTGTCGGGAACGGGGCCCTCGTCTGGGCACTTAGTTCCTCTTTGAGGGGTGTGGTGTTGAGGGGCAAGGGAAAGCCTAACCTACAGTATTTGTTTGGACTGGGTCCTCGTTTCCGCCAATTCTGACCCATCAGGAAACTTGACCCGGCTCAGAGACAATGGACTATTGTACTAGTGGGTTTGGCTTCTTCACAGGGCTAAAACAGGAAGACCAGCTTCGGGGCACACACTAAGACACAGCAGCACTCTGAGGTTTGTAAACCGGGATAAATATATCCTTGAAACTATCCTCGGGTCAGATTCTTCAATTGCTTGATTGGTGCTGTTTTGGTTACCGGATTGATTAGCTTTCCGCTTACAGTTCTGCTTTTTTTTCTCCTTCTTGTTACATCTTTCATCTCTTTTCTTTGTTGTGTTCCACTGAATAGGAGACTTTATAGCAATGCATAGGCTGTGTCCAGGAATTAAACAATTCACTGCACCTACAGCAGGGAGTGGCCACATCCCTGGGAGGTCAAGGCCATACAGTATCTGAAAAAGGCCCCGTGAAAACACAGCCGTCTTGTCATGTCGATGCAATGGGGGCCAATCTGCTAGCAGAGGCCCAGTAATGCTGTGGAGGCATGTGGGGCGTGTGGGGTGAGTGGGGGCAAGTGGGGCGTGTGGGGTGTGTGGAGCGAGTGGGGCGTATGGGGTGTGTGGGGCGAGTGGGGGTGTGTGGGGCGTATGGGGTGTGTGGGGTGAGTGGGGGAGTGTGGGGCGAGTAGGGGTGTGTGGGGCGAGTGGAGTGTGTGGGGTGAGTGAGGGTGTGTGGGGCGAGTGGAGTGTGTGGGGCGTGTGGGGGTGTGTGGGGGCGATTGGAGTGTGTGGGGCGAGTGGTGCGAGTAGGGGTGTGTGGGGCGTATGGGGGTGTGTGAGGTGTGTGGGGGCGAGTGGAGTGTGTGGGACGTGTGGGGGTGTGTGGGGCAAGTAGGGGTGTGTGGGGCATATAGGGGGGCGTGTGGGGGCAAGTGGAGTGAGTGGGGGTGAGTGGAGTGTGTGGGGGCGAGTGGAGTGTGTGGGATGTGTGGGGGTGAGTGGGGCATATGGGGTGCGTGTGGGGGCAAGTGGAGTGTGTGGGGCGTGTGGCCCCCATTGCTCACGGTCAGCATGTGCTTCCTCCTCTGCGTATACTGCTGTATCTCTTAGGCCCCAGGAGAGCTGTTCGGTCGCGTGCGATAGTGAGATAGTGAAAAAAGAAACAAAGACAAGCCTTTAGCAGAGGATGGTTTCAATCCATCGACCTCTGGGTTACGGGCCCAGCACACTTCCACTGCACCACTCTGCTCCATAGTCACTCATCCCCCTCATCCCCCCCTGGCCACTCTCCTTTGTCTTTGCATCACTCAGGAAAACCAACACATCTTAGTCCCTGCAGTAATATATGGGTTACCTGAGTAAAACAGGGCAAGGATCCCCGTGAATGGGATGCCAGTCCATCGTGCATTAAAAACATGAAATGATGCTTTATTTTTTTATGTGCTTTATTTTTCATTTGCATAAGTATGAGCACAGGTACATTGGAATGCATGTGTTTGCAAATCCCATCTCACTAGCCTTTGAAACATGACACACATATACAGTTGACAGTTAGGCTTAGAGTCTGAGCGTAGTGCCAGGCTATTTTTTTTAGTGCCCCTGGAGCAGTTTGGGAGGATGTAAGGACCTTACACAAGTGCCCAGGGGAGATGTGACTATTCTGCTGAGTCTTGAACAGGTCACCTTCCGATTGCAGGCACAGAGGATTAAACCAGCGAGGTAAAGCCCCCACACACAGAGCCAGGGCCAGGAATAGAGCCCACAACCCACAGTGACAAACACTGAGATTAATGAGCTGAGACATCAGGTAGTGTGGGGTTTAGGGTCCCTTAGCCATAACCAAGTGGTGACAGGTTCAAGGTCCATTAGATGCTCTACAGCACACCCTGCTGGTAAGTGGCTGATAGCACTGTGCTCAAAATGCTTTGAAACCTCATGTTCCATAGAGCAGTATTCCTCAAACTGGGGCTCGGGGACCCCCAGACGGTCCAGCAAAAATGCAGCGAGCTGGGAGAGAGCAAAAACATGGAGCATCTGTGGGTACCCAAGGACTGGATTGAGAAACGCTGCCATCGAGCAACAGGAAGCCTTTGGCTGATACGAAGCATATTAGAGCAGGTATATGTTATTGATGAAAACTGGGGGCTTTTGATTTGGGGGAGAGGGGTGTTCTGATGAGCGTTCCCCAAAATCCCAGTGTCCCCTTAAACCGTCCCTTCGCATAGACGAGTGCCTTCACAGGCACACAGACAGATGGACCCAAGACGAAAAGGAAAAGAAATTAAGTCATCCATTTATAGTCGTCTCAGACTCCAGAAGTGGCCGCACTGAAATGTAAGATCTCGACGCTCTGGGACTGCGTGTGCGCCTGTGTTTGTATTTAGCTTTGCACGTGTGGTAAAGTGGGAGATTGTAATTGCAGACTGTGTCTGTGCGGCACTGTCTCTGTGTGTGGAAATAGACAGGCAGATTGTGTAATTGTGTACTGTTCCTTTTTTACAAGAGTCGAGCTGTTTTGAGGAAGATGTAGTGGGAGGGTGAAGTGTGGGTGGGGGAGGCGTTAGGAAGGAAGCAGAGATGGAGAAAGAGGGGATCTCCCACCCAGTTCTGAGACCCCCCTCCCTTCCCAAAGCCTGGAATCTGTTGGACAGACAAGTGAGCAACCTTTTTTAGTCACGGTTATGCCATCAGAGGACCGAGGGACCCAGGGGCTGCCTGGAACCCCAGCCTGGAACCTGAGACTCTCCTGCCCGTGGCTCAGTGCCCGGAGCATTTCTGGGTTTGGACTGAGCAAAGAAATGCAGCCCACGCCTCACCAAGCCACAAGCCATGGGAACACTAGTCACAGTATGAAAGGCCAGCAACCTCTACACTGCACACGTGAACTCATTGGTGTGGGTGTGTGTGTGTTCAATTACACAAAGCCTGCCTCATGTTATCCTACTGTAACCCTGCATCGCGGGGGGATGACTAAAAATAAAATACACAGAGTCATGTAAACAAGCCGCAGTGAAATGCACACACAGGGCCGGCAGAGGGACACGTGGACCGGGGGCGTGAGGGATGGACAAACGCCGGCACTGGGACCGCAGCTGGCAGCTTCGCTCAACAACGCACATTTTCCACTCCCAGAATGCAACGGGGGCACTGTCAGTTTAGGTCTGCACAGTATATGGTGCACATTTCTGCCTTTCTGTGTGTGTGTGAGCACACATGCGGTTGAATATGGGCTGTTTATAAGACTAAAGCCAGTTCGGGTCACATAAAAATCATACTCTGACACTTCGCTCTCCCAAAACAAGGGCTTGCATCTGCCGCCTGCTCCAGCGGTGTTTATAATCACATGAAGAAATGACACTGTGTAAAGTGAGTCTAATAAGTCCTTCTGGAATCCTGATTCATTCTGCTCATGCAATGGCTGCTCTAATTATATCCTTAAAAACTGTTTTACTATTCTGGACCATTTTTTCTTTTCTCCAATAACAACCAGGATCTCACATAATGCAAAACCACCCATGTCTAATAAACAAACATCCTTTCCAGTAAATTAGTTGCATACTTGTGAAAAAAGTTGGACCCAGGTATTTCTCGGGACAAAACAGCAGATTCTAAAACGGCAAAAAAAAAAAAAACAAACAAGTTCCTTGGCAAAATGAAGTAAAATCTTAATTTTAATTGGAAATGTGTGGTGTTGCCATGGCGGTAGGAAAATGGTATGGTCTTCATTCCCATAATGCAGCTGTTGCATCCTGATGGTCCTTGCAGCCTGTTTCATGTGGGTGAAATTCCTGTCCGTGACAAACCGATCATAATCTAGTCCGGATGGCGTGACCCAGACCTGGATGCTGTGACGTGTTTACAGGCCCCGGAATCAACTGCAGGGCAGCTGTCCCCAAAATGTGCCCCTAGAGGAACTGCCACAGGGTAAAACACAGTAAGAAATGTCACATTACTGACAGCCAGGACCAGTTGAATCGCCCTCCACCCAGTGTGACATCCTTATGTATCACTCCCACCCCTCAAACACAGAAGATAAAAAGCTGAATTCTCTGCTGGGACAATGGCCCTGTTGCCGTGCGGTGACAGGGCGGGAGCTGAGGCCCAGCTACTGAAAGACCGCTAATGTTGTCTCTGCCAGAAGCGGGACAGCAGCGTTCTAGGCACTACGATTCAGGACAGTGGACGCACCCCTGGGTCCCTCAAAGGGCTCCCTGTCACTGGCAGGAGGATGGAACACTGGGAGGGGCACTAACAACAGAGCAAAGGACAGAAAAGAAAAGAAAATTGATTCAAGTGAATACATTTATATTCATTTATCTGACATGTTTACCTAAAATGAGGGGTTAAAATTTTGGATTGTTAATACAATACTCTTGTTCAGCTACATACGTACACAAGCTACATGCACACATTCCTAATGTGGATACCATGGAGGATCAGTAGGGGGCACTGTTGCCTCACACACCTCCAAGGTTAAAGGTTTTAATCCCACTTCTGCTCTGTGTTCGGGGCTTGATATCATGTGGGTTTCCTCCGCACCGATAGGTTAACCGGTGTCACCCATTGCATGTGCTGGAAAACTACGGACGCAAAACCGACACATAGTCTGATCATCGGCACGGCAGCTAAGCACCATATTTCTGCGGCTTGATTTTTCAGCAAAATGCTTCCATGCATGTAGTAATTCAGCAGGTAGCATTGCTGCCTCATGCCCCCAGGGGCATGGACTTTGCATACTTTCCATCCACAGAACACCACGGAGCCTCTGGCACCGCCCTGCTCAGACGCTGTGACATAGAAGTTAAAGGCTGTTAAAGATTTGCCTACCTGCACTCAATCCTAACTTCCCAGCCCTGCTGACCAGACCGGCGGCCTTTCATAGAGTAAACCTGAGTTTACCATGTTCATTTCTTTCCTACCTACTCAGTTCCACTCACGTTTAAGTGACACCCTTTGCAAAAGTTTCCTCAAAGTGCTGAGCATTTAGCACCAGAAACCACAGACGAAAAAACAGTTAAGTTAAAATGCCCCAGAAGTCCCAAGGCTGAATAAAGAAAATAAAAGAAAAAAAAAAACACAAAAGTCAACTTCACTCCGTACAAACCACCAACAGGCATGCGTGTGTCCTTGCCGCTAAATCCAGGCACGGAACGGTACCTTGTACTATAATTCGGACTGGCGCTACCTTACTCTTTTAAATGGCCACTGGCTGCTCATTCGAGGAACAAAGACAGGAACTTCAGCAGGAGGCGCCGCGATTAAGGAAACACGCTCCTAATCAGCCCAGATCCATATCTGGTCGCTGGTAATTTACCCACCGGGCGGTAGGTAACCTGTATTTCCATAATAAAACATCCATTGGTAAAAGTTGGTATAATTGCAAGTTGCTTTAGATGGAAATGTCAACTAAGCAACGAAATAACACTTATTGCGTTGCCGTCATGTTTTTATTTATTTTATTTAGAAATTCTTCTATTTCGGACGGTGTTACTAGAGTCACCCCCTCCGAGCCGTGACAGTGAAGTCAGTAAAACGGCCAAGAGCAGCTGTACAGAGGGGGCGGGATGATTAACTGCGGTCTGTAATTAGAGTCCGGCGGCCATGCTGTGCATAGCGTGCACTTCTGCAGAATTATGGCTATTACTGTGCTAAGTGCAAAAAGCTTCGCATCGGGAAGCCGCAGTTAATGAAATACGCAGGCACGACTACAACTGTACAGGCACATCTCACCCGAGCGCCAAACACGAATCCTACGCGCAGCGAACACTCCCACGTCTGTGCATTAACTGTACGGCCAAAAATTCCTTTCGGTGCATTTGAATTTCAAAAACGTAAACAAATCAAACATACACAATCACTTCAGCATTGGTAAGTATACAGGTTTGTTCCGTAACTATTTCTTAATTTTCTCATCAATCTTACATCACCGGCTCCCTCTAGAGGCCATCGCATGAACTCCTACATTATAGGTGATATGTTGGAGATTACTTATTACACGCACTTTCCGGGTGGGAAGCAAATGTTTTTCCTAAGCGACTTACTCTTTTTAGGGCCGAATGTGTTACTAAATGATATCATAAATTATAATTATTATAACAGTACCTGCCACACATTACTGCTTTGGCACCTTTCTGATAAATCTTTAAAATCACCTCCTTTGTTGCAGCCCTTAGCTGACCGTGGTCCATTTCTTCCTCTCAAAAATGGAGCAATCAGGTGAATAACCGGATGCCATAGTAGCTTCCAAAAATTACCTGCACATGAATCAGGGTCTGCAGGTCGCTAGATCCCGGACCCAGCCACCTCAGCGCATTGTTGGACTTCGTACACGAATAAAGGCACAAAGATTCGAATCTATGAGACTCAAGCAGCTGATGTTACTTCCGTGGAAGATAAATTACCAAATATCCTCCAAAACATTCTTATTGGTCAAGTTCATTACTGTGACGCTGATCCTTCCTCCTTTATCTCCAGCTTTCCCAGACACAATGTTTTTCACCAACCCACAGGATCTTCTCTTAATGCACCCCAAATGTGACCTTTCAACATACTTAGGCCTCAAAGATTAGCCCCAACTTCAAGGCAGAATCATTCTCCGGCCCTCCATCATTCACATGCCTTAATGGCGTGACTTACACGTTTGCTTAAAGATTAATGCTGAATTGCCAGCAGGCACATACATCTGGAAGGGAAGTGTTCGCACACTTAGATGTCTGTGAGCACGCCATGAGTCACATGACCAGGACAAACAAACGAATCTTCAGTGCACAAAGATAAACCAAAACAGGGTGCTGATCTACCAACTCAACTTGTGCGAGATGGTCAAATTTAACTCACCGAAATGCTAGTTTATTGTGACACTTTCCCAAGAAAACATCCAACAGCGAGCTGAACTAACGGCAGCAACAGAATGATCAAATGTAAATGGAACAAAACAGGACTGAACAGCACTCCTCTTCCTTTTCTTTAGAAGACCGTTGCTGGGCTTCTTCTAGTCTTCGCAGAGGGAGTACAGAAGTGCTATCTGTTCTGCGTACTCGAACCCTGGGCTGCAGAAAAACAAGAACAATTACATATACTATATCAAACAACACAAGGGAGAAGCTGGAGAACAGGTGAATCCTATTTTTGTACAAAGTAGTTATTTATAATGAAAATACTTTATAGTGCAGCATACAGTCAAACATTTCAGCCGGTCCAGTCTCCATCACCCATTATTGTATGGTCCTCCTGCACTAATCAGACACTGTCCATGTTTATTGTTTACAGGGGATTATTGTGCTGGGAATTATTTAGGTAGTGCTGCAGGACAAAAAAAAAATCTTTCTTGGTATTTGCAATAAAGATCTATGTTATACACCTTTAATGAGGACTTGGCCAGCTGTGTATCAGAACGATGCTGTCTGCCACCCCCCTTCCCTCCCGTCTACAACTTACCGACCAGGAGTTTCCAGGATGAGAGGGATGTTGTCAAGCAGTGGTTCATTCACGATATCACGGAACGTGGCTAGCCCAATTTTGCCGCGTCCGATATCTTCATGACGGTCCAGGTTACAGCCAAGACCACCTGTGGACAAGAATCGGACTGAAGAGCGAGGACCTCAAAGGCCATTTCTCTTTGCAGTGACATAGAAGGCAGATTTGTGGTCCTGATGACCCATAGTGAACGAGGGATTCAGCAGAGCTACAATACTGTCAAAATTAGTTAAATATTTACTGAAGTATTTTCAAAATTTCCAAATGAAAGCACAGTTACAATTTTTAAACTTTGATTTTGATATCTGAAAGACAAATATATGCCACAAAAGATTATTTAATTTGGGCAACAATATATTTATGAGGCATAATGAGAGAGGGTGAGGTAGTCTACCTTTTGAGTCATTGAGATGAACGGCACGAAGATACTGGAGCCCCACTATCTTATCAAACTCCTCCAGCACCGACTTCACCCCTCCCGTTGCAGACAGGTCATACCCTGGTGAGAAAGGCCAATACTCAAGGTCTTCTAAAAGACTAAATGCATTTCTACGACTCTCGCTAAAGATTACTGTTCATTCAAAGCAAGCTAGATTAACATAATACTTGATAAGAAATGATAATCAAATGAAAAGAGGGAAGACACATCCCCAGGAGTGAGGGTTAATTAGTACATTTGGTGCTACCCTTCTAAACCTGTTGCTTCTAGAATAGGGCTGTCACTTTTTAAAAAAATCTACGAATGAATTTCAAATGTTAAGCAATTCATTGGAATATATATTCGATTACCTTAGGGGCGAAAAAAACGCTTCATGTTCAAACGAATGTTCGAATGTCAGTTAAAAAGTGACAGCACTATTTTAGAAGGGCCTCTTCCGGGGCAATTCACCTCAAATAACTGATCTACTATAGCATGACTAGCAGGATTAAATAGTTTTATCACTGCAACCTGTGATACAGCATTATGCTAATGCCTGTGTAAATTTAAAAAGCCCTCAGCGTGCACTTTGAGAAACGGCGCTACGCACCAGCGGCGAAAGCGTGGCACGTGTCCAGGCAGACCCCAACGCGACTCTTGTCCCGCACCTTGTCGATGATGCCCCGCAGCTCGCTGAGCTGCCCACCCACGGTGCTCCCCTGTCCGCTCATGTTCTCCAGAACTGTCAAAAGAGAAGGCGAGAGGGACAGCTGCTGAAAGTGCAGCTGGGGAAGGAAGCGAAGACTGAAAAAGGTAGGTGAGGGGGATGGGTGAAGGTGAGGAAGCAAAGGATGAAAGACGATTGGAAATATACACTGGAAAGAAAGAACAGGGTGTCAGAGCAGCGTGACCCGATCGATGTGTCTGTTTACCTGTGACCACACCGGAGGTTTGCCGGTGGGCGTGGTTGATGGCCTGGGCGATCTTCTCAATGCATTGCTCTGTAGTGATGGACCCTAGCGAGGCTCCGGGATGTAGGTTAAACAAACTGAGACCCAGGGCACTGCAGCGGTTCAGCTCGTCCACCAGCATAGCCTGGCTCTTCTCAAATACATCTATAGCGGGGAAAACAGACAAACACACTGCCGCTCTCTCTCAAAAAGATGCAGTTGGTGCTACTGGACACAGTGTTGGGTACCTGAATGGCTATCAAAGCTGCACTGGCAACTCTCTTCCAGTTGTGACTGCTCTGTGCTTCTAGGTTTTTCCCAAGTAATTAATCTACATTACAGAATCTTCCCAATGACAAAAACACCCCCCCCCCCCACCAAGGAAACGTGGAGAAGATTGTAAATATGGGTTGTTCCAGGTTTCGCCATGTACCTTGCAATATGATTGGCTAATAAAAACTACTATTCCAACTTTTGTATCACAAAACAAAATCAGCATTTCAAGAATGAAGGCTCACACTCCGACCTGAGGCTATTTAACTCATGGTCCTTCAAGGTCTGAGCCCTACTGATTTTCCAGCCTTCCTTTACCTGTAAGCCAGGTGTGAAGCCGCTGGCCAATCAGGAGCTGTAATTATCAAACTAACTTCCTGGGAGAACTGAAAACACGGTTTGGATTTGAAATCAGATCTGAAGAGCCCTGCTCTAGACTGTATGGACCTTAATAAAGAGTAAAGACCAATGTAGATTCAGAGGCACACAAACCTTGCTTTGGGGAACCACAGTTCATCAGGTAAGAACCATGCGGAAGTATGTAGGCTGGTTCAAAGCTGTGCCGAGCACAGGCCTCCCTGAACTTAGCTGCTGCTGTGCCATCAAGCGGAGGTCTCTGCCACGAGCGCTGGGAGCCGAGGAACAGGCCGAAACTGCGTCCCCCGATGGTGAGGCTATCCTGCACTGCATGCCATATCCCACCTGTGCATGAAGCATAAAGATGTGTGCCATGCTATTGAGATGATAATTATGCAATATATTGATTTTTGCGAATTTGAAGCTTGGGACAGAAGTACACATTGAAAAGATACGCATAAAAGGGTAACATTTTTTAAACTCACTATTTAAACTGAAAAAAATAAGCAATACAGTATTGGCAGTTACCTGATATCGACATGTGAGCACCAATAAACTTTTTTACTCCTCCTCTCTTGCTTTTTCTCTCCCTCAAATCATCCAACACCATTTCTTTGCAAGTTTCCTCCTCACGTGCAGACTCTTCTTTAACTTGTTCAGTCTGTTCCCCCACCTTCCTCTCGCCCCTCTTCTTCAGACTCATGCCCTCCTGTAGAGACTCTTCTTTAACTTGTTCAGTCTGTTCCCCCACCTTCCTCCTCCCCCTTTTCTTCGGACTCTTACCCTCCTGTAGAGACTCTTCTTTAACTTGTTCAGTCTGTTCCCCCACCTTCCTCCTCCCCCTTTTCTTCGGACTCTTACCCTCCTGTAGAGACTCTTCTTTAACTTGTTCAGTCTGTTCCCCCACCTTCCTCTTCCTCAGACTCATGCCCTCCTGTAGAGACTCTTCTTTAACTTGTTCAGTCTGTTCCCCCACCTTCCTCTCACCCCTCTTCTTCAGACTCATGCCCTCCTGTAGAGACTCTTCTTTAACTTGTTCAGTCTGTTCCCCCACCTTCCTCAGACTCATGCCCTCCTGTAGAGACTCTTCTTTAACTTGTTCAGTCTGTTCTTCCACCTTCCTCTTCCCCCTCTTCTTCAGACTCTTACCCTCCTGTAGAGATTCTTCTTTAACTTGTTCAGTCTGTTCCCCCACCTTCCTCTTCCTCAGACTCATGCCCTCCTGTAGAGACTCTTCTTTAACTTGTTCAGTCTGTTCTCCCACCTTCCTCTTCCCCCTCTTCTTCAGACTCTTACCCTCCTGTAGAGATTCTTCTTTAACTTGTTCAGTCTGTTCCCCCACCTTCCTCTTCCTCTCGCCCCTCTTCTTCGGACTCATGCCCTCCTGTGCAGATTCTTCTTCTTTGACGTGATAAGAACATGCAAAAATATGGAATGTATATACCTCTTTAATCTGTCTACTCTGTTCCAATGCTTTCCCTGTCCCCTGAAGCCTCTTTTTTGGATGTACGTTTTAATTTTAATATATGAATCAAAATGACACTATATCCGTGTTATTAATAGACTAAATAACTTTAAATATACTTTAAATATTAACTACGGCTACTTGGTTTCTTGTGGTAAGCGATTCGAGATCCAGTAGAGGCGTAACATTTATTAACAGACGCACGCTAACGGTCCATATTTAACTTGGAACCACAGATTTAAAAATCAATACACGTGAGATAGCACGAATATAAATTCAATGAGAGCTAATGAAACACACAATAACGCCGTCTGAGTTCGCCCAGACACTTTCCAGGATACTCACTCTCCCACGTTGTTAGCCTAATTAACGGACGCTAGTCGGGATGTTTATAAACAAGTTTACGACAGACGAAAACCGATAGAGCGCCCAGTCTTGCTCTCGCGAGAGGTTGTGAATTTAGCACAGCGCCACCTGCGGTGTAAATAACAGGTCACGTTTTTCTGTACTGATTATATCGGGTGTACAGGACGCGCTTGGAGGAGTACTTTACATGTTCTTAACACTTCATTTAATCGTAAATTACAAAAACCCATCAGTTTATAGTCTCGAGAAAAACGTTTGATTTATTTTGATGCTTTATAAGACATTAGTAAAGTAGATGTACGGTAATGTGCTGAAAGGTAAAGTGTTTTGTCATTATTATGGTATTTGGATGAATGACAAAGCGGTGATTTATAAGCAAGTCGTATCCTCATCAATAAGGGAATGTCTGCGAAAGTGGACAGCACTTTCACACACCTCCAAGATTATGAGTTCGAATCCTCTTGGGTGTTGTGATTTCTTTCCGTGGCTCACTGAGTACCCCAATTAGGCTAATTGGCATCTCTATCACACGTAAATTACATGTAAAATGTGCTCTACCCTGGGCTAGTCTCCATGCCTGATATCCTAGGCTGCTATCCTGTCCAGGATAAGGGGTTTGCATGTGAAAAAAAACTAACTAAATTAAATATTATATTGTAAAAACACGTTACCATTATTAGTTTTGGGGAATGTAAATACTGCATAAGCTAAAAGTGATGCCGTACAGCATTTGCATTATTTATTTTGGCAACACTGATGTTACTTGGGTAATAAAGCTTGCATTTTAGTTTATACTCGCCTTCTGTTGTGTTTTATATCGGTGATGTCAGAGTGAAATCCTCACACTTCTTAATGTTGTGAAGGTCAAAAAACTCTCCCTCCCCCCAGTCAGAGTTCTGCTAGGCAGACACACACACATGCATGCATACACACACACGCACACACACAAACCGAACAGCAAAATGGCCGACCGTCAACTGACTGACTTTATAGCTCGTTAGAAAACGAAGAGGTTCTGCATATTTGGTTTACAGTATCATTAAACATACATTCTATTCGGAATTTTTAAAAGGGTATTTTTCGTCATTCTCTACTATTCGCCTTTTGGGAATACTACATTGTTTCTGTGTGCGTGTATTATTTTTTTTGCCTCGAATGCCTCAAAACGCCAGAATTTCGCACTCAAGCACTTTATTTCATGTGTAATTCCTGAGGTGAGTATCCCGTGCAGCCCGCCGCCGCCTCGGCTGCGCGCTTTGCTCCGTGTCCCGCGGCGCCCGAGCAGCCGCCCCGCGGTCTGGAAGCGGGTCCCCGCCGGCGCTCGGCCGCCGCGCGCTGCGAACTCAGGCGCTTCCAAAATGGCAAATCCGCGGACGCGGCAGCCCGCTGCTGTCGTGAACCGAGCCCGAAAGTCGGCTGTTCCGAGGCGAAGCTTCAGCTTCGGCCAGCGAATTTACTGCTACCGCTTTACTGTCTTTTTACCTAATATCATTATTATTATTATTGTTCTTTTGCGTTTTTTTGTTTTTTTTTTACCGAAGTGGGGAAATGCCTTGCGAGCTTATATTAGCCCACATCGGGTAGCCCGTTTCTCCCGGGCTGCTCGGTCATGTACAGGGGCGCCCGCTGGCAATTCTAAATTAATGGTGCATCCTCCTCCTCCTTATACCTAGCCGGCCGAGTCGGTGCCGGGGCCTCGCTTTACGCCGCTGGCCGAGCGGCTCCGTGCGAGAGGCTGCACGGCTTTGACAGCTAGGCTCGGCCGGGCCGGGCCGGTCTGCAATACGTGCGGGCGGGGACCTCCGCTTCGTCTGCGCATCTCTCCCACCTCAGGGACCCCTCTCTGCGGCCGCCCGAGCTCCCCTCGGTACCGGGAGTAAGGGGCTGCCTTTAAAAACATAAAATGTGCAAAATACTCTGGATCAAACACGGCGGGATGAATTTGGCAGCCCGTCACCGAGCAGACAGCTCGCTGCCATCCTCCGCTCGGCCAGGGGTTACCGACGAGCCCTCGGCTGCGTCCTGTTAATAAGGCTGAGCCTCTCGCCCTCATCCTGGATTAACACGTTAGCATGTCCGGGAGTCGGAGCCTCACACCCACGGGCGCAGCGATTCCCTCCAGCCGGCGAGTCGCTGGTTTCGTTTCTCGTCACTTTCGGACCATTTTGTTTTTGGCGTGTGACTCTGGGACTGTAAATGAAACTAACAAACGCACGGGCAAACTTAGAAAACACTACCACGGCCACTGAAGTTAAATGTAATGACATGTAAATGTGTATTGCTGGTCCCTTCTCACCCGCTGTCATGGGCTTTATTTTTCTGCGGTGTATTTGCATGACTTGCTGGCAGTGCAGTAACTCCACGTTAATATTGATTTTCCTTTGAACATAAACATTAGCACAATAAGTTTGGGTGCTGTGTGGAGGATGCACAGAGCATCGTGCACTTACAGTATTTTTTATAAATATCCCAAAGGAGGTGTTCCGCATGTATGTCACACACTCAGCTGGCGTCTGAGTTCAGAAATGATACTTCGAGAAATATGGCGCCTTGCTACTAGCCATTCATGCAGGTCCAGTTTTCCCGAGTTATCAGTGGTTGTGTGTGTGTGTGTGTGTGTGTGTGTGTGTGTCTTTTTTTTCTGGAAATAGGACATTTAACCTTTATAATAATTGGTTTTCAACTGGTGTGTGTAGCTTCCAATGAGTATTAAATTATTTATATACCACTAGCTGGCCTATTTGCTGATACTATAATACTGTAAAGAAGCTTACAGCTACCAAAATGCACCAAGAGATGAGGGCTTAGGCTCTGTGCTTGGGCCCTATGAGCCAGCTGGGTCTATCCAGTGCTTCAGAAGGACCTGTCATTGTTTTCTTGAAACTTCAGCTGTCAATCATTCGTTTTCTAGATGAGAGATCCCCGTGGTCGCCAGCCGACTTGTGCATCCCTGGCAACCGTGGAAATACTGGGATGTCCTGGACTGTCTGACCTCCTTCTCTTCTCCTCCCACCCCTCTGCTTCTTCCCTCGTTTTGCCTCAGAGAAGAGAATTGGGAAAGGGAAGAGCAGTTCATGGAAGACAAGAAAAGGAAGAAAGAAGATAAAAGGAAACGGGACGCTTCCCAGAAGGTACCGGCGCCGGACTGTTTTATAGCCAGATAAATAACATTTGCTTTTACTCAGTTTGATGTAAGAGATGCATAGAGGAGAGCTATCACTCGCCGGCTGCGGGGAGAGAAGGTTTCAATTTAGTACCTGCTGGCTTGTTTAAAGTTGTCACTCGTGGAGGAGGTGATCTGCTGCTTGAGGTGTTTCGTTGTGAAATGTGGCTCTGATTGAAAGATGACTTCATAGGCCTCGTGTGACTCACGGGGATAGCCTAGCTTTTGCTGTTGCCATCCAAGTTGGGGTCTGATCCCACAACCCACTGGCAATGTGGGTACCTGGAAGATTCCACCGTTCCCCCATTTAAGAAGGATTTATCGTTCCTAGTTGCTGACAGCCTGCATCACCCGAGGCCGGACCTTCGTACGTCTTACGCCATGGGTGCCTTCTCTGGTTTCATTCTAAAGCCACCCAGATCGAGGTGTGCCTGTGGTCAGGGGACTCTCAGCTGTGGTCCTAGAGGACAACCGTGTTTGCCGGTGCCCTTATTCCAGCCGATAACGGCCGTGTTACCCAGGGAGCTGCGTAAAACGAAGGTTTCAAAGCTCTCAGGTGGCTGGAAAATGTTTGTCTCTGTTGTGTTCTCTGGGCCGAGATTTGGCACCACTCACTCTTAGAATAATGCAGCGATAAGGACAATAAAACACAGTCATATTTTATAATCATGCTCCTTTCCCCTTGATCACTGAGCACTTGAGTCTCACTGTATCCGAATGAAACCCTGATTACGATGACTGACGACCCTGTATCTCATTTCAGGTCGCAGAACAAAAAAACAAAGGTAAGCTCTCTTGCCATGCAGTTTCTGCCGCTTAATTTACCCCGTGTCCTTCCCCGCGGTGTCGTTTCCTGTGCATGCTTATATTCCGTCACCGTCTGGTAGGCTGTGATTGCCGCAATGTTGACGTTCGGATGGTATGAACCTAGTCAACCTTTACGTATCTGCTGGTCACATACCTAGTCTGTTTATGAAGTTTTTCCTGCATCCCTAATAAGGATGCAAAAAAATATCGATTGGTTAGTCTAGATATTGACTTGGATTCGATGCCGATTCTCAAAATCGTGAGATCGATCTTGTTAATGTTTGCCTTTCGCCTGTATGAAAATATTTTTGCTGCGTTTTACTTAATATTTTTTTTGTTAATTTCATTACAGGGTAACGGATATCTGCATTTCACTATTTTGTTTGTTGGTTAAATAAAAAAAAAAAAAATCATCGTTTGACCTTTTGTTGATATTTGACATTCATGAATCTGCAACCTGAATTCATTTTCAAAGAATTGTTCTAAAAAGATGTTTTAGCAATTGAAATGGAATCGAAATTGAATCAAATGGAAATCAAGTGGAATTGTAGAGTTAGGGCTGATATCCAGCCCTAATCCTTAATATGACTTTATTGCCCCTGTTGAATGCATCGCATTTTCCTTCCGTTTTTGCTGCTGGTCGGAGTCTCCCTCATGTACCCCCTACCGCCTTTCTCTTCCCGCAGTGCCAGACTCGACCAAGTGCACACTCACTCAGTCTTCGGCCACCCCCAGCTCCGCGTCCCCCAGCCCTGGCCCCGCTTCCTCGGCCTCCCCCTTGCCTGCCGGGGCTGTGGCTGGCGCCCCCTCCCAGAGTGGGAACAATGCCAAGCGGCCGGCTGCGTCCAACGGGCAGCCCCCCACTGGCGGAACCCAGGCCCCACAGCGCTACATGCCCCGTGAAGTGCCCCCCCGTTTCCGCTGCCAGCAGGACCACAAAGTGCTACTGAAGAGGGGCCAGCCGCCGCTGTCCTGCATGCTGCTGGGGGGGGGCGCCCCCGCCGCCTCGCCAGGGGACGGCACCAATGCGACAGTAGCTGCCGCCTCAGGTCAGTTATGAGAGAAGGAGACAGATTTTTTATACTTACATTTCCCAATATCTGTTAATCAGTTTGGAAGGATGATGAAGGAATTGGTGCCCCATTTGCATCATCTATATTGCATCCACTACTGCCATTTGTCTTACTACCGACCGCTTGCTGCTGTCAGCTTCATGTTTGCCCACAGCAGTGGGTCAGACTTTGTTGTTGCCCTGAAAAGTGCCCGTTTGAAAATAACAAGATATCAGAAATATCCTGGCTGATGCATTCCTGGCCAGGTCATAATTAACTGCACCGTTTGTTCTTATTTTAGATTGCGGTCCTGGATCAGCAGGCTCAGCTTCCTCACTACCCCACTCTTCCTCCTCTTCTTCCTCCTCGTCATCGCCATCAGTCGCTGCTTCTTCTACTATTTCTTCTTCAAATTATGCAAATTCCACGTGGGGGGCGAGCTCCGGCAGCCAGCCCCTCTCTCAGGGCCGGGAGAAGGTGATAGTGGACAGGTCCGACCTGGAGGAGTGGCCGAGTATTTTGGGGGCGAGTGCCGCCGGGGGGGAGACCGGCGGTGCCCCCTGGGGCGATAGACACATGCAGCAACATGCGGGAGGAGCGGGGAAGGGCGGACCTCCATCCCCCCCGTTGTCATCCTCCTGCCCCGTGAGGGAATGTACACAATTAAGTGGCGCTGTTTGGGGCGGCTCGTCCCAGGCCAGTGCTGGGGGGGGCATGGGCTCCCGGTCCAAAGTCTCCACCCTTCCTGGGACTGCTGATGGTTGTATGGCTACGGGCAGTGGGACCCCTGGTGCCAACTTCACCCCCAATGCCAACCCTTCAGCCTGGCCAGCCCTCGTGCAGGATGGGGCAGCTGGGGCTTGCCCCTCGGTGGCCGAGGGTGGGCCGTCTGCTCTACCAAACTTGTCATCGTCGTCTCTGTCTGCTGATCCTTCCTTGGGCCACCCGGCTCCCTCCCTGAACCCTGTCGGCCATCAGCATCAACCTCACCAAATGCAAGTCCGGGATGCCGAGCCCCTCTGCGGGGAGTGGGGGGGCATGGGACCAAAAAAATCTGGACTGGATGAAGGCGAGTGTGGTCCGCTGGATGGTGGGGAGCTCGCTACCTCTTTGTCGTCCTCGTCCTCCTCGTGCAGAGCTCTCTCTTTCTCCTCCAATCCTAAGATGGGTGCCTCGAAGACTTGCGTCGAAGACTGGGAGGGTGGGTCTGGAGGGGGCGTGTTCTCTGGCGAAGGGGGCGGGTCTTTGACTTACGCCAGCCAGGAGGGCAAAGATGGCATCGGAGCTTTGGGGGGTAAAGCCTGGGGAACAGGCTGCGGGGGCACCAGTAAGACCACTGGGGTATCTCAGGGAGCGTGCGGTGGGGGAGATGGGGCAGAGCTTTCGGTGGGGGAATGGGGCAGTACTGCGGGGGCGGCTAGCACGAGCGGGCCTAGCAATCAGGTCGCAGGAGGCAGCAGTGGCGTAGGCACCGCGCCTGCGACACGAGCTTGGGACAATCAGAAAGGGGCCGGCGATGATGCAGGGGGCGATGTCGGCGAGTGGGGGGGCCAGGGCAGGGGTGGTGGGGGCGGGACTTCGTCCTCCAGCGGCGGCGGGCACTCTCGAGCTGGAGGCGGCCCTCACAATCAACACCATGGCCCACCCCGCCCTCACCCGGCTGCCAACCCTGAAGTGGCCTTACAGAACTTGCTCAGCCGGACCGACCTGGACCCCAAGGTGCTGTCCAACACCGGATGGGGCCAGACGCAGATCCGGCAGAACGTGGCCTGGGATTTGGGTGGAGGCGCTGCTGCAGCTGCCGGCTTCAGTTCCTCCACCCCGCCGTCCTCGAACCTGAGTCCTGCTGGCCTAGCCCCTGTGTACCCCCCTGCTGCAGAATCTGCCCCCACTGACCCATCCGCTGCTTCCCATCTCACAGGCGGCGCTCCGAGTTCCCAGGGGCTGAGTGCTGCGCCTCTGCCCGGAGATGCCTGGGACGGCGGCAGTAACACTGGCCAACCAGGCCGCAGCTCCCAGCCCTCTGGCCCCGGGTTACGCAATCCGACTGCCAGCACACAGCCCGGCTCCGGGGGCCCGGGAAATGCATTGGGGGGCCAGGGGAAGGCAGCCGGGGGCTGGGGTGGGATTGGGCAACCGGAAAACATAGGCAAGGGGTGGGGTAGCGAGGGGCAGGAGTGGAGAGAGCGTAGAGGAGGTGGAGGAAATGGGTGGGGCGATTTTGGGCAACAGGGTACGGTGGGTGGCGGAGGTGGGAATGGATGGGGAGTAGGTGGAGATGAGAAGGGGGGAGGATGGAAGGACAAAGGCAGGGAGGGGTCAGGCTGGGGGCAAAGAGATGGCAGCAATGACTGGGACAAGCGGGAGCCCAAATCAGGGGGTTGGAGGGAGGGGAAGGGAAACGGAGCCAGTGGGAGCGGGGATGCCGACCTGGGGACTTGGGGGGGCTGGGAAGGTGCGGGTGGAGGCGGAGGCGGAGACGGAAAAGCCCAGCAGGGCTGGGGAGGGAAAGCCCATTCTCTGCCGGCGCCAAGCAGCCAGGCAGGAGGCCTGAAGGGCACAGCACAGCAGCAGCAATCACAGCCAACGCAGCAGGACGCGGCTGGCGGCTGGGGCAGGCCAGGCGGCCCTCCGTCCCAGAACCCGAACCAGAACCAAAGCTCAGGCTGGACCTCGGGCCCCGTGCCCCAGCCGCCCAGCAGCCGCCCCGAGGGCCCTGAGCCCAGCGGCTGGGAGGAGCCGTCGCCGCAGTCCATCAACCGCAAGATGGAGATTGACGACGGCACCTCGGTGTGGGGCGACCCCAACCGCTACAACTACAAGAGCGTCAACCTGTGGGACAAGAACGGCGCCCCCTCTGGCCAGGGGCAGCAGGCCTCCCACCACGGCCAGCAGCCCCAGCAGCAGCAGCCCCAGCAGCAGCAGCAGCAGCAGCAGCAGCCGCAGCAGCAGCAGCAGCAGGGCCCTGGGAGGCCAATGCAGCAGCCTGCAGTTCCAGGGAACAGGGAGTCCAGCTCCGGACCTGGGAAGAATTCTGGGATGGGTGAGGAATATGTGTGTGTTTGCGTGACATACATTAATGCCCCGGCATTGCATAAATTACTGGGCACTGGCACTAGTAAAGCAGCCCTTTTATATTGGTATATGAATGGATTGTTTGATTTTGTATATATTTCTTTTTTGTAATATGTTGTAATGTGTTATACAGTAAAATCCAGTTATAACGGACTTCAACGGACCTGGCAAGTCCGTTATGTCCAAAGTCCGTTATATCCAGAGTTGCTGTATGCCCAGAACACAACTATACTTGTGGTATAGACATACTTGTGATATAGATTATTATATTCTACATGTAGTAATCCAAGTTTACCTGATCAGATGCGTGCCTATTAATAATCCCGACTACATATCTGCGCTGGATATCACCGGCACGCCACGCGCCTTGTAGGCGGAGCTGCATGTCCATTATAAGTGAACAAAACTACAGCTAAAAGTGGCCCTGGGGACCAAATTGTTCGTCAGTTATAAGCGAAATTCCGTTATATGTGAGTCCGCTATATCCGATGCTTCTTCTGCATGTTCATAAAAGCACATGGCCGGGACCAGCGGACCTCGTCCGTTATAGACGATTAAGCGAGTCCACTATAAGGGGATTTTACTGTACTCGTGTGGCCCCGGCCCCATGAATTAATGTCACATGTTGCAACACATATTAAGTTGCCAGAAACCTGCAACCACATGTTGCTGATTTAGGTCGCATGTAATTATGTGGGGGAAAAGATCAGATGTTGACATGCGGTGGGGAAATGAAGCAGGAGCCCCCTTTTGGAATTTGTGGGCTTAGTGGGCTTCCAGCGATGCTCCTGCTCTCTCTCCCCTTAGCCTCCGCGAGGGACCTTGGGATGCGGTGAAATCGGAGCTGGCAGTGGGTTAATCCACGTCAGCCGCACAGTAAAATAATAGGGAGTCTCATCTTAGAAATTTAGGAACTACCTTCTGATAAAGTGTGGTTGTCCAAGAGCAGCAAGGAAGGCCGCTGAAGTCCTGCTTCACCGGGTACCGTCCGATGTCACTTGGGCGTTAAAAAAGTTTGCCGTGTGTCAGAAGATGAGCTGACCTGTCGGCGTCACTGCAGCCTGCTGTCTTTATGATGCAGCACTACCTACGTGCACTGCTCAGGACGAATGCAAGAGTCGTTCAAATGTTATAATCGGCTAGAAATATAGAGGATTCGTTTATCGTAGCTTTTTAAGGGCTGCGGTTGGAATTCTCGTTAAAATGGTGCTTGTCGCCAATTGCAGCTTGGGGCAACAGCGGCGCCCCCTCTAGCCCATCCGTGGACAACGGCACAGCAGCCTGGGGCAAGCCTACGGATGCCCCCACTGGCTGGGGAGACCTAGAAGATTCTGCCAAGCCTACTGGTTGGGGACACCCCTCCCCCAGCACCGGTAATTCTGCTATCCCCCCCGGTGGTGTTGTGTGTGTGTGTGTGTGTGTGAATCTCTTCGTGTGTCCCCCCCGCCCCCAGCAGAGGCATGATAGGGAGTGACTTGCCCCCCCCCCCCCCCTGCCGATGGCCACAGTGTTGCTGATGCTCTCTTCCTGCTGCCCCCCCCCCCCATAGGTCCGAAGTCTATGCAAGACGGCTGGGGCGAGGCAGACGGCTCCGTCAGCGCTTCCCGCCACTCCAGCTGGGAGGAGGACGAGGAGAGCAGCGGCGGGGGCGTGTGGAGCAGCACCGGCTCACAGGGCAGCAGCTCCTCCTACAACTCCGGGGGCTGGAGTCAAGGCCACACAGCTGGGGGCAAGAAGGCCAACAGCAAGGTACCCGACAAGCGCGGTGGGGGGCGGACTGCAGCTGCTGCGATCTGACATCTATAGAAACCGAGAAACACTGAATTCGCCTCCTGCCAGACGCCTCCGTGTGTGTCAGTGTGGCCACTGATCTCAAGTCAGTTCCTCCTCAAGCCACCTCCTCGATGGGAATTCCCGTTCTCGTTAAATTCCCCCAGAATGGGATTGGCCGTTTCCTGGCCGAGTTGAGAACAAGATGAGCTAAGTGCTTTTCCTCTAATCTTCAGTCATTAGTCTGAGCCTTGGGTGCGCAGCGAGACATGAGCGATGGGGATGGTCTGCAATCATATCACTGGTGATTACAATGGACCCCTAAGTTGGGACCCTAAATGTAACGTGTGGGTATGTTCGGAAAATTACCATCTGCTGAGATGCAGACAGACCGATAGCCTCCACGCCGCGAGCACAAACATTGTGTTGCTGAAAAAAAAAATCACAGAGGTGGGTAGACTCACCCATAACGGAAGGATCCTGGGCCTTGGGTGTGCTTTGAGGCGTCCTTATAGGTGCCTGTTAGGCCTCTCTGGTGCTGCAAAGGCCAGCCGGGCTAGCATCAGGTACTCCTGCTGCTCACACGACTCGATGTGTGAAATGCGGGGATATATCTGCCACGTTTTGGCGTATGTCGTCTTGTGCTTGCTCACTATGTGTGCCGTTTGTTCGTTATGTTTGATGTTTGTGCCACGTCTCGCTTTTAAAGTCTGTAGAAGGTTTTTCGGGTCTTGCCGCCATTAAAGAAAGAAGATGTGCTGTTTTTGTGCCGCACGCGGAAGGGAAGCCTTTGATCTTATCAGTCGTTCACATGCCATAAACAGCACCATCTGTTCCACGTCAATACGTGCATGGGGGCCGGGGGGGGGGGGGCTGGATGGTGCTCTGGCTGCCAACGTGCCATTCGTTCCGCTCTTCATTTTAGTTTTCGGTCAGCCACTCGCATTTCCCCGAGCTGTGCTCTGATTGGTTGCTGCAGTGTCATGGTCATCTGGACCCGCAGTGTAACCTGGGGCAGCAGGGCGCTGTCTGATGTGCACTGCAGCTCCCCCACCCCCCTTCAGCTCAGGCTGACTTTATGGAAAACATTCCAAAAGTTCCCTTCTGGGTCGCTCCTCTTCTGCTTTCTGTACGGTTTTCCTGTCTATTCTCTGTATATATTTATATTATGTAATATGTGGTTTTTTTTTTTGGTTTCACTTGTCGTTTATCCTTGAGCATTAAATGGCATCTGGTTTGCTGCTTTCCCACAGCGCCCCCATAAACAGGAAAAGCAACATCAGCCTGCGGGCCTATTTTAAATATCACTGCAGAGAGGGAGACACTGGGGGTGGGGTTGGGGGGAGGGGGTGGAAGCAGGTAGGCGCTTTGATGCAGAGGGCAGGTGTCGCCTTACAGGTGCTGAGGGGGCGTGTCCTGTGACCACTGGTGATGCATGCTGGTCATGGTTGTTTGTCTCTAAATTTGGAGAGCGGTTTGGTGCGGGAGAGGGGAGCGGCATGCTGTAACAGAATGAGCTTGTAGAGCAATGTTAAATGCTTGGCCATGGCTCTTACCTCCCTCCCTGGCAGTGGCTTCTGTGGTCATGTGACCATGTGACCTGCAGCTGGGGGCGGTGGTTCAAGGTAAGGGCAGTGGGCAGAAACCTCTGTTTGGGGGGCAAGGGAAACTGCAAGTAGGCCGGCGTGGGTCATCGGGGCGCGCGGGGCTCCTCACACTGCGACCAAGGGGGCTTTTCTCAGAACCTGACGGGATATAAAATTGCATCCGTGCATTTCTGCAGCTTTGCATGCAGGAAAGGAGCATGTGCCTGCATACTCAGGCATCTGTCTGCTCCGCAGGGCGCGCTGAAGGGCGGAGGTGGAGGGGGAGACGCTTGGATCGGCCCCATGAGCCGGCAGTTCTCCAACATCGGGCTCCTGGTAGGTGCCTTGAACACGCGTGCCGCGTCGACCCGGAGAGTGCCGGCGGTACTGACGAAGGCACTTTCCGCCACTAGGGTGAGGACCCCAGCGGAAGGGCACTGGACCTAGCTCCGGGGCCTCCCCAGGACAAGAAATTGGATGGGGAGAAGCGGGGAATATCCCCGACCGACTACAACGGAGAGATGCGCAAAGGCGGGAGGGGCGGAGGTGGAACGGGGCCCGTCTTCCGGCCCGGATCCAAAGAAGTCTGTTCTGCTGAGCCTGGGCCATATTATGATAAGGTAAGGAAAAGCAACAATCTGACTGGAGTTACACTGACGGGCCGCCTGTTAGCCATTTATTCCATCTTCCTCCACCCCCCTCTCCCATTCCCTGCTTGTCCTTATTGGTCCCCTGTTGGCCATACCAGTCAGAGCCCAACGTTAAAAACTTAAAAGCCCTTTTCTCTTCCTGTTTTCCATTCTTGCTGCCCCTATTTGAAGGTTTTATTTCTTTCCTCCTTCTCTTCATTGTGTAGTGTTGGGGCCTGTATAAAAGCCCTACCCTTTCTCTGTTCTCCCCCTACCAGGCGGGTGGACACGGCGTGTTTGGTAGCAGTGGTGGCATGGCTCCGTCTCGGGGGGTGCACCAGCCTGGTGTGCCGCCCATAAATCCATCCCCAGGCATACGAGCGCAAGTGCCTCATCAGTTCCTGTCGCCTCAGGTACGTCTGCGCTATCTCCTCTCTTAGCCTGCGGTTTATGCGGTTTCTTGGCTGTATAAGTTGTTTAACTCTTAACCTGTTCACTCCCTTGTTTTGAGGGTGCTTATGCAGTTCCGTTACTCTTAAACAGTTCGATCAGCTATTCTTATGATTAGTTTGCCCTCTACTGGAGCTAAGGGTCTGTCCACTTGTTGTTCTTGCGGTAGCATTTTCTCAGAGCTGTGGTTCCCGCTGTAAAGTCTTCAGAATCTGATGGTCACACAGCCGGTGTGAAGCATCAGTTGGACACTGGCTAATGAATGGCTGTTCTTGCAGTTTTCTTTTCCCTGAGTAAATGTGTGTGCTGTGGTGCTGTTGTAAATCTGTCTGTCGGTCGGGCTGTCGGTCGGACTAACTGACGGTCGGGCTGTCGGTCGGACTAACTGACGGTCGGTCGGTCGGTCGGTCGGACTAACTGACGGTCGGTCGGTCGGTCTAACTGACGGACGGTCGGTTGGTCGGTCGGTCTGACTGACGGTCGGTCGGTCTGACCGACGGTCGGTCGGTCTGACCGACGGTCGGTCGGTCTGACCGACGGTCGGTCGGTCTGACCGACGGTCGGTCGGTCTGACCGACGGTCGGTCTGGCTGGCTGTCTGTCTGTCGGTCGGTCGGACTGGCTGGCTGTCTGTCTGTCTGTCGGTCGGACTGGCTGGCTGTCTGTCGGTCGGTCGGTCGGACTGGCTGGCTGTCTGTCGGTCGGTCGGTCGGACTGGCTGGCTGTCTGACCGACGGTCGGTCTGGCTGGCTGTCTGTCGGTCGGTCGGTCGGTCGGTCGGTCTGGCTGGCTGTCTGTCTGTCGGTCGGTCGGTCGGTCGGACTGGCTGGCTGTCTGTCGGTCGGTCGGTCGGACTGGCTGGCTGGCTGGCTGTCGGTCGGTCGGTCGGTCGGACTGGCTGGCTGGCTGTCTGTCTGTCGGTCGGTCGGTCTGGCTGGCTGTCTGTCTGTCGGTCGGTCGGACTGACTGACCTGCATCGGTGACTTTAATGTTGCTATTTCAGATCTCCTTCTGGACCCTGAAATGCTGTTGCTCTGCTTCACCCCTAGGACAGTTTGCTTGAAAAAATATGCTATTACATAATCGGGCATAAACGTTAAAAAATGCTATGAGTTGGGGAAGCACCATATTGGCATGATGCTTTGACCTGATTGTTCCCGATCACTGGGGCCATTTCATTCACTGGTTACTACCCATAAATATGCACCTGTATGCAGTTAGTCCCCAGCTAAGCAGGGTCACTCGGCCCCAGTGTCGAGCAGCGGTGCCCTGCCCGGGGGGGGGTTCCCCGGGGGGCAGCACAGGAGGACAGCCACCACTCTCCTGCATGTCCTATGTCACAGGCCCTGTGTGGGGCGCTGGACCATGCCCGCCGTGACACGTGTGTCCCTCCGCATCATAGGTGTCAGGCTCTGTGCTGAAGCAGATGCCACCCCCCAGCAGCGGCGTCGGGGGAGTGGGAGCGGGGGTGTTCCCTGCCCAGCTCTCTCCCCAGCACCTCGCCATGCTGAGCAGCATCTACCCCCCCCACATTCAGTTCCAGCTGGTGAGTGTCAGCGCCCCTCCTCGCATGTTCCCATGGTCGCATCTCATCCTCGGCTTAAGGCTGCACGCATTACCTCTATTATTAACCTGCCTACGCTCCGCACATTTGACAGTCCCTGCAGCCATATGATGTTGGATGTCCGTTATTCTCCTGCCCCTCCCACCTGACCTGCATCCACCCGTCTTTCTCTCCGTCAGGCCTGTCAGCTCCTATTGCAGCAGCAGCAGCAGCAGCAGCAGCCACCACCGCAGCTCCTGCAAAACCAGAGGAGGTTCTCCCAGAATCTGCGGCAGCAGTCGGACCCACAGCAGGTACCAGGGCGGGGGCGAGGAGGCGGATCTGGGGCAGTCCTGCCAATTGGGTGCCGGGAGACGCTGAAGCTAATGCTTTTCATAGCTTAAATTAAAGTTTTCATTTAAAAACAAATAACTGCATTTAATTTTGTTCACTGCAAGTAGGAGAATTTGATTGTTCCTGGGTGTTATACCGTATTTTTCGGACCATAAGACGCACGTAGTTTTGGAGGAGGGAAATGAAGAAAAAAAAGATTCTGAACCAAATAGTAAAATATTTTATGTCAGCCACGTAAAGTGACCAGCAGTCAACAGCATCATTAAGAAGCATCATCACTGTCATTAACAAAAAAAAATCAGTAAAACCTATAAAAGTACAAAAAAACAAGGAGACACTTCAGTAACAAAATAGGATAGACCGATGGGGCGGGATGTGGGTGGAGGCGATTTCGGCATGCTGCATGCATCCATCCCTCCTGTCTTCCTGATGGAGCTGCCTGTCAGGAAGATAGAAGGGAGAGGGGGCGTGGCTATGCGATGTGAGAGGGCGCTCTGAGAATTAGCACTCCCGAACTGGGAGGAGGATTAAATCCTGTAAATGTAAATGTAAATGTAGGAGGAAGGACCGAGAGGAGGAAATGGGCTAAGAATTATGAATGAAACGGAGAACATGCATGCACATAAAAGGTGGGTTAGCCCCTAGCATAGAAACCAGCACTTTACTGCATATCTTCTTCTTTAAAGCATGTGAGCAGAGCAATATTCAGACCATATGACGCAGTGACTTTTTCTCCCCACTTTTGGCGGAGAAAACATGCGACTTGGTTCTAAAAATACGGTGTATTATGGCGTATTTTACATTTGTAGTGTGTCAACATTGTTTACACTTCATTTCTTTTTATCAATGTTTGCCACAGAAATATGTATCATATTTCACGGCATCTTCATTCCTTTTGATCTTTAGTACCAGTCGTATTTTACAAATTGGGTCGTTGTTCCATGGCATTTTCATTGCTAATTCCAAACATAGCATGCGCTATAGATTATCTTTACATTCCCTATTAGTTCCGCTGTTTAAGGAGGCTCTGCCCTCAGAGATCTCTCACCAAATCGAAACCTGCTGAAACCGGAACATGTTCGCGTGCACATCTGATTCGCCGCCTCCGGGTTCTGAGCATCGCTGCTCTCATGCTCTTGGCTAATGGAGAGCTGGAGGTGATTTGCCAGTGATTCCTTGCTGCCGTCGTTGAATTCAAACTCCTGAGTCATAGGAGAGTGAATTTGAGGCAACTTAGAAAGAAAAGAGAAAACACAGGCTCTACTGAGGGCAGTCTGCCAGACGCAAATCAATATATTTGTGTGTTCTGTGTCAGCAAATAGTCTGACCGTGTTGTAATGTGATTTTTTTTTATGGCCTTTTCCTCCATCCTTACTGGTCAAATTGTTCTCCGCTCTCCGTCATCAGCTGGCCAGGATTATGGCCGTCCTTCAACAACAGAAGCAGCAGCAGCAGGTCGGAGGTCCTGGCGGGGGCTCCAAGCTGTCCCCGTCACACATGGGGGGGGGTCTGCCAAAGCAGACGATGGCTGACCCCTTGCCCCACCCTGGGCTTGGGGGATCTTTGGCTGAGCAGCTGCATCAGAAGACACAAGGAGGATTCCCTGGTGAGTCTCGGACCCTCACCCCTTTTCAGCCTGTGATTGTGCAGTTGTGTTCTGTGATCACCTCACATGCAGTGGCCACCTAGTCAGATTGCAGCACTTCCGTCAGCACATGCCACTCACTTCCTGTCGCTCAGTAGGCAGCCATGACGTCACTGAGAAACGTAACACTCGTGGAGGAGGGTGCTGTCGCAATGTGGAAGCACACAGCAAAGAGCAAGCATCTTTGGACAGCAGAACCATGGCAATCCATTGGGAGCCACTCAAAAAGCGCACAAAACTGGCTCTCTGCTGACAGACAGGGGGGGCCTGTGCCACTGGGAGCCCCCTACAGTCTCACCTGTGGAATAACATGGTGTAATGTGACCTCTGCTGTCTGGTTCCCAAAAAAAGCAGGCGGTCGTCCAGCCAGGTCTAGCAAAATACCGGCAGAGTCGAAACGCAGAAACATCAGCCGGGCTTCTGGGATATTTCCGTGGGACGGCAGTGCTGAGAAGCAAACCTCTCTCCCGTCTTTCATCCCTCCCCCCAGGGTTCGGCTCCGGAGTGAACCTGTCTGGTCTGGAGATGGGCTCGATGGTGGGGGGCCCCGGCGGAATGAAGGACGGTGGGGGGCAGCAGTCCCGGTTTAAATGGCTGATGGAGGGGCACTCCCCCAATCCATCCCCCCCCGACACCGCACCACACAAGAACGGTGAGCTTCAGTTTGCGCGTCTTGACGGTGCACGTCTTGCAATCCGCAAATTTTCATTTGAGAGGTGAAGTAATTTAAGAGCAACTTGTCTATGTTTTGTATTTTGACTTGTGCTTTGAACTGCTATTTATAAAGAAGAAAAAATTTGGTTCGAAAATACGGGGGAGGCAAAAATACACAGGCTTCAGCCTATACCTTTCTATACCTTTCTATACCCTTCTGGTTCTCGATTTATTATTGGATTTTGTTTGTATGAGGTTCGATTTGTAATCTGTGAAAATTTTATTATGATTTTGAAGTAAACATAAAAGAACCAGAGTAAAATTCATTAATTCATTCATTCAAACAATAGAGGAGTGTTTGATTGGTAATTAACATAGGGGGGCAATGATAATAATCCCCATCAATGGTTTGCCCATAGTACCACACTGATGTTAATCAAGTGTCATCCTCAGTCTTTTTTCCTCTTAACACCCCCCCTTGTGTTATTGGTCTCTTCCAGGTCCCATGTCCACGCCAATGAAATTAAGGGGCGGCTCTCCCTACTCCCAGTACGAGTTGCTAGGCAACGACGGTCTTGGGGTGCCCCCGCAAGGCCCATCCGATAACTGGCATCGAACCCCGGGGAAGATGGGCGTCAAGGCCGGCGCCTCCAGCTGGCCACCTGGTAAACTGCGCCTCTTGTGTTAAACCGCGCGCTTGCTGTCGGGAACCCATTGGGAAACCCAGCCTCAGCTCGGTGCATACCAAATCCCACCCTCTGGTGGTGGCTTACTTTTACCACAAAGTCTTCAGCGTCAGTCCGTGCTGAGTCTGAGTCGCACAGATTCTGATGCTCTTCTCAGTCTTTCTGAACAGAACAGATGATGCACATTGCCCCAAAACACGAGAATCGTCCGGAAGTATTGCTAGAGTAAATTTAATTCCAGTTTTTTTTATGCCTAAACTGTACCTAATGGAAATCTGAGAAGATGGAGTAATGTCTTTATTTCCTGGATTTATTCATATTCCGTTATATAAACTGGGTTTTAACAGACTTCATTTCACCATGTTTGCACTAAAGTGAATATTCCTAAATATGCCTGCCATTTCCATGACAGAGTTCCAGCCCGGAGTTCCCTGGAAGGGCATTCAGAGCGTTGACCCCGAATCTGACCCCAACATGACCCCAAGCAGTGTTCTGGGTTCCACAGGGACCTCGAGCCTCAATGACAATGAGCACCAGTTACTGAGAGACAATGCAGGTACTAACACGGGCAGCTGTCACCAACAGGCATTGTGGGTACTGACACGGGCAGCTGTCACCAACAGGCATTGTGGGTACTGACACGGGCAGCTGTCACCAACAGGCATTGTGGGTACTGACACGGGCAGCTGTCACCAACAGGCATTGTGGGTACTGACACGGGCAGCTGTCACCAACAGGCATTGTGGGTACTGACACGGGCAGCTGTCACCAACAGGCATTGTGGGTACTGACACGGGCAGCTGTCACCAACAGGCATTGTGGGTACTGACACGGGCAACTGTCACCAACAGGCATTGTGGGTACTGACACGAGCATGACATTATGGGTACTGACACGGGGACCTGTTACCACGAGACAGTGTGGGTACTGGCACGAGGACCTGTCACCAACAGGCATTGTGGGTACTGACACGAGCATGACATTATGGGTACTGACACGGGGACCTGTTACCACGAGACAGTGTGGGTACTGACACGAGGATCTGTCACCAATAGACAGTGTGGGTACTGACACAAGCATGGCGGTATGGGTACTGACACGGGGACCTGTTACCACGAGACAGTGTGGGTACTGACACGAGGACCTGTCACCAACAGACAGTGTGGGTACTGACACAAGTACTTGTCACCTCATTTCAGGCCCCTAAAAGCCCCTCTCTCCTAAATTTATATTTCAGAATCCAACCCCTCCCTGAACACCTTGCTGCCTTCACATGGTGCCTGGCCCTACAGTGCCTCAGACAGCCCCCTCAACAATGCACATAATACAGGTATGCCAGTGAGGCTGTTTTGTCGAATGGTGTTTTCCGTGCTGGTAGGGAGGAGTGCCGACTCTTCCTCTAATTAGGCTAAGATATTAATGTGACATTTTGTGACGCCCAGAAGTTCAAAATCTGTACAAACTTGGCGTATCTTTATGTTTATTAAATTCAGTTAGCAGAGCACACCACATAATACTGTTTTGGAATACTATACTATGGTTTGGTATACTTCAGTGCGATATGCACTGAGGTAGCAGAGAAGAAAGGAACAGCTCAGTAGCCACGACATATTTTAAACACAGTACAAAGTAAACAGTAAAAAGACATTGGTGAAGTGGCAGTACTTTTTGCAATTTAAAGTCTGACACATTTGTTAATCGTAAGGATCTGGAATTAATACTGATTACTCACTTTTGGGCGTCATAAAGCACCTTATTAATATTTTAGGTATTTAGGTTTACTGGGTGTAAAAAAAACATATCTGTATCGTACTGAAAAGCTGGCATCCAGCGAAATGTTTTGCCTGTTATCTGAAGCCCAAGTGATTTTTGCGCTTGACTGATATAATATCGATATATCGCTCAGCTCCACTTTGAGCCCTTTATTTGAACAGAGAGCACCATCTAGTGGGGCCAGAAAATACAGCAAGTGGTTCATGAAGCTTCATTTGGCCATGACTACCTCTGATCGTGATTGTGACGGAGGGCATTCATGTCCCCATGGGCTGCTAATTGGCCTTTGTTAATCCTGCCACATTTTTCAAGCATTCTCTGTTTGCAAATTGGGTTTATTATGACTTAATTTCATTGCAGGGAAAATATTAAACGAAAATCCTCCAAGGATACATAATAAGTATGAAAAAAAAAACTAAGGTTTTATGTTTTGCTAACTAGAATGAAAGTGTTCTGCTGCTTTGTCTGGCAAAATATGAGTGCGTCATCTTTCTAACGAATGTGAGTATTTGTACAATGACCAAACATAAAGGATAGGATTAGTGATGAGCTGTGCTCAGCGCAGCACATGAGAGCCTGTAGTGTCTAGTTCATGCAGGGAGACTCTCGGCCACTAAAGAGCTTACTGTAAATGGCTTTCGAGTTGTCTCACTTCTTGTCGCTGTTATATTTCACGCTTCTTGTTATGTTCGACGACATTTTCCTCCTGTTGCACCACTATGGACCTGGGGAAGCAGCTTATAAGCACCGGCAGGCATGAGATGATCTATTTGTTTTCGCAAGATAAAGTGATAAACTGACATGAGGGGACCGGGATAATCTGTCACATGTCAGCATAAGCATAGTTACAGTATTGGCTGATAATATCTTCCCCGTGGCTCCACGTGGCGCTGAGTTCATTAATTCATTAATTAGTAGTTATCACTTGGTCTTTGGAGAAATCAATATAGTAACACTGCTGTAGTTATACAACCTAGCTGAGTCTGCGTTCTTTTAATTTTAGGATGAATTGTAATTAAGCAGCCGATAGTGATTTAACTCTCCAGACGATTATGAAGCGGAGTTGTAAGCTCACTGAACAGTGTTGTCGCTTTCCGAATAGCCCCCTACTAGTGACAGAGGGACATCGATTTTTCACCGTAAAAGATGGCTGTGGTAAATGTTTCTCGCCGTGGGTATCGCGCTCATTCTCCTGTGAGGTTTTCGTGTTGGATGCTTCACTGAAAGTGCTTTAGTAGGAATCAAGGGATAACGGCGGATAGCCCGTTTACACCGTGACAGCCAGTGAACGGGCTTCCGTGGCAGTGTTTACTTGTTTTCTTGGCGCAACTTGAATATTTTCCGGTTTAGTTTTGTACGGTCAGTAGAATGCGGTTTCAAGTGTTAGAAAAGCACAATGGCACACTTAAGGGTCACATGCCTAAACAGGGTTAGTCTCACAGAAAGCTAAGCTGGCTCACGCAGCCCTGCTCTGACTTCGAAAAATTTAGATCTGTTTAGTTTCAGTCCTCTCTTATTTGTTCCATGTGTTGTTTTTCATGGATGGTGGGAAAGCGAAAGGGGCACGAGGGCCACTGCAAAAACAGTGGAGAAAAGATACTGTTTTGACAGGCTTTGACTTTCTCCAGGGAATTCTAATTGACTTCCTCTTTCCTCAGCAAAGTACACTGAATACAAGCCCAGCTGGCCTCCTGATCCGATTGGACACAACAAGCTGTGGAAGGCCAAAGGCAACAGCTCTCAGATGCCCCGCCCTCCCCCTGGTCTGACCCATCAGAAGCAGCCCTCTGTGTCGCCGTGGGCCGGGGGTACTCCCCGATTGGCCAGGGGTTGGGGAGGGTCTGGTGGCAGCCAAGACACTCGATATGGGCCAGGTACCGTTACAAGCACCTCCCTGATGATATTCTTGCAGTTGAGTTGTATTGGTTCTTATCAGAGAAGCATGCAGGGGAGCCATAGATCTGTTCCTGGTCCGAAGCTGTTCCCACTGAGATCTGAAGGGCTGACGCATGTGTGTGGTTTTTTCCCCTCCCTTAGGCTCCGCCTGGAGCGATTCTGGGACGTCCAGAAGCAGCTGTTGGCTGTTGCTTAGCAACCTTACTCCACAGGTAAGGGGTTGCTAGTGAATGGGGTTGATGTAATTGGCCCTTTAATTAAGGGCCTTCACTCGGTTCTCGGGTTTTTTGGTTTATTGTAGTGCCATTGAGAGTCGGCTGATTTAATCTCAAGTTCCAGTGCCACCAAAAACTAAATCAACATTCAGTATCAAACCGTTTCATCAAAATTGTTCTCAGAATAGCAGATGTTGGTTAAATGCAGGTCTAAGTCAAGGGTTTCCTTCATTTTACCCCTAAATATATTTTACTTTTGTCCATGAATCAACAAGGTGAAATTCTTACTAACTCACAGGGTGAATTTTTGCAAATTGCATGTTCAGCGAAGCTCAGTCTTGTGCGTGTTTTGGTTTTTAACAGTTAATTAGTAGCCTGCAGGGTAGCATCTACAAATTATGTGTTGTCTTTTACTAGAAGTTCAATTAGTGTGTCTATACAAGGCCACAAACTGGACATCATAGGTGATTTTTCTTTTCTTTAATTTCAGATTTGTTTCTGAATTGACCCTGTCTGATATCTGACTTTTTTTCTCATCAAATTCTTATATATAGATCGACGGCTCCACCCTACGCACCATTTGCATGCAGCACGGCCCCCTGCTGACCTTTCACCTTGGCCTGACACAGGGCAGCGCTCTGATTCGCTACAGTTCTCGGCAGGAAGCAGCCAAGGCCCAGAGTGCATTGCACATGTGAGTCCACTGCCCTGTTGGCCAGCGTCCATTTTCTGTCAGTGATCTGCTGTCATACCTCCTTCTGGAGATGTCTCTCTCGGTGTTCCAGCTCTTAATGGAAACTCCTGCTGTTTTCTGCAGGTGTGTCTTGGGCAACACCACCATCCTGGCCGAGTTTATGAATGAGGAGGAGGTCGGTCGGTATTTTGCACATTCCCAAGTGGGTGGGGGCGGGGCCAGCGGTGGAGGCGGGGCTGCCGTGAATGTCCCAGGTGCTGGAGGAGGCCAGGGGCCATCAGGGACAGGTGCCGTGGGGGGCAGCAGCGGAGGCGGGAGCACCCCGGGAAGCGAGAGGGAGCGGGAAAGGGCGGTGGTGGCGGCAGCCGGAGGAGCAGGACCGACTGAAGCAAGCAGCAATGGAGGGGGGAGTGTGGGGACCGTAGGGCCTCCCTGTTCTGGATGGCAAGGATTGGACGGTACAGGCAGCTCTCCGGATCCCTCCCAGTCCCAAGGAACCAGCCTGGGCCTCTTTGCCCAGTGGAGCAGCAACGGGTCTGGGGGAGCAGGAGGGGTGGTGGGTAGCAGCGTAGGGAGCGTGGAGCCTGGAAGACAAGGACTATGGGGTGGCATGGCCCCAGGCTATCCCAGCAGTAGCCTCTGGGGGGCACCCCCAGTGGAAGACAGACACCAGATGGGCAGCCCAGCTGCATTGCTGCCTGGAGACCTTTTGGGAGGAGGAACTGACTCCATATGATGCTGTTTCTCTGTCTCTGTCTCTCTCTCTCTGTCTCTCTCTCTCTCTCTCTCACACACATACACACACACACACACACAGACAACAGCACTGGCCTGTGCAGGTGCTTACAAGGCAGCACACAAGCCCTCATGCCAAAACATCTTATCTCATAAACCTATGCCAATGGTGCAGACACACACACCACACACACACTTAACCTTTGCCCTAAATGAAGACTTCAACATCCAGACTTGAACCGACAGAGTCAGTCGGACTCGGACTTGACTGGATAACACTTAAATCCGGAGTGGAACTGAAATGCAGGAATTCATGCAAGCAAAAACAGATTCAAGGAAGTATCTGCGTTCAACCGCTGTAAAAAAAACACAATGTGCATCACACGGGTGTTCTCCGTGAGTTCTGGACAACCTGCAGCATTGGTGTTGCTGTCACTCCCATAGAAGGGATCGCACATCTCCCGCACAGGGCAGGCTCATGTTCCACAGACTAACTGTATCTTAACGTATGTTCTGTGTTCAGTTTATTTGGAGCAGTGGAATCCAGAAATGTCTTGTTCCTCTTCAAAACTGACCTCCAGCTTTATTATTATCGTTGTTATTTTCTTACTAAGTCAAGTTCATTATTATGACTATGATTGTTTCGGTTTTATTTACCCTTACGAGGAACCGTCTTGTTTTTGTGAGACTGAGAGGATTGTAATGAGGAAACAAGATCGGAGTTTCTTGAGAGACAGGGTATCTCACGCGAGCAGAGGCCTTTGGGCAGGAGTGGTCCGAGTGCGTTACCTGCTCTGCCAGTGGTCCCTGGCACTAACGCATCTTGATACGTTCTTTTTTTTTTAAGCATCCTTTTCATTTGTACCATTTGATCTGCAATAATACAAAGTGACTCTTGAAGAAGTGATTGACAGCATTGCACGCGGTCCGATGCCAAATCTGTCAGACCAAGTTGGGGGGGGGGGGGGGGGGGGTTATGCAAATACCTTAAGTTACAACTGTGTGTTAGTTTTGTTGTTGATGAAGATCCTTTTAAGTTATGGCGGGCTTTAACACTCCTGTTCAGTTTTTGTTTTCATATTCTACAAAAAAGAGAATTTTTAAAAAGGAACAAATTAATAAAGGTTGAATTAATGGCTCTGGTTATGTTGCATTAGACGGAAAGAGGATTTGTGTTTACACTTGAAACACTTTGTGGTGAGAGACACCTCCCTGCTTTCATGACAGATGTGTTGGTCACACTGTTTTCTTTCTTTATATATACACTCACTCGCACACAAACACACCTCTGCCATTTTCATGGACTCTGATTTTCTTTTGCCAGTCTGTCTGACCAGTGCTTTGTCTTAGTTTCGACGTTGCCATGTGTCGAATTCTTTCTAAAAATCGTTCATTTGCGCAGGAGACCTTTTCGTATGGGGTTGATCGGTTTGAGGTACGAACTTTGGACGCAGCACGTACACAAATGGCAAGGACCCCATATCACTCCACCCGACAGATTTCCACGCTAAAATCGTCGTCCTTGCAGATGAAGCACTGTACCTCACAGTCAATGCTCTGGGTCATTGGTTCTTATTACGATGGGTAATGAGTACCCATTGGGTTTAAATCCCGATCTCTTGTTCTCTCGCTTCCAACCGGATCTGTGAAGTACACAGTGTGCTCAGTCACTTTGAAATATTGTACATTCAGGAGTCTGCTGTGGCCCTCAAGAACTGTTAGGGGCTATGTTCATCAGTGTTCAGTTTGGGAGGAGGATTCAGTACACTTCTCAGTGCAGTTATCTGGACAAGAGGTAACTGCTGGTAGGAGCTCAGGCTGAGCAAATCGGGCTGAGGCTTCTTGATTAAGTGAGGTTGCCAGGCTCTAGATTTCTAGAGTTTGTAGCTGGGAACCTATCTGCTGATGTTCAGTTTTTGGTAATGACATTAACATTTTCAACTTTTTAATTTTTGTCTTTTTTTAAAAAAAAAAAATATATATATATATATATATATGTGTTTGCTTGTCAGGGATTAGTTTACAATTGCATAAATATACACAAGAAACATACAAAGGTTACTACTGGAGATTCTCAGCGTGTGAGGTTTAAGATTTTTTTTAATCAAACCGAGTGATATTTTTTGTCAATGCTGTGTATAAATATATATGTACAATGTAAACAAAAGGGACATTTTGGGGGGACGGCATGGGAGTGCAGGGCAGACCCCAACCTCCCCATTAAAAATCTTAAATAAACAGCTTGTTTTCACTCATTATAACGATGTCACTTGTTTTTGAGTCTCACTCGACCAGATTATACATGGATCCATGCCATTCGTCGTGGTGTTCAATGCGCCTGCTTCGTGGGGATTTATTTTCAAGACTGCGGATTTTGTGGAATTATGCAAAGTTAGGAAGGACTTTTGTAAAATCTCACAATACCTTTCCGCTGCCGCTAATAAAGGTACTGTGTCCGTTTGAAGTACAAAAGACAGAACATTTTTATGGACTAACAATTATAAACTATAAAGTGTGCTTCAAGCATTAAACAATGGGGGGGGTGCATACTATTTAGCTTTCATATTATGTGTTTTTACACATACTGTGCGCACCAAGGTTTCCCAGTAATGGAAAAGTATTGCGACATCTAGCAAAAGTCTTTTTCTTCTCCATGTCCCTCCCGGGGCTCCGTAGTAGTATATGCCTAGGTGCGGATTGTATGTTTCCCTGAATGCTTTGCTCTTTGCCTTCATGTCCCTACTTGATCTGCTAGAGCGCATACCAACGGGATACACCAAGACTGGCTTTTCTGCCGCCTGTGGCTTTAAGGCAATCCGGGCCCTTTTGGTTGTCCTAATGACATCATTGATGTTGTCAATGCTCCTCAGAGAGTAACAAGAGGGAGATACTGCTTCGGCAGATGTACGTTCACACGGAAGCGGCTCTGGAGACTATAAACATTGAGTAGAGCGAAAGAAAGAAAACTGGGGCATGAGAGCCGCTAGAATCCGATCCCATCCTTCGCAGCTTACGGCCCAGTCTGTCTGACAACCACCGGTCCAGCACCGCCGAGAATCCAACTCTAAGAAAAACCCCAATTTCTGGTGCGTAGTTATTTGAGAGGGGGGCGGAAAAAAAGGGGGGAATGAAGGGGTTTCGTCTGGTTTTTAAGTGCAAACAGAACTAGAATAGAGAACATCGGAGAGTGGGGGGTGCCGACATTGAGGTTAACGGGGGTGCCCAGTACGAGGGTGCGGCTTCGCTAATAAACGTGAAAATATCGGCAATTGAAGTTAATTCGAATAACAGTCGCCGACTTTTAAGACCAGTGCTTATGAAATAGTTTAAAATGCTGAAGAGCCAATTATAAGACCTACAAACTACAACCAGTGTAGCTTACTATTGAGATGTACACCGCTAGCTAGCTAACTACCCTTTTGTCCTGGTGTACGCAGTGAGTGTTTTTAAGATCACCCAGTGGATTGAACTGTTTTTGTAGTAGCTGAAGTGTCACATTTATTGCAGAATATCCGTTTATAACAGAAGCTAGCTGTCCAATAAAATCCCATGTTCGTATGTTAGGATGGTGTTTACCAAAGCCAGCTTGCTCGCAAGTTTACCGAATCCATTGCACTTAATTGTTAAGAAATGCAAATTTCACACGCTGCTGGCTTGGGAATTACACTGAGCAGCTTGTGTTTATTATTTTTAATCGCACGTTAATTTCGTCCAGTATGTGCGATGCCCCTCAGTTATAACAGCGACGGTCCTCAGCCGCTGGGAGGTAGACTAAAGTAGGGGCCAATGTGTTGCTGCTGGACAGCTGGGTGGATACTGAGGGGGGCCCAAAGCAGTGTTCTTGTGTGTAGCCTTTCCTGAACAGTCTAACCAGATTAGGGATATTACGGTTCGTTTTTTGATCTCGAGACGTTCTGGAGACCATCTAGAGCAGCGTGACGTCATAATGGAGCCTCCGTGGCCGTGAGTGCGCTGTAGTAGTATTCCGAGGCTCTCTTGCTTTTTGCATGCTCATGGCCAAAGTTATTTAATATTTAGGCCAATCGCACATAACAAGGCCAAAAGCTAGCTAGCAAGGCTAGCAGATTGACTAGACTGTGAACGAATCGATAAGTCACTCGATTAGTGCCTTCGATTTCTACAGGGAAGTCGTTGATCCCCATGTATATTTGCCTCAGTAGTCCCATGTCCAGATCGGTGTGGCAATGACTAGTGTTATTACGCCATATGTCTGTGGGTTCCCGTGTATGCCTGCCTTAGCTTCCAGTGTTGGATTTGCACGTATATTCACTGTCTACTCAGCTGTTACGTTGGTAAATCTTGGTTCACTCCTGCTGAAATCTGATTAACCTGAAACATAGCAACTAACAGCAGTTTAGCAGTTCCATTTTGTGTCAATAAATAATCTGGGGTTATCCAGTACTTATTTAACTTATTTGCTCAGATAACAAAATAGATACATCCATATTGTTGACCCTGCTCCCACACAATGCCTCGTTTGTAATGTTACAACAGAACATCGAAATCATTCAGGCTTCCTTTGCTAGTCTGCCAGCGGAATATTTCTGTCAAGTAGGCCACTTATTTTGCAGAGAGGGTGGGGGGGGGGGGGGGCTACACAAAATAGAGGAACTTCAGACATTAAACGTAACCGTCTAAGTACTTCTGCAATAATGGGTTTACATGAACTGATGTTACACGGTGCATTAAAACTTGTGACAATCAAACGTAAAAGTATTTTTTACCGAAACCGTGACACGATGACTAAATACACACACACACACACACACACACACACACACACAACAGTAATGTCTTAGTTGGTGTTTAACTTTCAGTGAGTTTTTCCAGAAAACTATTACAGTTTAATCCATTTACAAATGGCCAATTTCGCTACTACTTTGCGGTCGCCCCAGAACGTAATGGGTGGATTTTCTGGACAGCCTTTCGGACAGATCTGGACTGTATGGTCAAGTGGATATTTTACTAAGCAATTTGCTGAGGGCAGCCATCACAAAGCAGACATCAGTGACTCACTGTGGTGGCTGGGGATCCCTTTTTCGTGTCAATATGCAAAAGAAAGGATGCTCTGACTTTGCAGATTAGCAGCTAATCGTTGCAAATTATAAAGGGATTCGTGTTTAACACCCATGGGCAGCAAAGCTTTATTCAGTTTTGTTCAACCTAGTTCATTGACTTATTTACATCGGTGCTACTTACCTTTTATAGCTAGACGTTTTTGTGGATAAATCTGCCTTTCCTTCTTAAGTTAAAGCTAATAAGTTAGTGATAAGATATACTGGTATGGTGGCAGCATTTGTGGGAGCACTCCTATATACTGGGGTCAAGCTCATTGGAGCAGTTTACAGCCCTTTTAACAACTGTTGGTTATCCAGCTGAACTGAAATTTGTACCCTCTGCCATTTCAGATTTGATTACTTCCTGTGTTTTTCACTTTTCCTCCATTACCCTCATTACTTTCCTGTCATCGTTACCCCCCCTCCCCCCGTTTGTCTATATTTATTTTTTTCCGTTTTGGGGCAGAGAGCTGAGTCGCAGTGGGGGTTAGGATGGGGTCGTCCCTGTAATGTATACCCGCCATCGATCGACTGTTTGCCCTTCCCTTACCTTGTGGGTTTGTGGCTCTGTGTCCCGGCCCCCCCACCCCAGGGTGCTGCTCAGACCCACACCATGGATCTCAGAGTTGGGAATAAATACCGGCTCGGCAGGAAGATTGGGAGTGGCTCCTTCGGAGACATCTATCTGGGTAAGACTACGCCGTTAATCTTCCACTGCAGAGAAACACCCCCTATTCTCTTGTCACCCCCCCCCCAAATGATTGTCAATGTTCCTTGTACAGCTTGTCTTTTCTGGGGCTCTGTTATGGGTCGGGTCAGAGTCACTTTGCAGGGTCGTGTTTGAGTGCTGCGTCCAGGTCATAAACACCGCCGTGGTATCGACCTACGCCATCTTGTTCTGTTGCCCAGCAGATGGTACCATCCGAACTCATTCGCCAGGCATCCCCTTGTTCATTGGGGTGGGGGGGGGGGGTGGGGCTCATAGTTGCGAGCACCCCGTCGCAGAACTCCGTGCTGCGCCGCTGACCGCGGCCATTCTGCACATCGCAGGTACCAACATTGCGACGGGCGAGGAGGTGGCCATCAAGCTGGAGTGCGTCAAGACCAAACACCCGCAGCTGCACATCGAGAGCAAGTTCTACAAGATGATGCAGGGTGGAGGTGAGGGAAAGGACTGAGGGATCAGGAACCAATGTGGGGGGGGGGTCTTTGTCTATATCTCAGGTGGTGTTGTGCATTGAAGGGCCATATTTTGCCTCTGTGTGTGTGTTTGACATGAATATCGATCCAGCTAATAGCTCCCTGTTGCTGCCCCCCCCCCCGGCATGCCTGGCATACCCCCCCCCATGCCTGCAGTGGGAATCCCCTCCATCAAATGGTGCGGAGCCGAGGGAGACTATAATGTGATGGTCATGGAGCTTCTTGGACCCAGCCTGGAGGACCTGTTCAACTTCTGCTCCCGCAAGTTCAGCCTGAAGACCGTATTGCTCCTAGCGGACCAGATGGTGCGTTGGCTCTGCCCCCCCGCCCTCCCCCTCTGCTGACCGCTTTGTGCCCTCCGGCCCCTCCCCCCTTTGGCCCCATTTGGGCCAAAAAGTCCCTCTGGTGGCCTCGGTCAGTAGCTCTGAAGCTGCTGTTGCAGTGTTTGTGTATTGATCCCAGTGCTGTGCTCACCTTGCAAATGCAGTGTTTCTCACTTTGGCTGCTTCACACTGGGAAGTTTTTATTCTTTAATACCCCCCCCCCCCCCCCCAAAAAAAAAAAAACAGATTTGCATCTGAAAGGCCATTTTAAGCACAAAGACACCAGTGGCCCACGTCTCCCACCAGTTTGTAGCCCTCCTCTTCATTTTCTCGCCTACCCCAGATCAGCCGTATCGAGTACATCCACTCCAAGAACTTCATCCACCGGGATGTGAAACCCGACAACTTCCTCATGGGCCTGGGGAAGAAGGGCAACCTGGTGTACATCATCGACTTCGGCCTGGCCAAGAAGTACCGCGACGCTCGCACCCACCAGCACATCCCCTACCGCGAGAACAAGAACCTGACGGGCACAGCGCGCTACGCCTCCATCAACACGCACCTGGGCATCGGTAAGGGAACAGGGGAAATGTAGCCTTGTGTGTCAGCCTTTATATTATTTTATTTTTATTAAATGACCTGGCACAGAAGACATTGTTTTCGACAGTCCGTTACTGGCTGAAATTGTTTAATGATCGTGTGTTTTATATGGGAATAAACGTTTTCTGGAGGACTTCCATGGGAAGCATTTTTTAGCGCTCCCATGTCGTGTGTGATCCTTAATGTGGTCCCATGCGACTGATTGGCTCGCAGCAGTCACATGTCACGTCCTCTACGTTGACCCCAATCCTGTCTTGCCTCCGCTGTGCAGAGCAGTCCCGCCGTGACGACCTGGAGTCCCTGGGCTACGTCCTCATGTACTTCAACCTGGGCTCGCTGCCCTGGCAGGGCCTCAAGGCGGCCACCAAGAGGCAGAAGTACGAGCGGATCAGCGAGAAGAAGATGTCGACGCCCATCGAGGTGCTCTGCAAGGGCTACCCCTGTGAGTGCCAGACGATGCACCTGGCAGGGCCGGGGTGTCTCCCGTTCAGCATGTCTCTCATTTCGTGTCTCTGGTCCCAGAGGACAAACCCTATATTCCAGTGTCTTATTCCTAAGCATTTCACTATTTCCATGACGACTCTGTGTTGGCGCTGCAGCATCACAGCTCCAGGGTCGTGGGTTAGATTCCTAACCCCTGGCTCTGCATTTATGGAGTTTGCATGTCCTCCCCTTTGTTTTCAAGCTCAGAAACATTCATTCCGGATAGCTGGAGTCTCTAATTTGCGTTGGATGTACGATGAGTGTGTCTGTGAGCGTTTGTCCCCTACAACGGACTGCCATTCCATCCAGCGAGTCCCCTGCCTTGTGCCCTGCACTTCCTGGAATATTCACTGTGACCCTGAACTCTGACAAGCAGTTATGAAGCTGGGTGGATGATCTAAACTGGTGTTTTTTAAATTCATAATAATGAACCACTGAACACTCAGACTCTCACTGCAGATCACCTCGTCCTGTGCATCCGCCTGTTTCTTCTCTGTCCTCCCCTCTCATGGCCGCCCCTGCTCATGTCCCCCCTCTTACAGCCGAGTTCTCCACCTACCTGAACTTCTGCCGCTCTCTGAGGTTTGACGACAAGCCCGACTACTCGTACCTGCGGCAGCTCTTCAGGAACCTCTTCCACAGACAGGGCTTCTCCTACGACTACGTCTTTGACTGGAACATGCTCAAATTCGTAAGCCGGGCCTGAACTTGCTTGCCGTCGACAGCCGCGGTCGGTTTGTTTTATTCAGGTGAAGCATTTCTCTCTCGCAGATGACTGAGGGTTAATATCCTTAAGGTTCAGTCTTTAGTCATTCTCGTGCCTTTTTCCCCCTTTTGTTCCCGAGATGCTTGTTGTAGTGGAAACCTGCCTGGAATTCTTCAGATAGGTTTTTACATGTAAAAAATCATGTAATGCAAGAGGGAGTAACTGTGTAACAGTACAAGATGTTTAAAACTTGGTATGAAGAGGCTGAACCGCAACCGGTATAAAACAGGAGGAAACTGCACCAGACTGGATACTGAGAATGTTGCTGTAAATGTTTAACCATCTGTCTGCTGTCAGCATATTATACGTTCAGGGTGCTTTTCCACCGCACCAAGTACCGTACTTTCAGTACTTTCGGTACTTCAATAAAGTACCAAAAGTATGGTACTTCTTTTGTATCGGTTTTCCACTGGCGTAAAAACTGGTACCGGCGCCAAATGACATCATCAGTGAATTCAAACATGTTGTTATGATCCTTCACATCAACATGGGTTTGGATACCTTTGTGTTTAGCTCGTATGTGTGTAGTTTTACATGTGCGGTTTGTTACTGGCTTTTCACTTCGGCCGCTTCGATTTTAGAGAATCTCTTTGCCTTTCGTTAAATGGTGGACAGTGAGCTTCGAAGATGTTCTGCAGGGTTGTGTAATGGCGCTCTGCGTGTCCCTGAAATGTCTAACATCCTGTTGTTATTTCATTTAACTGCTGAGTGTAATCAAGGCAAAAGAGCCGACAGTGATCTTCCCCAGATCTTTCATCTGTAAGATTTTAAAATGCGGTGAAGATGGCTATCAGTGGGCCAGAACGGCTGTTGTTTTCGGCCTAAATATTTATAATTAACCCTGAGAGTGACGGATTAATTGCTAGAAGTAGGAGTGTGACAGATGTCAGGTTCTGAACTTTGGTTTGTATTTAGATCCGTTCCGCTGCTTGTCGGGTTTGTCCCTGACCCTGACCCTGCTCCTTCCTCGGTCACGCAGGGTGCCAGCCGGAGCACAGAAGACAGCGAGCGGGAACGCAGGGCTGGCGAGGAGCGGGACGAGCGGGTCGCCCCCGGGCCCCGCGGTTCGGCAGCCCGCGCATTACCCCCAGGCCCCAACCCCCAGGCGTCCGGGCGGGTTCGGAATGGACCCGAGGCTGCTGTCATGGGCCCTGCAGCACGAGCACAGCAGCCTGGTGAGTTTGGTGTGTCTGACTTTGCCAAGGAGCGTGCGTGCGTGCGTGCGTACGTGCGTACGTGCGTGCGTGCGTGCGTGTGTGTGTGCGTGTGTCTGTGTGTGTGTGTGTGTGTGCGTGTGTCTGTGTGTGTGTGTGTCTGTGTGTGCGTGCGTGTGTGCGCGTGTGTGTGTGCGCGTGTGCGTGTGTGTGTGTGTGTGTGTGTGTGTGTGTGTGCACCCGCATGGTTCAGCTGTGCTCCCTGTCTCTGCCCCTGCTAAAACCCCATTTCTGTGCTCAGTGACTGACCACTATAACGTGCATATTTTGGATTTTTTTTTTAAGTTATTTTTTATACAAAATTCACTTGAAATCCAGCTTAGTTTTAATTGGTTTTCAGTGTGGTTCAGCATTTATTTTAAAGATGTATTACTGTCTAGCTTTTATATATTTTAGTTTATATTTTAGTAATTTTATTTATGGGGTAGACTGGAATTTGTAGCGCTATTGTATGTGCTTGATTAATAATCCATAGTGCACATTATGTGCTAAAGTCCTTAAAATGGGCAAAATGTGTTCCAGGCTTATTAAAGGTAATGAAACGTCAAATAATTAATTCAATATTGAAAAATGTTAAAGTTTTTGACGTTCATATTTAGTTGGTTTCGGAAGCAGTATTTGTTGTTTTTAATTTAAACTTAAAATTCTTATTTCAGTTCACGAAAATGGTTTCTCGTAGTTTTCGTTTTCGTTAACTGTAAGACTCTTGCTCCACACTCCGCCAGTGCAATAGTCAGGTTTCTGAGTTTGCGCCCCCTTCCCCAGGAAATACGTCCCCCCGCGCCATCACCCGGGCAGAGCGCGATCGCAAGGTGAGCATGCGTCTGCACCGGGGCGCCCCCGCCAACGTGTCGTCCTCAGATGCCACTGGCCGCCACGAGCAGCAGCGCGTCACTGCGGCACAGGTACCCCCCCCCGCCTGACTCTTGCCTTTTGCTCGGCTCAGCTTTCTTGTCACCCCCACAAAATCTTTCATTTAGAATCTGCAGCGTGACTTATTTACTTGGGGTGTAATATCCTATCTGATGCCCCCCCCCCCTTTGCTACAATAGCTCCAAAGCTGCTGACTTCTAGTGATTCAAAGTATATCTTCAGTTTTTTAAAAGAAAATTATACCTTTTCCTGCCAGTACTTTCCATCGGTCAAGCGTTTGGCCCTGTTTACCCCTCCTCCATGCAGGTCGGCATGCCATTCGAGCACCTGGGGAAGTGAGCCCAGCCCCGCCCTCCTCCGCCCTGCTAGGCCGTGGCGGGGCTGCCTGTGGACCCACACACTCTCTGATCACTACAGGAATCGGAAAACCTCCACCAGATCCTATTCTTAAACGTTCGATTAGCCGTTACACTTCGCCGGATACTAAAACGCATAATGTTACGCTGTTGTCTCTTTTGAAACCAGCAGAGTTTATCGCGAGAGTGAATAACAGGAAGAAACAAACGAGCTTTTGCAAAACAACCGAACAAAGCCATGAAAGGATGGGATTGGGGGGTTATTATTCTCCACCTGGAGGTGGAGGTGGGGGGGGGGGGGGTTCTTACCTACGCCTCACGGACAGAAGATCTAAGTCCACCAGTCCTTCCAGTTGCTACACTGTCAGGTTCACCAGCATTCCCCGTCGGCCTCGGATGACGTCGGGTGACGTTTAATTTGCCTCTTTCGTTCACAGAATGCCATCACTAAGCAATGGAGAATAACAGTTTAGGTGCTAATTCAGATTTAATCATATCTGGACTTAATTTTTTTTTAATGTATCCATGCTTTCTATGTACCCACAGACATCTTTGTTTTCAAATGACCTACTCTTTGACAGCATGACTACCCCCCTCCCCCCTTCGGTTCCTCTTGTCACGTGTGTTGTGGAAATGTCATGGTCGGCTGCCATGTCGTGGGGCTTGTATGGAACAAATCGAGTCTCAGGAGGGAGGTACGCTGGGCGGGGGTGGGGGGCAGAGGTGGAGATGTGAGATGGTCAGATTTGGCAGGAGAAAGGGGGTACGGTAAGTGAATGTAAGTGATGTTTGGAAGGGTGCGGCACCCCTCCCCGTTGTATGCGAACGACCGGCACAAAGACTGCTGAGCCAGCATGATATACTGTGGGGGTGGATAGTGGAAAGGTATGTGCCTTTAATTACAGGCCCCGCCCCCCCCAACTCCAAGCCCCGCCCTGCCCACAATCTTAGCACCCTTCCCCTCTTTTTACACTACATTTGAGTGTTCATAGTTTAAACAAATCCAGAAAAATACCACTTAACTCCCCTCAAAAATACGATTAACTTTGAATTTTGTGTGTGTGTCTTCGTTTTAACCCTCTTTTGACCAGATGCTGAAACCTACCCTGCTTATGGCCAAACAGTTTACATTAATAATCTTTTATTTTATTCAGATTCAGAGGTTTTAGACAAATGGGGATGATGTTTAGGGTGGGGGGGGGGCGCTTTTTATGTCTGTAAATATTTATATTTTTTCGTCTGTTTTGCCTAAAGCCAAAATGTTGTTTAAGGTGTCATGTTGAAAGTAGATGTGGGGATGAGACTGAAACATGAACAGGTGGGTGTCTGACTGTAGTTACACTGCCAGCCGGGTCATTTTTCTCTGGTACGCTGTGCCAGGTATTCAGAGTTGGGTACAGAGTGACACGTTTACATTTGCAGAGAGTTCCTTTGTTCCTGTGAGAATTTCAGTGCTGAATTTTATTTTTTTTTGCGCTAATCGACGCATGGACTCCTAATTTCTGTCGTGAGCCCGAGGTGGAAGTTAACAAATATCCTGTATATATTTTCCTGCTGTCTGTATATTGAAGAACTCTTGAAGAAATATCTGTCCCCTCCTTGGTGCCGTTATTCCAGTGGTATGGTCCACCGCGCCGTCTTCAGTGTGCTCTGTCCTGATTGGTCCCTCACAGTGATGTCATGTGGTCCCCCTGTCATCTACTAACCTCCAGCTCCTCTTCTCTAGGGTTCTCTATTCCACCATTTGCATTTTTATTTTCCTTTGCACTGGGTTCCGTTACGAGTCGCTTGGCCGTTTGTCGTCACCACCTGTAACCTAGCATGCAGTTTTTATTCCTAACCAGAAATTTGTGTTGACTCCTTTTTTGGAGGAATGGGGAGGGGTATTTGATTTGGGGGGGATGGAGGGGTGTCTTGGAGTCACGGAGTTTTTCTTGTACAATGTGGAGTTTATTTGCTTACTGGCTTCTGTGACCTTTGGTTCTGAAGTGCGATTCGGATGTGGGCCAGGTTCATGTCACCGGATTCTAACAGCCCCCTTTTTTAAAAAAATAATAATAAATAAATAGTGTTTTACTTTTTTCTCCTCTAAAGTGAGATGGTGGGCAGTGTGACGCTGGCCTGGGAAGGGGGTGTGAGATACGCTATGTATTGTGTACTTATATCTTGTACAGTTCTTTAACACGCTTAACTTTATTTACAACAGTATTTGTGTATATTTTATGAAGTAATAAAAGTTTTTTAAAAGCCACTCTTCCATTCTCGCTTCCCTTCGCTGTCTGTCCGTCTCTGTCCGCCGTCGCTTCTCCTCCCTCGTTCGGCTGAAATGAGGGACTCTGCAGCCGATCTCATACTCGCAAAGCCCCCCCTGTTAAGGCCAATACCTACGGCTGAGGTCTGTTTGAAAATGAGCCGTTCAGGGGGGATGCCGGCGGACGTTTTGGCATTTAAATATGTCACCATAATGTATATTTCTGTGTGAATCTTATGCTGTATGTTTTCCATCTGCCTGTTCTGCTCAGGGTGAGGTTGGGGCCAGGAGTTTGTCTAAAGCAGCACAGAGCCCTAAGCTAAGGTACGCTGGGAAATTCATCAGAGGTCACTATATGCATGCAAGCACCTTTATAATCATACACTTAAGGGCCGTTTAGAGTCTGTTAGTGTTACTGCACGGCTTTGGACTGTATGCACGAACTGTAGTATCTAGAGGAAACATAAATGAGAGAACTTACACACGTCACACAATAAGCAATTACTGTACGTCACCTTGTATAGGATGCAGCGAATTGCACACTGTTAGAGTGTCATCGTCCCATTGCTCCTCTCGGTGAGGCTTGGGATGGCGGCTTTCAAAGCTAGTTAGACTAGGCTCCTTTTCTACGGTTGGTCTCCTCGTTATGGCGGATCCCTGGGCATACATAAGTTAACTGGGAGATATTTTTGCCCTCAGCGCGTCCTGAGTCTTCCCCAGGCCCCCCCACCCTTTGGGATGAGCTCGGAATGGCTCCTCTGGGAGGCGTTCAGGTTGCCGCAATGTTCAAACCACCTCAGCTGACTCCTCTCAATCCAAAGGATCCGTTTGAGGTTCCCCTGGTTCCCCGAACGCCTTACCCTGTCACGGAGAGTCTGGCAGACAAGGGTGTGACTTTGGATTGAACATTGGGGGGTGAGGTCCCCACCCACTTATCATGACAATATGATTATTTGGGGGGTTGGGTTGTATGGGCCGGTTCTGATTATTGGGGGGGTGTGGGTACAACCTCCCATTGCCCCCATAATTTACACGCATGCTCACGGCCTTGATCATTCGGTCGTTATCGCTGGTGCGATAGACTATTCAATTTCACCCCGTTTTACCCCCACGGACCTCTTCAGTCCCCACAAAGCTGCAGTCAGCAAACTGATCCATCCGTCAGTTATTTCTCAGCATCATTCGTGAAGATCCTGAGGTCCTTGAACTCCTTCGCTAAGGTCAGACTTTGTCCCCTCGCCAGAAAGGATCCCTCCTTTCCAGCTGCCTCCCGCTTATGGAAACGTGTCGGAACACCTGCTGTATGGGCTGCTCCAGTACGGCAAAAGCATGACATCATCTGCAAACAGCAGGGATGCCACTTCCAGCCGCAGCTGCCCATGACATCCTGTCCGAGACATGCAGGACCGGAGACCCACTCGGATGGGGGCCACCTACTTTTACTGCATTTGTACAAAGACCAAGGTCAAATAGCAGCCCTGGTTTCCCGTGTTCCTGTAGCACCACCCACAATATGTAACGGGCCTTGTGGTCAGATGCCTTCTCCAAGTTTAATGGTCCTTCTCCATTAATGTGTCATGTTCTGACCTCCCATGCTCTCTGCCGTCCTTCCCACATGTCCGGATGGTGCCCAGGGTGGGCAACTTCTGAGCTGGAGTCCTGGTTCAGTCCTGTCAAAGAGCGTTGTCATGGGTCCAGCCTTCGACCTGCTAAATCACACAGGCCGGCACAGAGAACCAACTCATTCATGGACTCTGGCTTTGCCCATAACCACAGTCTACACCTGCTTTCAGCAACCAGGCCCATTCTTTCTTTTCTATAATGTTAGCACGCCCAGGGGGGGGCTTGGGCAGGCAGTTGACCTTTGACCCCCAGAGATTTGTCTTTCTCCCCACTTCGGAGTTCTTGGTTCCTGTCCTGTTGTCTTCTGGCATTCATTCTTTCTTTCTGCCTTCCCCTTTTCCCTGTGTCACGCATTATTCTGTATAAATGATGCTGTAATATATTACCAGACACCCATATAAAGCACCTTGGGGCAGCCCTGTCATGAAAGGGGTTATATAAAAATAAGTTGAATTGAACTGAATTAAATTTCCGGTTAGGTTACATGGGTGGCCTGGTGGGTAGAGACTCCCACCCCCAGGCCAGATTCCTAAGGTGGGTCTCGGTAACCCTACTCTGGGCAGGACACACAGCCTACTGGGTATCCTTCGGGGGGGGTCTTTCTTTGTCTGGCTTCTCCCTTATTTGCCAAAGGAAAATGTACCATAACATCAAGCTTCAGTAGACATGGATCTCCAGATCTCTACGGCACGCAAACCACACCACCATGCTAAGATCTTGCTTTGAAATCCTCAAAGCACTTATTAAAAATTCCTTCTAAGAATGATAATAGCTGTCCAATGGGAAAACACTGGTAATTAGCCCAGACTCATCATCCTAGTGATAATCTTAGTTTACGAGCAGGACCAGCGAGGCAGACTGCACCCGCAGCGAGCCGAAATTCTGTCAGTGGTGCTTCCCCACCAATGCGTACAGTGGGCCCTGTACACAGGGTGTCTGACCGATCTGCCTGTGTGATAAGCTGTTTCACAACTTGAAGCTTTTGAGATGTGATCTTCGGGACCCTACCAAAACAACATTTAATCAACAGATATAAGAACTGTAATTAGACATTTCCAAAAGTCTTTTGCAGCTGGTTGAATCCCTGGTGTGAGATAATATCTGGGACTGGCTGACAGACAGTGTGTGTGTGTATGTGTGTGTGTGTGTGTGTGTGCGTGTGTGTCTTCACAGCAGGCTAATGCCGCCGCTGCTGCGTTTGTGGAAACAACATTCAATGTTGTAACTCTTGCGTAAATACAGCTGTTTGATGTTTATGCAATCAGTTTTAATATTTGCCTTCTCACCCTTATTTTTTCCTACAATTGCATCAATAGATGTGAAAGTCATTCACTGAACATTCTGGTGGAATCGTGAATATTTTAAATAGAATTTCCTTCAGTGGCATGTTATCTGCAATAGACCCACGGGACTCTATGCAAATGTCACCTCAGTCAACCTTAATCTGAGGTTTGTAACTTAATTCACCTTCTGATGGCCTTTACAAGTCAGATATATATTAGTATCTAATATTATACAATATGGCAACTGGTGCAATTGGTTATCATCTATAACACCTCGTAATTAACTTGCCAAGTATCTAATTTTTCAGTTGTGGCTAATTACCTGACTGTCTATCGAACCTAGATGGACTTAACTGCCATTTTACTATAGTCTGTTCATTATAATTTACTTTGATCTGGGTCATATCTGGGTTACTGGAAACTTACTACTGAAGCCTTTCACAGAGGCCTCTGTGGCTGAAATGAGGCACCAAATATCTGCGTCGTCCAGCGACCCAGAAGCAAAGCGATATCTTAGCGAAGCTGTCCGCTCAATATTTTATAGCGAATAAAACTTTTAATGTAACCTTTGTGCTTTGTGTGCATATGTTTATGTGCATCGCCAGTGACAGATGGCTGCCTTGACCGCGACAGAGAACGCCATCTTTTCTCTCTTGTTGTTGCAAGGTCTCTTGGGATGGTTGGGAAGAGGAAACCTGTTGCCTAGCAACGATCACCACATCACAAGCCCAACAAAGAGTTGTTTTTGAAGAATCCCTCATAAAACCCACAAACCACTGGGTGACTGATCTCATACAAAACTGCATTTCTGTAGCAGAAACAGTGGCAATTTTTTGGTTTGGTTCGTTTAGAGAACCATAGAGAATCACGTGAAAACTGTGTCTCACCTCTATACAACCGTACAATGGATTAGAATATGTTTGAAGTTCATAAATGTGAAATGAAACATTAAGGCATGGAAATCTGCTTCCCAAACATTATAGTGATAGTAGCTTAGACCTTCAGTGTTTTTTTTTAAAAGGCTTTTTATCACTGCAATAACATTTAAGACTCATAAAAATAACATTGCAGTGTTCTTTAACAAGCTTCTCATGTTTACGCCAACAATGCCATTTGCCATGAATGTTGTCCTGTCCTACATTATCTGCATTACCCAGCATCACTATATAAGGTAAGTATAAACGTAACTTATTCAGAGCAAAACCCGTTGTTTGGCCTCAGAAACATTTTTAAGGTGATATGCATCAGGTCTGTTTTCTTTGCTGACGCAATTCACTTTCACTGCTTTACTCAAGGCTCCAACAGCAGCATCCTCTACTGGGACATGATCTGAGAGGCACTTTGACGTGACGATGTGACGACATGACAGCCCCTGGTCCGTGTTGGCCCGGTTTCTCACCGTGCTATATGGTGTGAGCCGAAAGTGAGAATGACAGACTGTCTGCAAGTGAAAGGGTGACTGTGTTTGTGTGGGTGGAGGGGAGGGGGGGGGGTTGGAAATTTCCTTCAAAAGACACATGAGCTGTCGCAGGTAGCAGCTGCGTCCTGGGGGCTCGGGCTAAAAATAAAGCCCCGTTTTTTTTTTTTAGACATACACACATGAGCAAAGACACCCACGAGCTAACAGCACACGTGCACATGCAGGCTAACATACGCAAACAGGGGAGTCAAGGAGGACAACATGCCAGGTGGCATGCTGGGACTGGGCACGTGATCTGGGGGGGGGGGGGGTAGCGATAGAATTGTCATTTGAGGGATGGAAGAGAGACACTTCAGGGAGGGGGGGGGGATACATGCGACAGGTGGGCGAGTGAGCAACGGTAAATGCATATTGTCGATGACACGGCCCTCCATGTTGCTCGGGAATCGCAGACCATAATCCCCTTCTGACAGATTATATTCACCCAGCGGCTGCAGCCCTCACTCAGCAAAATCAGCATGCCTCTGTGCCTGAACCGGGAGGAGGGTAAAACGACCCCCTCCTCAGCCCCAGCTAAGGGGTTTGCGCTAAAACCGGTCTGGCGTGCTGATGTCATCTCCATCAGCCTTGGACTTATTTCTGAGATAAAATACGCCGTTGCTGTCCATGCTGTAATTTGACGATGCGTGTCTTTTAATGGGTTCTGTCACCTTTATAAATTTTACATCACTCGTCATGTTTGATATACCATAAATTCACACTAGGGGCACCGCCCCCCTGCTTGCTTCTGCAGTTGATTGACAGCTACCTCAGCCAGTGGGAAGGTAGGGAGGCGTCGCGACCGTCAAAGGGAGTCTCATTTCCCAGGTGAGGTCACATTCACTCTTTTAATCCGGAATGCTGCCATGTTACAGCAGTTCCCGTTTACCCAGGACCTTGGGGTGTCCCCTCGGCGCTTTACGGACCTGAAACCAAATCATATTAGTGCTCTTTAAAGGAACAGGGTTAAAGAAATACAGCTGGAGCTGACAGCCAGTTGTGCAACTACCATTCTACTGACAAACCCCACCCCAAATATAGTTTGAAACGATAGTTTTATAGTCTGGGAAGTGATCCACTGCTACAGCAGTATGAATTACTGGCTCCTGTACTGCAGGAGGTGCCGCATCACTGCAGCAGTTAAATCCATCTGTAAATAGCCCGCCCGTGTTTTGCATTGCCCTTATGCACCTGAATCCTACGACAGTGCTGACCCAGTAAGCCAGCTACCACTTAGCCTAAGTTGCTCACCTCAATAGTAGCATCCCTCATTAATCTCCATTTTCTGTCTTTCTCTTCTGTCCACAGTTCAGTTTAATTCCTCCGCTATAACAGTATCTCCCTACTGAGTCTTCAGGGACCCCTAGACAGCCCAGATAACATGAGGTGCCCCCCAGGGACTAGCTAGGGAAGGGGTGTCCGTCCTGTAATCCCATCCCCGCGTTTTAGCTGTCTCTGCCCTCCACTTACCACCATTTCTACAGTCCATCCACCTCCATATATTAATTGCTCTGTCCTCTCTCCCATCCTCTTTTGTATCATCTATTCGCGGCACCTTTTTTTCCTTCTCACTCACCCTGAGTCTGTTGCGCTATAAGGATCCTCCCAGCATATTGGAAGTTGAGAGTCTCTTGATATCTGTATTTCCACGTTCCCGCGTTTTTTTCTTTTTCTTTAAATCTCTGTGCTGTTTTATATTATTACGCATTTAAGCGATGCCTTCATTTGGTACATGCAATATTTTTCATTTGTTGTAAAATATAGGTGGTGAGTGCTATTCCATGTTTTTTTTGTTTTTTTACTTGCATGCCAGTAAACCCTCACTCTGATGTAAACCCTCACCTTCCTTGTCCTCTAAAGCTGTTAGAGCGCGCATCTGCAACCTGAAGGACGCCGTAAAAGTGGGTCGACATGGTGGACGTGCGGGACACCCACTATGTCTCCCCCGCCCCCGAAGGGACAGACTCGGCGGAAGCAACAGAAATGATTATGTTTGAGATTCAGATTGCTCGTCACTCAAAAAAGCATCTAGACAAAAGCATCGAGCTCAAATCCTCATTATATATATAATCTGCACTTAGGGGGAATATTTACAACAAAAATCATCGCTCAGCATTAATGTTTAATGATTTATTCATTTGTTAATTAAACGTGACGTTATGCAGATCGTTTCCAGCGTCTTGAGACTTAAGATCCAGATTATGGGGGACCGTTCAGATCGTGGCGGACGAACAAGGGAACATGCGATCGGAGGCGAACTGTGGTGGCTGACTGCGTTATTCCACAGGGATCAGGAGAGACGTGCTTGATCCGCTATATGTCAAGAACCAGTCCACCTCCACTCGAATGCAGTAAGTGGACAGAGAAGATTAAATAAATTCATGTCCCATTTCAACCCGCATTTACGAGATATAGAGATATATTCAATGGTACACCAGACAATCCATTTAAAATATATCAAGCTTTAACCGGTCATGTATATGTGCAAAGCCTTTTAAAACCCTACTGCCTTGCTATTAATTAGGTCCAGATTACTTGTTTAGGGCATTAAACGGGTCAGAATAACAGATTCCATACTGATGTGGCCTCCAACAAGTGTGCCTGAAACTGCCTGTTGTAGCCGCTAGAGGGCAGCTGTCCGCAGCATTTCATGTTCTGTGCCGCCTTATCTATAACATGGGCGACCCAAAACATCTTTATCAGCAGTTTTAAGGCGTCCTTCCAGCCGCTCAGCAGGGAGTATCGCTACTTAACTTCCAGTGAAGCTGGCTCTTGTATGTATGTGAGGTATTCTTTATTCTGTGTTTCTCTTCGCTAACAGGGGTTAAGTTCCAGGTTAGGACAATTTCACCCAGTGTCAGTAACACGCCATGAACCCGAGTACCTGGGCGGTGTCCTCAGTTATTGTAATGTGAAAGAAATGCCGTCTGGTAGACTAGGTTTTTGTTACTGTGGATTACAGTGTATGTGCGTTTATTTGTCTTGACATTCGATAACTTTAAACGCAGCTTCCACTTTAAAAATAAGTTTCACTTCGCAAAAATAAACAGTGCTTTGCAGCACCACAGCGTCTCCCGTGGCTGGTCCAACTGATTCCGCGGCTAGGACCCGGATCTCTCTTTCGCGCATCCCTAAATCCTCAGCATCCACTCCTGCCTGATGAAACTCCCTGTACAGGTTGCGTTCCCCGTGTTTTTCTGGTTCTAGCTATTTAGGTAACTCTGTTGGTCACTGTGAAAGCGGGTCCGTGAAACGGTGCAGGACCAGCGCTAACACAAGTCAAAAATCCAGGAACCTGTTTTCAAATTTCAGAGCAAGTCAGCTATTCTGGAGTTGTACGTTCTTGTGTGTTCAGTTGGTTTTGATTGATTCACATTTCAGTGTTTTAGACCGCGACATGAAAATGACTCTCAAGTAATTATCCTCATTCTGGACATTGTTGATTGATCGGGTGACTTTTATCCTTTCTCAACAGTTGGCTTAGGACAAAGTACCAGTAATTCTGGGGAGACCAGTCAGTATCAAGGTTAAACCCTGCTCTAAAGGGTTGGAACTCTCTGTAAGATCTTCTCATAGCGGGAACCCCTAAGCGCCATGGAAACATCTATTTACCTGCAAGATCATTTTCGGCATCAAAGCTATGATTTGGCCAATGGCGTGTTTACATCAACGAAAATATCTGCAAATAGCAGGCTTTTATGTTTGACCCCGATTTTTATCCCCATTGCTAAGAGTAATAGCATACAATCAACACTGGTCGCATATCCATATTTTACAAAAATAGCTATTCCCAAAACAAACGGAACCACAGCAGTAACCCCAAAGTCCAAGCAAGTCTGTGTCAGTCTGAGGCAGCTGAGTAAGCATGTTTCCAAAAACTGTCCAACCACAACAGAATGGGAATTTGAGGAAATTACTCATCGTTCAGTGTGATTTTTAGATATCCTGTATATTTTTTGTAAGGTCAGCATGCACAAGCCACGTCTGTGTACTTCTCGGTTACATTTGTTGTCTTTAATCCTGTAGCACATCTCCATCCCAAGATGCATATTTTGTTCTCTCCTTTTAAATTTCTCCACCACATTTCAGTGGTTCTATGGTTCCGTTTCCCGTTCCCTCCACATACGAGAGAAATCAAGCCCATCTTTAATCACCACTAATAATCTCTCCGGTTTTAACATGCTTTAAGGGAATGTTCAGGGTTTATAGTAAAAGACAGATGTCCTCTGTGTAAAGCACTGTACTGTGGACTGGGTCTGTTCACAGAGACTCTGCTTTGGTAATAATCTTAAACAAGATCAAAGTAAAGGATGAGGGTGATGTGACATGGAAGGTGTTTTATGTAAATGAAAACAAAGAACTGTCATCCGGAAACCATAACGGAATCATTGAAAGTAAACAGAGGTGTTACCTGATCAATAACAATAACAGCATCTATCCAACAGCATGTGACACCACTTCCTGCCATTGTGATGAGTGGCATCAGTACAGAACAGCCATCAGACCAACAATTCTCTGTTCATAAAGGAAATAATGAATTAAAATTACACACCACAAAAAAAAAATATATACAATATATACATTTATTAATTATAAAATACTTAAAGTACTTCTATTTCACCAATAGAAAAAAATACATACAATAAATACAAACAAGAATGCCTTTGTTTCCAGAGCCTTATAAAACATCCCACAGCGTGTGCATAATTAAAGGTGGTTTCTGTTTCTTATTAATGGGACTAAACACTTTAAGTTGCGCCTCTAATCAAATCCTTACAGAGCCATAACAGAAAATTACACATGAATAAAACTCTCAAGAATGACATTCTCTGCAATAGTTAAATTAACTCAAATCATATGATGGTTATATTATTTAGGAACCAAATTGCAAAGCTGGTTAAATCCAAGTTAAATTACATCTGCTAAAAGGACAAAAAAAAAATAATATTACAATTTCCACCTTAAGGGAAATCCCCCACGACATACAGTGAACTTATTTGGCATCCTATAAATGCAAGTACTCATCAATGTCAGATTTCCTGGAGCCCAGGGAAGACATTTGTCTTGATTGGTTAGAAAAATCTGTTAATTCTGAAAGGGCTACAGACTCACCACACCATCGTGTCCTTTTCCGTCACCATCGATAAAACATCCCAAGTGCCTTCATCTCTCGTTGCCTCACCACATGTACCCTCTCTACTTTCTCTCTCTCTCTGGAATTTGATTCATTCCTTTACTTCCTGTGGCGTCACCCTCATGTCCACCAATTGCTCAAAAGTACATAAATAACATCAATACAAATGCTCACTCTCATATAATATAGACCCCTCAAAAAGAAACATCTTGTACTCAACACATATTCCTAATATTAATAGCAAGTTTAAGAATCATGAACGACATCTCAATATTACGTTGTTTTTTTTTTTTACTTTGATCACGGAACAGGTTTGCCATTTAACTTCAATCTTAAATACGATTCCAAAATAAAACGACTGATAAATGCCGCTTTTCAAAACACAGGAAAAGAAACAAACAAAACAGAGGAACATATTCTTAACTCGCACTGACAGAACCAGTTACAGTTGCCTTGACAGGTCCTCCAAGACAGAGGGCCGTGACGATCCGGCTCCTCTCGAAGAAAAACTATAACTGATACAATCCTAACTCAAATCGAGAATGGTGTTGCACGCATGGAGAGCCGAAGTGCACTGCGCTGAATACCAATAATCACACTGTGACCCGTCGCTCCGATCGGGATTTGCCAGGTGGCAAGATAACACACTGTCAATTTTCTATAGGAGCCGCGTCGAAATTACCCGTGTAAAATGCGACATCATCACTAACATGCAGCTGTTGATACTAAGGAAATCAGTGTCTACGCTGCGGCCTGTCTCACTCGATCGCGCGGTTGCAAGCAATCCTGTTTCTGTCTGTGTTGTGGGTATCTGTGTGTGCTGGTGTGTCGGACGTCATGCTTGTGCTCCTGCCACTGGTCCGGTTCTGTCCCCAGCCCTAGGAGCTGCTCTGCTCCCTCTGCGCATGTCCCTGCGGCGGCGTTTTCACGATGGTGATGACCGACGCGGTGTTGAGGCGTGGGGCCACGGCCATCAGGCTCCCGGAGCCGGGTTCCAGCCCGCGTGCGAACCGCTGCAGCGCGGCCAGACGCGCGCCCAAGCCTTCCAGCTCGCGCCGCATGCCTGCGTTCTCGGCGCCCAGGCGTTCCACCTCGCGCTGCAGCTCCGCTTTCTGCTGCTCCAGAGCCTCGCGCTGCGACACGCGCTTCACCCGGCAGCTGGCCGCGTATCCGCGGTTCTTCAGCGTCCGCCGCCGCTGCTTCAGCTTCTGCACCTCCTCCCGCGAGAGCCCCCGCAGGTGCATGTTCAACTCGCGCACAGACAGGGACATGAGCTCGCCGTCCGACAGCACCGGCACGTTCTCCCCACACTCCCGTTTCACCTGGAGACGACAAGATTCTGTAAAGCATCTGCAAGACACAGCCTCTTAATCATTCCAGCTTTCTAGGATTAACTGCGCCAAAGCTAGCTCAAATCCAGCGTAGCTACTTTGCTGAAATACAAGACAGAAATTCCAAAAAGCCCTATCAGCAACACAGAACATCTCCTTGTACAGAACTTCACGCTGACAGAAGCTAAAGACAAAAACACCGCAAGCAGGGAACCAGATTAACAGCGAGATGCGGGACTCACCTTCAGCGCTTTGCTCACTCTGCTGTCAGACGTCATGATGCGCCTCGCAAGTGGGTCTAAGCAAGCAAAAGAAAAACGGTAAAACCTCTACGGATAATGAAAGACTTTTTAAAAGATACTTCAGAGTGTGTGACATGCGCCTTACAAAGCTGCGTATATAACTCAATTTGTCAATTAAAAACACCCGACACATCCATGATCTAAAATAATTTTCTACCAAAAGAGGATAACGCACTATTTTGACGACACCCTTTAAATATCTATGAGGTTATTTCAGTTCACACCAAACAAATGTTCAAAATTACACATTCTCTGAAAGTTCAAATAGGCCTAGTTATTTCTAATATAGATGGACGGACAGACAAAGAGAGGCAGATGACTGAAATAGGGCAAAAAATTCCCATATCGCAATTCAACGGTATTTTAGCTACTTCCACCATCACCACCCCCTCCCCCGAAAACTCTCACAACAGCTTCGATCCTCCACCACTTCCCTAATTTTCTTGTTTTACAAACAAGGCTTAGCATTTAAATTAAAGATCTGATACAAATCTAAGGAGCATATTCGGTGAACGGCAATGAGTTAGAAGCGGTGGCAAAAGATAAAAAAGTATACAAAATTAAATGATATAAATGCACCGTAGATGTTGCCTTTGCAGACTCATTGCAGACTGGGGGCGGACTGCGCGTCAGCGGCCGTGTAGCAGGAAGGGAGCCGTGGGCCGGGCGCTCTTATGAAAACCATACAGTCACAGTGAATCAGCAGTATATCCTCAGAGTTACGCTGTAAACCCACAACCGGCTCCTTCCTGCTATCCTTATTACAACTTTCGCCGGATTAAAAATTATTCCCGGGGATACGCTGATCCATGGGAAAAAAACGCAAAAATTGTTTGGCGAACAGGCGCAACTTCTCATTAAGCGCATATTAACGTGTCTTTTCGGTTAATGGAATGTCTTACAGTATAGTAACCTGGGGGAAAACATTCTCCGTTTTCATTTCATTTTTACGTGGAGTCATTTGATTATAAAGTCTAGAAAAAATTAACGGAATAGAGATGCGTGATATGAGTCCACCTGCCTTAAAAGCAGTCAAAACTTCTTCCTACTTCACCGTCAGGAAAAGATGGAAGATTTCCAATGATACGGAATACAACCGGCAGTTAGATTAACTATATTTAGCTATGTGTCAGTTTTTAAAAATAAAACTTTACTCGTTGTGTGCTACAAACGTGAAGGCCGGGTTATTTTTTTTGTAAACACATAAATCTTAATACCAGTCCACCCACGTCCTTATACGGAAAATAACAACCCAGGTCGCTATGTATGTAAACACAGCCATTGCAACCGCGCCGTCTTCCAAGCTTCGTTTTATTGGTTTTAAAGCTTCCAGGTTTAATAAATTCAGATCATCTGACAAACACATTTCCCCACAATCTCCCAAACATTCAGATTACTATGATGTCTGCTTTTCTCAAAATGTACTGTAATAATGCCGTTATCAGTCAAATACGTTCTACGCAACGCAGTCCTCGGCAGTAGCTAGCTAGCTAGTTAGCTGACAAATGTAGTTACCTAAGGTACAGATAAAGGGGAAAAAAACTCTTACCCCTTATTTTCTTCTAAAGACAATCGGGATTAATGTCCGATGTTTCAGTTTAGTCTACAAGAACCGTCGCACGAACTTGATCCGTGGAGAAAAACATTAAGCTCGTTACCCAACAGCAGAAAAACGTCAGTTCGCCTTTTCCCGGAATTACTCACCGCTCTCTCGCTTTCATTCATAAAAAAACGCGCAGAGGGTGACGTCATGCCCGAGGCACGAGGGCGGAACAGCGACGCTTTTCCCGAAGCGCGTGGAAAGAATGTAGCTGGTCTCGAAAACAGAGCCGCGCCATTTCGGTAATGCGGACCACCGGAGGCCTCGTAGTTTGAACTGTCACCAGTAACCGCAAAGATTCACAACATTCACACGAATCCGATACCTGCTACTTGTAACGTGAATCCATAATATGAGCATTGTGGCAGGCGTGAGCTTATTTGTTTTTATTTTCTTACTTGCATCTGGGATGTAAGTACGGTAGTAATATTAAGCTATATACAATTGTGTGTTCCATAAATCCTCTTACGTTCGGGTGCATTACTGCATGTATTATATTTGATGTGCATGTAATAGATACTGTAGCACACGATAAATAATTTCATACCTTGTACAAGTGAAGAAAAGCTGACACTTGTTGCTGGTGAAATTCATTTACTGCGAATTCTTAGTACATTTGTTTTCGCTGAATTTAATGCCTTAAATTGCTTGCAATGTCAGAGAATATTTTTTCACAGAAAGAATCCAGGAGCGCTCTAGACTGCCGGTGGTCCTCTCGTGCGCTTGGTGGCGCTATCACTATAGACGCTACCGCTTTGTGACGTTCGACGTTGCTGTTTCCGGGCGTTCGACGCGCATGTAACTTGAATGACCTCAGACTGCTGCAGATCCCTCACACGCTTTCTCGCTGGTGCTTTAAGGCAGGCTCGGGTGAAACCGGTAAGGCTGCTGTAAAAAAAAAAAAAAAAAAAAAAACCAGACTTAGGGCTGACTTGCGGCGCACTTACTCCGGCTTTCAGAGGCACAAGGCCTAACGTCCCGTGGGTGACTTGGTGAGGGAAGTGGATAATGGCTGGAATCGAAGAGATTTCTCCCTCATCGGGCCCAGTTGAGACCCGGCCCCCCGAAGACGAGATCGAAGGCGATGATGAAGACGACGAGGTAGCTACACATTTCAGTCAAGCTGTAGGCTGTTGGTTCCCGCACATTTATTATTCGCCCATGCAAATGTCAAAGAGAGAAAGGTAGACGGCCCAAAACGAGCCGCAATTTAAGGCAAAATTTACACTGTTCCCAGTCAGAATTAGTTCCTTGGCTGCCAGAACATAACTGGGTGGGCAGCGTTATTTATGCAGCAGCAAAACACTTATACAAGGGGCATGTTTGCCATTTATTGAAGTTCGACATCATTTGTGTTAACAATGTAGTATTAAATTAACTGTGACATGTAAAGCATATTTCTGCAAAACGTCGTTTGTTCTACCTTGTGTTTTTTGTCGTTATAGGACGTCCTGCAAACCCGCCTTATTGAGTTGAATTATTTTTCATTACGTTCAGCGTCGAGTTTGAGTTTCTTTGGGACATGTTTTTTTTTCTGTAGCCTGTTAAGTATGTCAGACTCAACGGAGCCCACTTTCAGTGTTGCCTTACGATATTTCCTATTTAAAAAATTTAAGTACGATAATGTTTTGATTTGTCGCCTTGACTATAACCCCTACCCTTGGCATGTGTCTGTAAGCATCTGTTTTTGTTGCTGACTTCCTGATGCGTTTCCCTACAGTTAGATGAAACCCTCGTGGAAAGGCTGTGGGGCCTCACTGAGATGTTCCCAGATAGCCTGAGGTCTGCAGCTGAGGTGTCTGTGGACTGTTCTCTTTCTGTGGCCAAGAAGGTGTACAGGTGAGTTGAGGGAACGCTGCGCACGTTCTGCCTGGTGGTCCTCTTTGATCCTCACGGCTCGTCCCCGCCAGCTTTACCCGGTCGGCGCTCTGGGTGGGCACCACGTCCTTCATGATCCTGGTGCTGCCGGTGGTCTTTGAGACGGAGCGGCTGCAACTGGAGCAGCAGCAGCTACAGCAACAGAGACAGGTGAACTGGTTTTGTCAGTTATGCCCCTCCCAGGTTGTCTTATATATGGTATTTTTGGTCTTGTATGAAAGTAGCCAGACCTGATTTTTAATTGTTTCTTGAATGCGCTGTTGCTTTGCGGAGCAGATCCTGCTTGGACCCAACACTGGGATGTCTGGTGGGATGCCTGGAATGATGCCTTCAGCTCCGGGGAAGATGTGACCGTGTCATCTGTCTGTGAGCATCCGAGTTGCACGAGGAGAGCGGAGGACTGGAATGTGGAGCAGCAGAATCCAGGGACTGGAGAACCAGTATACACAAGTATTCCAGTGCCAAGGCTTGGCTTGGGGTGTGTGTGTATGTTTGGGGGGGGAGGGGGGCAGCGTTATCTCCTGGCTTGTGGATTCTGTGATGGTGAGATTACCATCCCTTTTGCAGCCTCTCGTAGAACATTCTGCAGAGACAGTCCTTTGACCGCTATCCTTTTAGGTTTCTCTTTTTTTATATATATATATATATAATAGGCGTATAAATATGTACGTGTTTCAGGGGTGGGGTGGGCGGGTATGATATTACTGATTGGGAGTTGGGGTAGACCGTCTCATGTTACATGTGAGTATGAGTTTGCACAGAATGATGAATAATGTAAGAACGTCGTTCCACAGAGCTGAGCATCGTTTGCGTTTGTGATGCTGCTGTCCGGCCTGCGAGTACCGAGCGAGAGTGTGAGCGCCGTCGCTCTCGTGAGGTGCACAGTCCCTCTATGTCTATTTTTCCAGTCTCATCGAAAATCGCATCAAAGCCTTTGTGAGTGAGGAGATGCACAGGAGCGTATTTTGTTAAAATGCGAAGTATTACGTTATTTTATAGTCCTTCTTGTGCATTATTAGTACATGTTACTCACAGTTCTCCATTTCAGGCTCAGATCTGTGCCCCCTTGTTCTTGTCTGACGTGACCACAGGAATAAACATCCAGAGAAACTGAAATGGTCTCCAAACTGCTTATTGCTACAGTAGAAAGTGTTTGTGTACGGTAACTGGCTGCTAATGTTGGAACCACTGATTTTACTCAGCAGCCTGTCATCACCGCCTTGTCATTCTGAAATCCAATGAAGGACTTCAGTGGGTCTTGCAGGTGAATAGTGCACTTTTTGCTTGTGCATTTTTTTCCCACAGATTTTTTTAATTGAATTTTAACAACATGAGAGAATTAAGAAAACATTTTCAGCATTAATGAAAAGTCAAACATAAAGAGAAAGAAGGACCCCCCCCCCCCAAAAAAAAGGAAAAAAAATTATATTTAGCTAATAATCTGACATGTTGGCCGCCTAATAATAAATGGAACCAGATACAGAACTGCAGTTATCCAAGAACAACAAATGGACAACATTCCAAACCCACCAAGGCTACAAAACACAAAATTAAATCTTAGTTACTCAGGGATGGCTGCCAACCTTAATTTTTGAACATGTGCAAAAAAAGACCCCATAGCTTATTAAACTTGTGCAGTGAACCATTCAGTGTCATCTTTGCCACTTTAGCAAAAAACAGAATATCCTGAATCCACGAGGAGTGGGGTTGGGGGGGGCGGGTGTAACAGAACCCTTCAAGCTCACCTCAGCCATCTGGCTAGTAGAGTAATAAATGCCGCAAAATCTGCTTTGTATGTTGGAAGTAGTAAATTGGGGGCCAAAATCCCAAATACTACTGGTTCAAGTTGAATCGCAACACAGACGGAAATTGAACTAAATACCTGCAGCCATTAGGCATGTAAAGTAGGGCATGACCAGAACATATGAGTAACTTTGGTTGTGCATTTAAGGCTGGATGACATAATTAGATAACTGTTGCCCATCTTTGTGAAACATATTGCTAGCAGTTAAGCTTATTAAAGCGGTTTATAAACCCAGCAAACATGCTTTTCTAGTTCAGGCATTGCGTGCTTTTTTTGTTTCGATATAGCAAAGAAGAACATCCAGCGGATTATGATGATTGTCGTGTCAATTACTGTGTCGCTCCATGCATAACACTGAAATGACCGATTTGAAATCTGCTGTGCGAGATGGTGATTGACATGTGAAAGTTTGTGCCACAAAATGTCTGCCATTGCAGCTAAGGTGCGTGATGAGAAGCTTAAACCAGGAAGCATTCTGGACGGGCATAACGTGAGGAATTCAGATAGACGCACTCTGAGCGTACTTGAGTCTACACTGTATTTGAACAGATTAAAATACGAAAGAGAGGGAGAGAATGGGCCCTTTATTGGTTCCTTGAAGGGAAATTCTCTTTACTGCATAAACATATATGACACATACATCATAACAGGCATTTTATTGAAAAAGAATAACTAAAGATAATGATGTACCCTAATAATATGGAACATGACTGGAGTAAATGAGGAAAAGGGCAAAGTCCACAAAAACGGTCCGTGTGCATTTTAACCCAGTGGCCTATATTCAAATTTCTCACCAGACTCTGAGTGCGATAGACCAGGGGCTGCTGGTAAAAGCCAATGTACCCATAGCTCTACCTCGCAATAATGATGGCACAAGCCATTATGATAACGGAGTGGAACGATTTGTGCAGCATTTAGGGTTTGAATCCTATTCTTGTGTTGCCATGTTCTCTCACAGGTTTTCTCTGATTGGTCAGGTATATATGCCCCCAACCCCTCAACTAAGTAATGTGTGGAGTGTTTGCTGGTGAACTTGCATATGATTGGCTAGGTGCTGGTGAATCCGTGACAGGACAGGATTGTGATTTCGCACTGTGATGTGTAAGTACTTTATCCACATCCCTTCCAAATGGAGGCTCAATCACTGCCTTATCACTTTAGTGATTCCAGGCGAAATCCCCATTGTCCCTTTGACTTCTTATATCATACTACACTCATTTTGTTGATTAATCATTCCTGAAAAGTTGGATGTTTGTACTACTTTTCCTTGTATCACAAAACTTCTTTGTGCCACAGTCTAGATTGATATAAAGCTCTGCAGGAGATATGTACTTGTCGATCTCACACATCTCACGGGGATGACAAACAGAGTCGTACAGGAGTGCTGAGGCCAACCTACCTGGACTTCCCCAAAGTATAATCATGGAAATAATGCGTCGATTTGCTGTGTCAAGGAATTGCAGATCTTGTTGAGTAGAAGGGGGGGAAGTGGCCCTACATGCATCTATCGCCTGGTGAGATTAAAATTCCTGCTGTCATGGAATGTTTTGCAGGAAAAAGTGGAGAAAAAAATCACATAGAACGTGCAAGGTGGGGAAAAAGTCACAAAATCCACAAAGTAGGGAAAAGGTAGCATGATTTTCACTGGTTCACCATACATCCGACATCATGTTAATCCAAAAACATGTGGCTAAGTGAATTGGTAGCTCTGAATTACATGCATGTGTGTGCCTACCCCATTCCCCCTGATTTATACCCTCTTCTTGATAGGATACAAGATTACCAGTTGGAAAATGTTTGAATGGGCACAACTTTGATTATCAGGAGTAGGAAACAAAAGGGCTGTACTCACGTAACATTAGGGATTACGACATGCCGTGCTGATTAATCAGTGCCTTTTGCTCCGGTATACTAATACTGTGGAGTGGATTGTCTAAGGCACTGAGGTAGCTTTCAGAAGTTTGCCAGCAGATGTCGCTATTCCACTTTCGGTGACAAAATTGAAGTTTCTAGAACAGTCGAGGAAGCACTACTTAAAAAGACCATACTGCGTTAAATCGCAAAAATATAATAATTATATTTTAATAATTGCATATATAGAGAGTTTACTTATCACTTGAGGTTTGCAGATGAAGTCGATAATGGCCTGACATTGAACAAATGGGTTGAATCACTGGTGCCCGAATCACCCCATGTGTGCTGAGCCTCGGATGGCTAACAACGGGCCAACGTGGAGCTTGGTGGAGTCTGCTGGGTAACATCTTAGATGCTGTGACATATAATGTACATTCTCTGCTATCCTGTTTTTACGATGACGATTCTTGTTTTTCTTTCCAACACGAGATTGCCCAGCATGCAGCACTGCCATGAATATCAGAGAAGGCACAGCCGGGTTTATCTTGGCCCACTCTGCCCCACAAATCTACATAATCCAAAATTCCTGTTTTTCTCCCCTAGACTCCCTCATGAAATGGATACAGACGATCTCCTGTTCTCAATTACATGTATTTTATGTAACATTCTCTTAAGAATGTGTGGCATCATTGGCTTGCCTGCTGTTCTCACAACTGTACAAAAGTTCAGAGAATGTGTAGCCCATCGAATAAATCCACTCTGGCCATAAACTGCCTCAAAAGCTCTAAGGAGAAGAAACGGCAAGGAAAGTAGACACAACTTCTGAGAAACGTTGTGGAAGGCCTAAAGTATGTTTTTCTTTGATTTGTTTAGTATTATTAAATATCAGTACTATGCTTCACATTGTATACGTATATCAGCGATTATTTTCCATCCTTTCCGAACTGCTAATTTTGGATGGGAGCGTGTCCTAGATAGCATCCTAGTCCTAGGAGTACAACCTGGGTGGGATGTCAATCCATCACAGGGAATATGAACAAGCTACAGGATCTTGCCAGTTAAATTAACTGCATGTTTTTTGACTGCTTGAGGTCATTACAATTCCTAGAGGAAAGCCAGATGATACAGGAAAAATAAGCAAGCTACTGTACATGCACATACACACAGACCTGTAATCATATCTTTGTGGGGACCTCTCATTCATTTCTATGGGAAAAATGCTAATGCTAACCTTGACAATCTTAACCTCTACCCAGCCCTAACCATAATCATAAGTAACCAAACAAAATACAAGAGTTTTTTGCAGTTTTAGTTTTTTATTGCAGTCACAGATTTTTAGAAAATTAAGTTTTCCTTTTTAGGGGCCAGGAAACAGAAAAAAACGTGTATTCATCATATTGTGTCCCCACAAGGTAAGGTAGACACACATGTGCACACACGCAAAGAATTTAGGCAGGATTTGAACTGCCAGTCCTGGAGATGTGCAGTAAGTCATAGTAACACTCGCGTAAAATTATAATATAATATGTCAATGTTACTATTCCTAGTTTTATTTGCGAATAAATACTGATTTCAGGAGACAGTGACGTGAACATTATCTGAACTCTGAATACAAGTACATTGATCTCTGTCGTGTATTATACTGACGATAACAAAGAAAAGCTGCAGAACATAGACAAACACTGCATTGGCCTTGCCGGCGTAATTTACGTCACAGTCTAACTGGCAGTACGCAGATTCCTGAAAACTATCTACGCCATTTTAGCACCGTCTTCCCACGGTTCTCTGGGAGAGTTACGGCTGACGGTTTTTTTTTCCGTCGACGGAACCTCCATCTTATCGCACACAATTGTTTGGAAGAGGGGTTTTGCAAAAGTAATTCGAAGTATAAAGTATATGCATTTGAAACGGGATTAAAGTAAACTTTATTTAAATTAGGGGTTACTCTTTTTGTTTGTTCTTTAGTTTCAGAGACAAGCGTTTGAAAGACCAAACATTCTATAAGCTGCCAAGCTCGAAGCCATTTGAAAATTTGAGATAGCTAACGAAGCTAGCTGTCTCGTTTGGGGGAAAATGCGCGGAAGTTCTTCATATGGGGACAGAGACAGAGACCGAGGCCGTGATAGGGGGTAAGTGCTTTTCCTACTTACAAAAAGTAAGATTTAGTAAGACGGAGCGCGACTTCGTGGCTAATTTCGCCGACCTTGCCAATTTGAGACGGCTAGCTAGCTAGCTAACCTGCGATATTGCCAAGCTGAGCGGTACTCCCGTGAGCCTCAACTGGCAAGCGACTGCAAAAACAAAACAAAAACTCAACTCCATTATTCGGTTTAAACTTTAAAATCAATCGTGAAAAATTAATTGTAAGCGAAAAATGTTGCCAGTTATAATGATAATCATCTTAATGTCTTGTCTCAGTAAACCAAAGAGTTGTATGTATTGTATGTTCCTTTAAAGGAAAAAAGAGAAAATTTTCATAAACATACTAACTAGTTACTAAGGAAATAATGTTTCCAGTCCCTGGCGGCATCGTTAAAAAGTACTTGAATAGCCTACAGCAATCTTTGAAAAGAAAGTAGTGTTTAATCCTGGATGTGTTGTTTTTGTTTACCAGTTAAATGACTGGTTTTGATCGATCAGTGTATTGATTGGATAACAAACTGGCAAAGCCAAAGGTCCGTTTGAGAAACAAACATACATCTGTCCATAACCACCAATCGATTATTAACGTTAATTTCCAGACCTCAACTGTGACAGACTTGGGGTGAAGATGGTTGGATTGACTAATTTCCAGTTTCAAGCATTCTGTGATACATGTTCAAATTAACGAGACTCAAAATCTGCATTAAGCATGTGTGATTTTTAAATGTTGCAACAGATTAAGACTAATTCATTAAAAGTGTTTCTGGGAAGCATTGAAATAATTGTACATTAAGTTCCTGGGTCCTGGGTTAGGAAACACTGGTTTAAATACTGTCACAAAATTCCCTGCTCCGTTTAACCTTCAAGGACACGTTTTGGGTCGAGTCGGAATGCCTACTCCCCCCCACGGAAGTTTGGTAACCCTGGGGAGCGTCTCCGCAAGAAGAAGTGGGACCTGGACGAGCTGCCCAAGTTTGAGAAGAACTTCTACCAGGAGCATGCCGAGGTCCAGCGCATGACGCCGGTACTTGCAGAACAGCCGCAGGTGTTGCCTCCATGAACTGTATACTTGGGTCCCAGCTGATCATGCCCATCACCGTCTGTGCCATATGTTGCATCTTGTGCCTTAGTATGATATAGAAGAATTTCGCCGGAAGAAGGAGATCACCATCCGGGGAACGGGCTGCCCCAAGCCTGTCACTGCCTTCCACCAGGCAAACTTCCCACGTGAGTAAAAGCTGCTGACTGATAGACTGTTGGCATGCATTCTTACCATGCCTGTGTCACATGATTTTTTTTTTCTGCATACGGTTCTGTAACACTTTCTCATTTTTTTTTCGCAGCGTATTTTGATATTGCTTAAATGTTTCCTGTGAAAATGTTTCGTGACAGTGCGACACAGATTTTAACTAATTGTTCGTCACCTTTTTGTATTAGCATTGTATTAGCATTGCGGGTACTTTAATCTCATCTTATTAAATTTAGTTGACCTTCATTTTGTATGCATTGGTGATGTATTTAAACCGCTTGGTTTTTATTCAGACAAATTAAGCTGCTCGGGGTCGCAGTGACACAGAGACGCCTTTGAACACGCAGCCCTTATGCTTTTCCTGTTCTTCAGAGTATGTGATGGATGTGCTGATACAGCAGAACTTCAAGGAACCCACAGCCATCCAGGCGCAGGGCTTCCCCCTGGCCCTTAGTGGCAGGGATATGGTGGGCATTGCTCAGACCGGCTCCGGCAAGACGCTGGCGGTAAGGGGCGCTCTGCACATGGAAGCACACGCACGACACCCTAGCGGAATGGAAAGGCACCCATTAAGCCCTGCGATAATTCTTCTTGCAGTGTAGACAGAAGTGAGGTCCTTTGGGTAGCACAGATATAGGAGATTATTTCAAAACTAAATCTTGGCTAGTGTCAAAATAGCTGTGGATGGGTAGGTATGAGGCTTAAGTAGGCCGCGTAGATCAGTGTTTCTCAAACCGCTCCTTGGGGGCCCTGAGGCCGTCCATTTTTGCTCCTGCAAAAATGTGGATTGTCTGGCAAGGAGCTGGGCGGAAGCAAAAACGTGAACCAACCTTAGGTCCCCATGAACCAGATAGAGAAATACTGGCTTAAATCAGACTTGCTCTAATCATGGCAGTGATGGTTTTGTTACTCTCCTTAGCGCCCCTACTAAGTACTGCTGGTAGGTTGATGTGCTCTCATGCTAGGCCTTTAACCCTCTCTACCTCTCTGTGCCACAGTACCTCCTGCCTGCAATTGTACACATCAACCACCAGCCCTACCTGGAGCGTGGAGATGGGCCCATTGTAAGTACACAGCATAAGTAGTGTGTACATGTGTAGTAATGTGTACATACGTATGTAGTAATGCATGTAGGCATTTTGTATGTTTAGCACCCAGTGATCTGTTCCCTGTACTTATTACTGGGCTGTCATCTCCTCTGTTTCCAGTATTCCCAGTCTCATCCCCCTTTTTTTCCAGTGCCTGGTTCTGGCTCCGACCCGAGAATTGGCCCAGCAGGTGCAGCAGGTGGCCTATGATTATGGAAAGTCATCCCGCATCAAGAGTACCTGTGTCTATGGAGGCGCTCCCAAAGGGCCACAGATACGAGACCTGGAACGAGGTGCATTGTCATCTTATGATTATGTGGGCTGATTATAAGTCAGATGAAGGGACCCAGAGCACATACTTAGTGTTATACTGATAAAATAAGCTGATGTATTCAATTATCAGCAAAAGTCTAAGAAAGGGTTTCCCAATCTGATCCTTGCCTGCCCCCAGCCAGTCCATGTTTTTGCTCCCTCCATGCTCTCTGCCAGACAGTCCACATTTTGGCTCCCTGCCCAGAGCTGGGAAGGAGCAAAAACATGGACTGTCTGAGGGTCCCCGAGAACCAATTTGGGAAACGTTTCTCTAAGGGGGGGGGGAATCCCTTAACAGATGATCCTCTTTTCTACTTAATGAGATACAAAAGTTAAACTTAAGAGACAGTTGTGGCTCTCTTTAGATGTGCTTATAAGTGCGTTACGGACTGGGCATGTGCATCTAAGCAGTCTGAAATAAATTAATTTTGATCACTTTTCTCTGCCCTGATCCTTGTTTTCCTTGGTTAAGATCCCAGCCCATGTTAACTTGACTCTCTCCATCTCCTGGGGTGTTTTCAACCCCCCACTAAAATGGTACCGTTTCCTTTGTTACAGTTCGTTTGCTCAGGTCACCCTCGTTATTCCCTTTTCCCTCAGGAAGGGAAATGCCGAAAATTAACTAGACTCAAAATTCTGCATTGAGTGTGAGAGATTTGAATTATCCCAACAGAGCCATTAACTTTTCCAAATGCCCGGTTTCGTGCGATTCTATCCTGGACTCGACTCAACCTTGATTCCATCCTTGATCCAGCATTAAACAGAGATGCATGTTTTAATAACATCTAAATAAGTCAGACCAGATTTTTTAATGTAAAATGTTCAGCTAGTGTATTTGTGAGAGAACCCTATTCAGGCAGTTCTCGACTGATCTAAGTAGTCTGTTCTACAAACCCTTACCTTCTTTTGTCATTGAAGATGCCGTACAAAAAATATAAGCCAGAAATGTACTAGAAATAAGTAATGAAAAGCACATATTAAATAAATTAAATGGTAAAATGTAAGTTTTACTTATAGATGTATATCGCCTTTTTGCGTTAGCAATTCTGTAAACAATGTGTCTTGCATATTTTTTGCGCAGGTCTGGTTTACTTAAGTAATCTTTATGAAGGTTGAGAGTAGTACTTATTTAGCCTGTTAATGGATAATTATAAAAAAAAAAATGAATTGTCTGACTAATTTATATTGTTTAAATATTTTATGTTCTGGCTAGTTTTAAATGAATGTGTGGTAAATTTTCTCAAATGTGCAGTACATTACAATCTCGCTGCTCATGTCGTCCGACACTGAACATTCCCACTTGAAACGCTTGACTCCGCTCATCACTTGGGTATTGGGTGTGATTTTTGCCATCTGCCCACATGTCAGGGAGTGCCTTCCTGCTCGGATAATCTGAAGATGGCTTCAGACATCTGGGGTTGTATCCAAGGCCGGTTTCTCACACCCTTTTCTCTGTTACAGGAGTGGAAATCTGCATCGCCACCCCGGGGCGTCTCATTGATTTCCTGGAAGCAGGAAAGACCAATCTACGACGGTGCACCTACCTGGTGTTGGACGAGGCCGATCGCATGCTGGACATGGGCTTCGAGCCGCAGATCCGCAAGATTGTCGACCAGATCCGGGTAAGAGAGACAGCCGGCCCCTGTTGTAGGAAGCTGACTCGCTAGCGGTGTCGATGATGACCTCGCTCCGTGTGCCCCAGCCGGATCGGCAGACCCTGATGTGGAGCGCCACCTGGCCAAAGGAGGTGCGTCAGCTCGCGGAGGACTTCCTGCGGGACTACGTGCAAATCAACGTGGGTGCCTTGGAGCTCAGTGCCAACCACAACATCCTCCAGATCGTGGACGTGTGCATGGAGAGCGAGAAGGACCACAAGTGAGGGTTGTCTGTCTGTGACGGGAAGGGGCAGGTCTCTTGGAATCGTGGTCCAAATGTGTAGACGTAACCCCGCCGTCTTCCTTCATGTCTCCCCTTTACTTCCCTGGCTTTCAGGCTGATCCAGCTCATGGAGGAGATCATGGCCGAGAAGGAGAACAAGACCATCATCTTCGTGGAGACCAAGAAGCGGTGCGATGAGCTTACACGTCGAATGAGGCGAGACGGGTGAGGCGGAGCTTGGACGCTACACTCTTGGGTCTTCACATGTGCTGTGTTTATATGTATTGACAGTGGTATTCATGCTTGAAGACAACAGATTTGAATATTTGTGTAATAATGCTGTTCATTAATGATGGCAAATGGCACAGTCTCATTACTATAGTCAGGTTACGATTGATGGCGCAGCTGGTCTTTCTGTTGTTGGATCAGTGTTGTCATATCGCATTTAGCTCGCCCCCCTCATTATGTGTGTTTACCCTTAGCTGGGTTCAAAAGAGGATCTTCTTTGAGATGTTAATGGGGGGGGACAATTTCTTTGTGCTTCTCAGTTACTATGAAATTTATTCTCAGTTGAATCTTGCCCTGCTTGTCGCTTTAGGTGAACTTTCACATGCACGGGTTTCTGTATCTGTGCTGTAAGTTAACAGCCGCCGTGTAGACCGAGCGGCTTGCCTGCAGTTATCCTGCGGGAAAATGGCCGCTTACCCGTCCAGGGACAAGCCTTCCAGGTCTCTGGGTGTCCTCTGAGCCTGTAATTGTGCTGTGCCTTCTAGGTGGCCTGCCATGTGTATCCATGGCGATAAGAGCCAGCCTGAGAGAGACTGGGTGCTGACAGGTAAGAAGATCAATCTGTTATCAAGTCCTGACAGGTGCATGTAGATGAAGAAAATGCCGCAGATGTCACAGCCCTGCAAACACTTGGCATCATCCAGTCGCTCGTTGGTCACGTGATAAATGTTTTGACTAGTATGGAGTTAGCTTTATTATATATGTGAATAAAGCATGTGGCTTTTGGCAATGGAAGACTGTGGTTACACCAAAGCGTCATGCCAGAGGTCTGCACAAAAGCATTGCCTTGAGAATTACTCAGGAAATGCCGACAGGCCACAAAACATGTTATTTTTGGGAGGAAATTGTCATTGATGCTTTGGTAGAAAAGGTAGGGCCCTTTTCCCTCTGCATTCTCTTTATGATGAGACTGATTCTGTGATGTACGGAGGGCAAACACGGGGTTGTCTGTAGTTCCTTTTAGCAGCATTCTCACTTTTCTACCTGGGTTTTAACTTGGTGCTTCTGCTGGTTCCAGAGTTCCGTAGTGGCAAAGCCCCGATTCTCATTGCCACCGACGTGGCCTCCCGCGGTCTTGGTATGTCTCGCCAGCTCATCTCCCACAAACACACGTGCGACACACACACCCTCTCACAGCTACCAGCTTTTACACTGGGATTGCATTTTATCCAAGAAGAACAATTCTGGCATGTATTCACTCCCATGAGGTTTAACCATTTTGTTACACCATGTATTCAGATATTTTTCCTTCGTCATAAAGCGTTCACGCCTGTGCCCTGCTAATGTTGCGTATCTGCGCTGCAGTTGGTGCAGTTTATCACCTTAACGCCTCCCCCCTATGGCTCCGTAAGTACGGAATGAAACCTGCAGGGTTCCTGCTGCTGTAAGATCAGTCGCACCTTCAGAGGTGAAGCTCACTCAGCGTGGGTAAAGGGTTAATGGCCAGCAACACAATCAAAGCACAAAACAGGCCTCTGCTAAACTTGTGTGACATCGCGGGTTCAGATTGGGCACACACTGGGAGGGCGGGTGGCTTAGGAGGGGGGGGATGACAAAAAACATAATGCAGCCCCCACTTTTGTTCACTTATTTTAACCAATTTTTTCTCCTTGTGTTCATTATTTTTTTGGTTTTGTGTGTGTGTTTTTTTTTTCTTTCTTTCCAAGTCTCTCTTCCTACACTAGAAGCGCACAGGCCCTTGGGAGCCTGCAGCCGGACCTAGGCATGACTAAACGAAGCCTGAGTCGGAGAGAAACTGCGGAGAGGGGGCCTGGCTTATCAGTCCCTGAGACAGCTATCTCTCCGAAAAAGACTTAAACACAGCCCTCAATAATACGCCTTCCCTGCCGCCTCCCCCCCCCCCAGGAAAGAGGCTGGCTGGGATTCCAAATTTGAGAGCGGGGCAGAACGGGGCGGGGAGTGAGCTGGGGGGCCAGAAGAGGGGCATTGCGGGGCGGAGCGACCTCCCAGAACGCCGAGATGTTTGCTGTAGCGTGCTGTTATGGTCATCGGCGGCACGAGGAAAATGGCTTCAGTGCCGTGCTGCTAAATCCCAGTCACGTTGTCTCGAAGGATTTCCTAATTGGCAGACTTTCGGCACCCATCACGGGCCTTCATGTGCTTAATCTTAGTCACATGATCTGCTCTTTGGGAAATTCCGGTTCTGTCTGGAGTCATGTCTTATGCTTGTGGTATTAGCTGACGCAGGTTCTGGGCTGCAGCATGCTTGTGCTCGGGCCTGCGCTTGGCCCTGCGTTTGCTGATTTTTGTGGTAGCTGGTTTCCAGTGAGTCAGTGAAATGTGAAAGGAGAGCGTTGTGGACATTGCTTAGAGCAGGACGATGGCAGCGTCTATGTGGTTTTAGGATAGGCAGGGGGAACGAAGGGCAATGTGAAAAACAGACAGGCTGTGTGCACAAAGGGACTAGAATGTGGCTGGGATGCGTTGTGTGCAGGCTTGAATCTACGGTGTGGAGGCCCCCCCTCTTTGCTGCCCCTGTGGCCCCCGACACCATGCTCACCGATGCCCCGAGCCCCCGTGTGGCTGTGCTGGCTACCCCGCTGTGGGCGTCATGTCTGGTCCTGGCTGGCAGGAGTCCTGGCCTGGAAGAGTCTTTTTCTCATTGCTCTCTTTCACTCTTTCTTTCTCTCTCTCTCTCTGCACTCTTTCACCACTTCTTATCTCGCTTTTCTGACAGATCCTGCCCTGCTTTTCAGCCCGTTTGGTTATCGTGGCTGTTAACTAATTCCATCCTGAATGTTTCTCTTCCCAGTCTCTCTCTCTCTCTCTCTCTCTCTCTCTCTCTCTCTCTTTCTCTCTCTCTTTCTCTCTCTCTCGCACCTTACCCTTGTCTGTATCTGTGTATGTATGTGACGGTTCTTTGTGTGCAGCGACCAAACCAATGGTAAAATCTGCAGTTGCTAGGCGAACGTTTAAGCCAGGTCACATTAATCTCTGAGACCCTGCCCCAATGAACCCCCCCCCCCCCAACTCTGTTGAAGCCGTTGTCTGTTTCTTGTTACTGCGGTTACCCCCCATCTCACCTTTTCAAGAAGGAAGGGTAAACTGGGCTCTCGGGCATGCTGCCTGTCGCTGGACGGACCGGGGGAGGCGGTAGTCCTGGTCTTTCCCTTTTGCTTGTCTCCTTTGTGTGGGTTCCTGCAATATCAGGTAGCCACACCCAAAAAGACTCCTAACCCCGAAGTAAATATATCAGCACCACTTTGGCCTCTCAGGCTGACAGCTTGCATAAGTGTGGCACAGGGTATCTGTTGTCTGTTATTTGGAACGTTTATTTTTCTTACATGTGGATCGTGGCATTTGGGTCCTGTGTCTTTGTGCAGTTGGACGAGGTTTTATAGCTGCAGCCCTCTGAGACTGTATAGTCTGCTAGGTCAGTGAAGGCATGTTTCTGACGTTTGCTAAACAGGAGGTAGAAGACAAATTCTGATGCTCACCGGAAGTGTGTGTGTGTGTGTGTGTGTGTGTGTGTGTGTGTGTGTGTGGTTTTGCTCGCGCTGTTTGCTCCAGTATGATGCAGCTCAAGTATTGCTGGGTACAAAGAACCACGTTTCTGCTCTTTGGTCAGAAGCTGGGTCTCAAATCCCTATCGGGTTTTTTTTTGGCAATAACTGTATTAGCTGTGACACCAGCAAGCTTTTGAGGGAGAAACAAGGAAATGAAGGCTGCCCCGACTTGGCGTGAGCCGGGGCCTGGAGGTAGAGTAAGAACTTGGTTCACTCCAGTTGGTCAAGGAACTGCAATCCTTGAGCATGAACTGCAGGGGGCGTGGTTCACTTCCAGTCTGGAGTTCTGGGCGTATGGGAGGGGGGGTCAGTTTGTCCCCCTCTCTCCCCAGCCCTACCAAATGACCCAGGATTGATCGGGGGGGACAGAGGGAGCTAGCCCTGTAAAAGACTTCTTAAACAGGGTAAGTACCTCATCACCCCCCCGCCCTCCTCCATCTGCTGCATTTAACACAGGTCTATGGAAGTACTACGGAATCTGAGTGAAGTAAATTGCTATAGAGTAGAGAAGGTGAAGCTCCTTATTGTGCTATCTGTCTGCTCCTCACAGCTGTGCCTCCTCTTTCTGGATACCTCCAGTGGTCCAGGTTCCCCCAATCGAGATTGTGAAAAGGAGACATTCAAACTCGACTGCAGCAATGTTGTCCGAGCCCCTTCTTCTCCGTAATGAGAAACAGACTTTTTAAAAATTGTTGGGTTCCTCTCTGAAAGCTTACTGACCACCATCGGAATCACCCCCCCCCCCCCCCACACACACACACACACACACACCAACACCTCCCTGCCTTCCCCCAAATCCTTAACACGAAAGGAAAGACCCGCAAAATATCACGTTTGCTTTTTACTGTATTTTCTTGACGTGTCTTGGTTGAAAAATGCACCAGTTTTCAGTGTTATCAGTACATTTTTCTTCTGGTTTGATGCAATTGCACACCCAGGTCTGATGTTGTCGCTCTTATGCAGCATCATTTCTTTCTTTTTGGTGCAGCTTGGGTCGCGCTTGTATTTTGGTTTAGTTTGTTGAGAGCTTCTGTAGCTCCACTCATAGTCGCAGGTAGTGTTCAGTGGTGCAGGTAAGTTGATCTGGCCTTCATTGTTGAAAAGGCCATGTTTCTCATTGGTCTCTTCCTTGTTTTGACTTGTTTTTTTCTTCTTTTTCCCTAATGAACTTCATCCTTCCCAAATGCCCTTTTCCTACCCCTAAGACGTGGAGGATGTTAAGTTTGTCATCAACTATGACTACCCCAACTCCTCCGAGGACTATGTCCACAGAATTGGCCGCACGGCACGCAGCACCAACAAGGGCACGGCCTACACCTTTTTCACCCCGGGCAACCTGCGCCAAGCGCGGGACCTGGTGCGAGTCCTGGAGGAGGCCAGGCAGGCCATCAACCCCAAGCTGCTGCAGCTGGTGGACTCCGGCCGCGGAGGAGGAGGTGGTGAGTACTCGGACGTGGCGCCGCTTTGGCACGAGAAACGCAGCGGAAGCCGTAAGGTGTTCAGGAGATGGAGGGGCGTGTTAGGGGGTGTGCAGTTAACGTAGTGTCATGTGGTGTCAGTCCCAATGTTTTCCTGAACTTTTAGAACCAGAATACATAAAACCTTCAACAGTTAAACTTTTTTAATGCTGTTTTGTCAAGGTTCGCCCACATCTGACCGGCATCTTTGTAATCCTCCTCCCGCAGGTGGTCGGTCCCGATACCGCAACACAGCCTCCAACGCCAACAACCCCAACCTCATGTACCAGGAGGAATGCGAGCGGCGCATGCGCACCGTCGGCGGGGGGAGCAAAGACGGGCGCGGTGACGGCCGGGACGGCAGAGGGGGCGGGAGCGGCCGGGACGGGGACAGGTCCTCTTCATCCTCGTCGTACAAGGACCGCAGAGACGGCAGAAGCGGCTCCAGCTATGGAACGGGGACGAACTCCGCCTCGTCGTTCAGTGGCTTGGGGGAAGATCAGTACCAGAACTACAGTGGGACTAGCCAGTACAACGGCAGGGCCTCCTCCCAGGCAGGAGCTGGGGCCACTGGTGGGGGGGGCAGTGGAGTCCCTGAGCAGCCAGGCCAGCAGCAGCAGGGGCAGTTTGTGAATTTGGCCGCCAGAGCTGGCCCGCCCCCCCCACCTCCGGCCGGACCCCAGCCCCTGATGGCCCAGCAGTTTGCCCCTCCTCAGCCTCCCATGATGCCCTTCATGCCTCAGGCCCCTTACCCATTTGCCCCTCCTCCACCACCTCCTCCCCCTCCACCTAGGAAGTAACAGCCCCCATCTTAAGCCAAAATGTTAAGCGTCACATCATTATTATGGTAATAGGTAATGCTTTTTGTAATTTTGTAGGGTTTAAATTTTATTTTGAGTTCTTGAAAAGCATAGTTTGGTTAGCTATAAACTATTTTGATAAATATAAAACCATTTCAAACATTTAATAGGTCAGTTCTGGCAGTTTAACGTGCTTGTGTTGTATTTACCGATAGCCTCTGTGGATTTGTCGGTGTTTGCATGTTCCTGTGGAATCATTTGGTTGCCAGAGATCCGAGGGACGGACCTGTGTTATTTTCCCAATAATGTGCATATTTCTAAAATTTGTAATTTGTCTTTTCATGTTAGAGGTAGGTACCACAATGAATCACTTAGCATCCACATACCCTGGTCCAGTGGGGAGCCCCTGGAATCGGACTCCTTAACAACTGGACAGGTTTGTGATACGCCAAACTTTTCTTTTTGTGCTAAGGGTTTGGAAAAGAAAAGAAAATCAGGATAATCAGCTTTATGCAGCTTTAAATGTTTTCCCATTAAAATGAATAAAACAGGATGAGTAGCACACCCTCCCCACCCAGACCGTTTTGGTAGTACTGCATGCTAGCTGCTTTACTTTTCAATGTTTCATGCATCCACAGATCTTCTTGCTCCTATATGTGGTTTTCCCCCCATGCCATTTTTCCGTTTTGATGGTAACATCAGGAATTTGCAATGCATTTGGTTGCTTGCAAACTCTTCCCCTGGCTGCTCCATAGGCATTGTTTCTCCTGTAATGATGTACTTTTCTATATTTTTCCAGGTTTTAATAAAGATTTAAAAACATTCTTTTGGATATGTTGTATTTACAGTACAAGTAGTCCCTGGCTTAAGAACGTCTGACCTGCGTTCAACTCACACTTACGAAAGGACCGCCATACAGTCTTGTATACAATGGTTTGTAGAAACAAACATGCGCTACTTTGTGACGTTCATGAAAACATTACGTGCTTTTCACTGTTCCTTGGCTTGAGGTACAGTACCACACGTTGCTACTTTTATTACTCTTATGTACTATGTTGCAGTATTATTCTGACTTGCTTACAAATTACTCTGCAAGACAGATTTAAGGAACGGATCTTGTCCATAACCTGGGGCCTGCCTGAGCAGTTTCTGTGAAACCTCTGGAAGTCGGTGTTGGTATTCCAGCATAACCTGTAGTTCAGTAGCTGTTGCTGTTCTCATGAGCCCTTTGTGTGGTGGAATGGGGCAGTGACCGCTTACATTGAATAACGACATAACGTTGTGCTAAACCTCAGAAAAGGAAATGCTTTATTTCCCTTAAATATGCATGTTTACTGCCTTTCCTGTTGCCCCTCAATTCTGAAGCGTTTAGTATTTTGGCATATATACATAATTGCAATACTGACAGTATTTACAGAGTTGTAACACGCACGCCTTGTGAACAGATGCATCCGGTTTGCACGTGTTGCGCATGTAGGAGGGTGTCCCTGCGGGCAACAGGATAGATTTCATCTGATGCTGGGAGGGTGGCGAGGCCTTGGGGAAGGTGATGCCGTCGTGTTGCAGGGACCGGAAGTGTTTCTGTTTATACCTTCTGTTGTTCAGTTCTGTCCTGTAACAAGCTATACAAACTAGGGCTAAACAACCTTGTGATCTAAATGTAGCAGCATTTTATGCATCTTGCCCTTTGTAACCAAGTGCAAAGTCCCCCTAACTCTTAAACACACCAAAAACAACAGCCAGAGCTGACTACACCCTACATCTCAGACAAAAGAAAAAAAAAACACACATATATACATACAAGATCAATCAGAATTTGTCAGAATAGGCACATACGGCATATAAAATAAGACTTCAGTATTGATCGTTTGTCTATGTACTGGGTGGTTCACTGTCAAACCACAGCAATAGACAACAGAATTTAGGTAAGCGCTGTTTTCCATACATTTCAGGCATAGGAGTTCTTAAGTAATGGAAAACTAGTGTTACTCAAAAGTAATGAAGTTTGATGACAGCATTGCACAGACAAGAATATTTGGGGTGGGTGGGAGAGAACAGGAGACATTCCATTGCTATAAATTGCTGTAGCTGAATCACTGGAGGGAGGGAAAAAAAAGTAGCAAATCATTTCACACAAGACGCCCTTATGCTGGACCAGCTGCCCCACATCCTGGGCACAAAAAGACTACAATACAATACCTTGTACTATATTATATTACAGCACAGTAGAGTATTGTACAGCATACACAGCCACACAGACAGGTTAAATTTTAAATATACTGCTTTTAAATTTGAAGTCAAATCATTCAGGTTTTTGATTCACAGGAAAAATACATCTATGTTCATTAGAATACAGTAAGGGAGCAGAAATCGGCTGTTTATTATTGTCGAGCTGGATTGGAATGGATTAAAATAAAGACAAAAATGAACATGTAAAGAGGGCATTGGGGACAGTGACGGAACTCTAATGCAAGGGCTGGAGCATGTGACACCCAGAGGGTCATGTGACAGGAAGTCGGTCCATCCTCCTAAAGACTTCCCCAGGTTTCTGGTGCAGGAAACTGTTCTACATCCCCGGTCTCATCATGGGATTCCTCACCCAGGACAAAGGTGAGTTTGTATCGCAGCCGGACCTTCTCCTGAAGCAAAAATGGAGCAGAAGCACAGTACATTATAAAAATGTCCCATGTTTTTATATTGTTAATTTGAAAACAAATCCCGAATGCTGACAATATTGTTTACATAATGTTCAGTTAGCAAAACATGTCAACAGTACCATGCCTGTAACAGACCAGAAATGTATCCCATTCATGCTACAGACTGTTGCTCTGAAGGACTCTGATACCAGCATCCACAGCTGTACTATAATGTATGCAGGGTATTTTGTAACAATATGAATGTGTAATTTAAATGACTATTTAAATTAGGGCTGCATGATATCATGATTATGCGGCGCAAGTGCAACAATCGCCAGGTTTTTAGATGACGGGTGTCAACGTGTCCGGATGCCCGTATTTCAGTACTACAGGGACGTTTACTTACGCCCACAATTTGGTAAGCAGATTAGCAGTGCACCTAAAATATTAATGAGAGCCATATTCTGACGGCCAAAAATAAATTCGGCGCATCCTTATATTTAATTAATGTGTCTAACTTGAAGCAGCAAAAAGCACCACCACAAGACCGATGGTTTTATCTTTTTTACCTTGGTTATCCACAACATGTCGTGGTTGCTGAGCTGTCCCTTTCTTCACCGCCACTTCAGTGCTCATCGCTTCCATGATTTACCAAAACAGTATGCAACTCATTCCCAAAGTATATAAAGTAAGCTCCTTACATTTAATTGGTTGTGTAAGAGCAATTAAAAAAAAACAGCCATATGGATTAAATAAGTTTAGCTATAACACTATGTGGTGGCCAGTAAAAGTTAGGACAGCGTAAATGAATTCTCCTAACTTTAGGATGCCAGAAATGTGGTTATAAATGAGAATTCAGTCCTCTAGGCAAGATCGATCTGTTGTGACTTAGTTTGCAATGTAACCAATCAGATGTCAGGTTCTGTTTAGAGCCCGTCCACGGAGTTTGATGGGTGCCTGACAGATAATATTAATGGTTGCTGATATCACGTAAATTTTGCTTAAACTATTTAAATTACAAATGTACATTATAATGTACATAATTTAAATCACAATTAATTATTGAATATTGTCACAAAACACTCTCCATACATACGTCCCCAGATGTAGAAATGCTACTGTGAGCACTTCATAACATCTTACACCTACATGCCCACTCTACGCAAAGACGCAAGAACACGGACGGATGTACCTTGCTGGGGTTGGCCAGCAACAGCACCTGAGTGATGGCAGCAGGGGGTAGGATGGGGTTGAAGGAAGGCAGCTCAGTCCCCGAAGGGGGCTGAAGCTTCACCTTCATTATCTGAAGGGCAAGTGGGAGGGGCAAACATTAGATGTTTCGCTATTCTGTCAATATAAGTGAACGAAAAACGAACAAAAAAGAAATCAAGCACTATGGATATTTCCACAGTATATTTACAGCTAAAGTAAAATTACGTTTGTTTAGGATACTTTCAATTCACACAGGGTTTATATAATGGATTCATATTCTTTCACTCAACACAGTTACCGCAGAAAACGGTGTTAAGTGAAATCATCAAGTAGCAGGAGCCTGATGCATATGAATGAAGGTGGATATAGTTAAGGGGGGGTGGGGTGTGTACCCACGAAGGCAGAGCCTCACCTTGGGGACGGCTGCCTGGAAGCGGATGCTGGTGACGGGAACAGGGGCAGACGACAACATGGAGATGACGACCACCAGCACGTCGGGCCGGCCGGGGGGGGAGTCGCGTGCAAAGTGGAACAGGACCCGCAGGCTGTGGCGATCAAACACGGTCACGGGCAATAAGCTGCCTGAGATCGGGGAGGGAAGGATTGGAAAGAGGAAAGAAATAGCACAGAGAGAGGGCAGACATTAATTAATTGGCGTTTGGTGGAAATAAGTGGGTCTCACGAGTGCCTTTAAAGAAGCTGGAAGCAATCCAAGGCAGGAATATGAGCTGTCTGTCTTACTGGGTTTAATGGACTCCAGCGGCACGATCACATTGCTCAGGGAAATCTCCCGTGGAGGATCGAGAGCGGAAGCAGACGGCATTCCCTGCGGAAGCACTCCCACGCCGGGTATGGAGTTCAGGAGAGTTCCAGGAGGCTCAGAGGAAAAGGCCGCACTCGGGCTGGGGTTCGCATTGGACTTGTGTTGGAGATCACGTAGTGTGGGTTTGGACTGAGGGGGCTGCTTGTCCCTGAAAGGAGTAGAATCAGAAATGACATCCCGCCCTTTATCCATTTTTTTACTTTTCTAATTTAACTCCAGAATCACTGTGACTTATCTCAGGACGTGCAGTGGACAAGGCAGTGGACTAGGCAGTCCAGTACAGAGCACACAATCACACACTGTCTGTAATTTACAGACCCACACACTTTACCTACCATTTGACCTGCTGGCTCTCTGGGGGCAGCGACTGCTGCAGGAGAGTTTTTCCCAACATGTCTAGCTCTTCTAAAGCCTTGTTCCCCGATGGGGGCGGGGCTTGTGAGGGTGTGGTCACCGCCGGCTTTAGCATCGCTGCAGGGACGGCCGGATCCGTGCTGTCGGAAGACTGCCGAGAGCAACAGCGGTGAGGTCTGGTGAACTCGGGGGAAGCAGATGGGCGAGTTGTCCAGTAACCAAGGAAACATCCCTGTCACCTCACCTGAAAGCAGTTCCAGGAAGTGGCGTCTCCGGGCTGGGAGGCAGGAGTGACGTCGTTCAGCCCTGAGACAGAGGAACGAGGCATTTGTGCGACATGCCGAGGCAGACAGGAAAGGAGATGGATTCGCTGACTGAGGTCCTCTTACCCAGTGACATCAGCTCGTCATCAAGGAGGCTGGCCCCCAGTTCATGAGGTGGCCGGTCACGTGACTGACTAGGGACTTCTGTGTCCAGGCCAGCCAGGTCCAGGAGGGCCGTGCTACTTTCTGAACGAGAGGGGTGGGAGATAGCTTAGCTGAACTGTTCTATTTTAAACACACCCCTCTTCCAGACCCATTGGGGGGCTGGTCTGCACACACCTGAGAGTTGCGATGGTCCAGAACTTTCCCCGTTCACCTCCTCTCCTTTCACCAGCTGCCGATACAGGTTGATGACCTGAGTCAAGCTGTCGTTGGCCTGCAGGATCTCCGCTGTCACCATGCAAGGGGGAGACCATGTTGGGGGATGAGAAAGCCCTGCCTCACTTTGCCACACCCCGCTTTTGCCCCGCCCAGCCACCCCCACCGTGCCCAGAAGGGACACGCACCCAGGGCCTCATCGTTGTCCTCTGTGTCACTGGCCAGCCGGAACAGCGTGGGTCTCATCTTTTCACAACGCTGGTACAAATCCTGCAGGCGCAGAGAAACATCAGCGCCAATGAGGCTCGACGTGCAGCCTGTGGGTCACACTGGCTCCACCACACCAACCAGGGAAATATCTGCATGTGCCAGTGGGGCAGGAGCATGCTACGGGCAGCGGCAGCCCTCCTTCCTTGGCACCCGGCCCACCTTGATGAGCTCAGCATTGCTGTGGGAGCAGGTCTCCTTGCTGTAGCTACTGAGCAGCTGGGTGAGCAGGCTGACGCTCTCCTTCACCTCGTGTATGGCGTTGACACGCTTGGAGACCTTCTCCATGCGCTTCTGGTCCTGGGGAGGGAGAGATGGAGGGTCAGAGAGGGAATGGGAAGAGAGAAACCAAGGAGGACTCAGAAAGAGAGGGAGAAGACAGAAGGGAGTCGGGAAGGGGGGGGGGGGGACAGAGAGGAGGCCAGTTGGGGGGGGGGATAGGCTGGGGGAGTCAGAGAGAGCGACAGGGGAGTTGGGGGCGGGAGCCTATTCAGCTTCTCCTGGCTGGTGCCCTGACAGACATATGGTGTTGACGAGAACCCTATAGCAGTGAGCAGCACTGGCCAGGCCTATTTCAGGCACTGAGGCACACTGGCTGACACACAGGCTGCCTGCCACACGCCGGGTGACTCACGCGCGCCTCTCGCACACACGCAATCCCACTTGGCTGCTCACCTCCTGCACCATCTCCTTGATGAGTTTGTTGGCTGCTCTCAGATCCTCGGGATGAGTGCTGTTTAGCAGGCGAGACAACATCTGTGGAGAGAGAGGGAGGAAGGGAGGGAGGAAGAGAGGGAGGGGAGGAGGACAACGACGGGACAGGGAGGGGGTTGGAGAGGCGAGATAGTGAAGAGTCGGCAGATCAGATGCATTCGTTTCATTTCACATCCTGCTGAAATATTCGGCCTCCTCTCATTTTTCATTCATCTTACCTTCGACTTCTCCTCATCCTCAAAAATTGCGTTCTTAGGTCTGGGTGGCGGTGGGGGGAGTGGTTTGTCATCGGGAAGGATGGGGTCTTGTTTAACGATGCCTGGAAAGGAGAACATTCACCCAAATCACCATAAAACCGAAACACTCAGCAATCTTCAGCCCCACTGCGGCTCAGAACCAACAGTCCACACAAGCCCATCTGCAGACGCGTCTCAGAAGAGTCCGTCGGTCTCACCCTGCTTCTTCAACATCTGGTAGGCGTCCGAGATCTTGGTCTCTTCCGGTAGGCACACCGTCCAACTGTACATCACTTCTAGCACCTTCTTCTTCACTGGTTCAGGAGCCCTGGTACCTAGGTACTGCAGAGGGGCGGACACAAAAGAACACACTCAAAGGAAGCAGAGATATGGGGCGGGAAGCAGGGCAATGACCTGTGACTGCAATGATGCTCTCCTGTCTGCGACAGACCTTTGAAAAGAGGTGTGAACCAAATAAATAACTACAGGCACCCGACTGGGACATTATTAAACTGAAACATTATTAAATAGCTTGTGAAGGTTATATAATTTATCATAAGTGCTCTACTCACAACGGGCTGCACCCCTTCCCACGCAAAAAAAATAGAGGCCCAAGGCCTTATTATTAATACATGTATTGTTCCAGCACTGAGGGGTACGTGCTGAGGAAGAGGAGGAATGATTAAAGTGCCGCCATGACATGTACCTTGGGAGACACCACCTTGATGAGCTCGTTGAGGAAGCGAAACTTGCCCACCTCGCTGTGAAACCTCTTCCCGCAGTTCTTCATGCAGGTCTCCAGCACCTAGCGGTGTGATGCACAGCTCATGTAAGGCGAGGGGGACTCCCTCATCAATCGCCAAGAGCCTGTGTAAGCTCTCATGTCATGGATGCGGGTTTATTAATCGTCCTGTCAAAGCTCATGGCCAGAGGAGGGGGACGCACTCTCTCACCGTAAGTGCCTGCATGGCTTCCCACTCCTGGGGTGATTGGATCTTGTGGGCCAAAAGTCTGGTGGCCAACTGGGGGCTGCAACAACAAAGACAGCAGTGGCAGAGGGTTACGGGGGCCACGTTTATAGCAGGAGGGGGAAACGCAGCACGGCTTAGCTTGTGCTTCGGGAACGCAAACACCTCCATATCATCCCACGCCACATCTCAGCTGTATGCTCCAGCACATCCATCTCTCTCACACACACACACACACACACACACACACACACACCACAGCACTGCTACTTATCTCTCTCTGATAATATATTTCTTGCTCCACTTAAAACTTTAGCTAACAAACCACCCCGTCCTTAAGCCCAAAAACTGGAGAGAAGAAAAAACGATCAGGACATGTCAATGAAACAGAAGCAGCCCCCCCAATGCATTGCCCCTCTTTCCCAGTCTAACTAATGCCGCCTTACTCACCCCTCCAGTTCATTGTTGAGCTGTTCGCAGAAGGCTTTGATGCTTTCCCAGTCTGTCTCTTTGTTTAAAGGGTTGGTGGCTTTGTCTGGATACGCAGAATGTGGGAAACACAAGGAGGAACAGACAGACAGCTTTTCAGGAGACACCATTACAGCATGCAGCATTGAAAGCCACACAGGTGACCTCCAAGTCATTTCATCCCACATCTGGCATATAGGCAATTTATACTACCATGACAGTATTCATGTTTTAACAGTAACCTGAGGCAGAATTACACCGCTTGATTTTCAAAGGGCCATATTCTGTTCCCTTCCACCACGTCTTAAACACAACTGATAATAACAGTAATTTAGCCCCTGACACTTTACAGTAGCAGCAGGTCTTTGAAAGCACCACCAAGCAGCTACGAATATCAAATTGCTACCTAATAATAAGATCATACAAATTCCAAACAGAGAGACGCATGCAGATGAAAGGTGTCCATCAGCGTGCACTGTGAGACCAATTTACACTATTTATCGACTGACAGATCTTGATCCAAACAGACTACGCAGAAGTGGTTAAGACGGCCCAGTACATCTATTCATCAGATGAATAGAAGGAGGTGTTAAATTACATTTTTTTTAGTAACCCACCCCCCAAAATAAGCACCACGTCAGCAAGACATTGCAACTATAAGGCTGGAGATGATTGAGAAGCATTACCCTAGCCTTCGGCTGGGAGTGATAACCAGGTTACCTAAGCGTCTCCTACAGCGTGACAAGTAACTTCAGCAGGCTGGACAGCTGACCAGCGATTACCGGTGTGTTGACATCGCCAGTCAGGCAGCCAAACTACACCTACAAGTGACTCCTCCCCGGTACACACCGAAACGCCTCTAGGCATTGTTCATGTCCATCTACCCCCGTCAACCACCAACTACCTACACAAAACCACCGGGGCTCCCCACCACCACTAAAAGCGTTATTATGGTTAATTAAGACACGGCACGCCGCCGTTAATTATTTAAGGCTGAGCTCTGTCGTTACACCTCTGCCGACTGATTTTAGCTGGCTAGCCGCTCTTTAAAGCACTCCCGACCTTTCCTTTAAAATCCCTATTCGTCCAGGACCGCACCTCCCGCTGCGGCTCCCTCTTCCCCTTGCATGGCTGACTCTGCGCTACCGCCTGGCAGCCCCATAACCCCGCATAACTCACTGATGCGAGACTCCAGGCTGTCTTCCTCCGGCGGCGTCGCCATCTTTCTGGGGGATTCCTCCATCCGCATATGGTCGCTCTCGCGATACTTCCGCCGTAGAATTCTCGCGCAGCGCTTTCGTCATCCTGCGTTCGTCATCGCACCGTGCTTGGCTTCCTCGTTTAGTTTAGGGAAGTCGAATGAAGTTTTTTTTTTTTTTTTTTTCATAATCCGAGAATTTTTTAGGAAGCTCTTATAATAAAACACGTGCTGTCTTGCTTCTGGAAATAAGAGTAAAAATTTTCAGAATATTACAGAAGCAAACCCTGACATTAGGTAGGAATGTGATCTGTCGTATTTTCTATATGACGCAAAGCCATTTTCGTGGAATAGAGCAGTGACAGATAAAACATTACAACATTTATATATATATATATATATATATATATATATATATATATATATATATATATATATATATATATATATATATATATATATATATATATATATATATATATATATATACAGACACACACAGACATATTAGCCCTACTATTCGATCCAGATCAATCTGACAAGTTCAATCATTTTCATGATGTGAAAATTTTGCTTATTGTCCAGATCTGAAACTCCGTGGTTGAACAGTTATCTGTTCCCTAAAAGGCTACAGTTTTGTTTTATCCTGCTGGTAGAACCATCTGTTATTTGTAATTAGTAACGCTTAGTAACACTTCTCGCTTATGTGTCTCTACGTTATTAGCACATTGAAACAGTATTGTGGGAGTTAGTAAATGATTCAACAGTTATCCTTTTACTAAATTATATTTGGTTCTGCTGTGTAAAGTGCTTTTCATCCATATATTAGAACTATCGCAACACTTTTCTGTTTTTCTGTACCACACTGCTATACTTAAAGGGCTTAACTGGTTGCAGTCAAGGTCTTTTTAATGAAGTAAATGCCTTGAAAAGATCGTAGAATTTGTTGTCGAGAGGAACATGCATAACTATTTTGACTACTAAATGTGATTTGGAATAATTCAGGTAAATAGGGCCAGTCCTGAGTGTTGTGGTGTCCAAGGCAAGTCCCCCCCCCCCCAAACCCTAACCCTAACGCTGCCCCCACAGCAGTGGGAAACAAATTTTGTCAATTAATTTATATAAAAAACATTTCAGTAGTACAGAGTATCTGACAGCTAACTAGATAGCTCACAGCTGGTTCTCAAGAAAACTACTGAAATATTAAAACTAGTGAATATAAATTATGTCTCAGAACGTAATTATTCTGTCAGGTATTCTGACTTTTTCACTTGTTCTTTTACGCCTTCCAATCAAATGGCACCCAGGCTGACTGCCCTTTGGTTTTGGGCCCTGTGACACAATCATGACACACCACTACGAACAATGTTGTTTTTCTCAAATGCGTTGATGAGCTTCCCTATAAAGTCACACAAAATTTGTTTTATGTATGGACACTCCCATCTATGTTTCTATAGATTCTTTGCATATTCCCTCTTGAAGTTACATGAATTGGAGACTCTTAGTTTTACATGCATGTGTGATCATGCGCATTGCCTTGTACACGGTGCTTTCTGGGATACGTCCCAGGCTTAACACGCCCCTGAACAAGTTATGCGACTCCACAAGATGGATGAAAGATGTGCCTATTTATAGTCACACACAAAAAAAATCACCCCAAAGGATTTTTTTTAATTGACCCAACCATTTACTACCATTTGTGCGCATTAAAGATAAAAAAAGAGCTACGAGTTAAAGCAAATTCAGAAGCCTGACTATCACACAGACACAGGAGGGAATAATTGAGATGCTCTCACTAGGCTGAAGTTACTTCTGTGTTTATGTGTTGCATAAACATTTGCCAGACTTTGGACATCGTCAAGCAAACGGGGATTTTTTTTATAACTGTTAGCTATTAGCTTTCTCCCGACACAATCTAAGTCAATCAGCCATGGAGATTGTTTCTCGACTGGTTTAGCTACCGTTCAAACTGCAGCAGGTAGACAGGCTGGACTGTATTGACGCAGGCAGCCTCAGTGAGATGACAAACAAGAACGTGTTAAACAAATGACAGCAAGACATTTATAAGTTGTCTAATTAGGACAGTGGAAAGTTGAAATGCAGATACAATAATTATACCTTTAAAAAATATATGTTACAAGTGGACCCATGATGTGAAAACTGGCCTGTTTGTGGTTGTGATTATTTGTCTGGTTTCATTTCAAAATGATTTACATGATAAATTTGTTTCATTGGAGCTCAGCAAAAATCAACACCAGCAACAGAACTAAGTTACTCAAAAGTGTCTGTTACCTCCAGAAGAGTTCATGTGCCATTTTAATACTGGGGTAGGACAGATATGTGGAAAGTGCTTTTGTGACCCATTACAATCAAAGGGTTCCCAACCAGCAAAGAACCATTGAGGTACCCTGAGCAAGGGACCCCCCCCTCCCCCACCCCCATGCAATGCTCCCCGGGCACTGAATTAGCTGCCCCCTGCTATGTCACGATGACACATATGGGTTAAATACAGAGGACACATGTTGTTGTGGGCTGTGTGCTGTGATGTGTCAACAATGACAACTAATCACTGTCACTCTGTTTTTTAAACAATCTGACACCCATTTAACATTAGGGGCCGTGTAGAACCTGTCCTCTCTAAATTGTCTGCAATATATTGTGAAGATGCTCAGATCTAAATCTTTCCCGTAACTCTGGCCGGACAGTTACAAAACAATGTTACACACTAAGCAGTTTGTCTGACTAATTTCTTTGCACTGTTCTCTGAGTGACTAAAGTTTAGTGCAACCCAGGCTGCAGTACTGTCGGTTATTTGGGATTAGTAATGCTCAGCAAGAGATATACATGTCTGTACAGTGTTATCAAATAAACAACACTGCAAGTTACTAGATGGTGAAGCAGTTGCCCGTTTCCATTCATAGTCTACTAGGCCTGCATTCATACAATCGGTTCATAAATACCTAAAGTTAAAAAAAAACACGCAAGGAATGGCAAAAGCACAGGCATGTGGATCGTACCAAAGAAGTACGTCAATCCCTCAAATAACAAGCCTATCAAAACATTATAATAATAATAAAAACCTAAGTGTTCTGTTTTTGTAGCAGTAGGGTGTAAATAAAACATTTATTCTATTTGGTCAGCACTTAATTGGTCGCACAAGAACACTCGTTGGAAGAGGTTTTTTGAATGTAAAACGTTCTAAGAAATACCCCTTAGAAACTTTATCATCTTAAAACCAATCGGCGTCGTCTCGTGCATTATTTCTAATTCAGTTAACTGCCAAATCGAAAATGTTTCATCAAAACTTCCATCCATTTTCCATCCCGATGCATCACACGCCCTAACCTGAAAAGAAGCATCGGAAAGTGTGCGGGTACCATCGCGCCCTCGGCCGAAAAGCGCAGCTCTGCCCTAGCGGACGTGAGCAGTATTACACGCTTGGCATCATTTACTCGGCTGGAGTAGGACATTTGCGACCATTATCCGCTGCTGTGGCTTGGCAAAAATACTTAACTGCAGTGGCACAAACCCGATTATTCGTACATAAACACTTAAGCGCCTCAGTGTTGACTATCCGTTCGAAAGCCACCTTTAAAACTGGACTTATGGCTTTATTCATAACCACAGAGTTAATGCGAACAATGAAAGTGCGTGTCGTTCGTAACTTTCTCTGCGTGAGTTGATAGTAATAAAGTTTGGTGAATTTTGAAATGTTTATACCATATTTGCGTGCTATTAATATTCCGTTTATGTTTTGTCATCTTGAAGGTGGGGTTACAGCCGTAACGCCTGGGCTGTGCTGCAGTTTATAAGGATTTGCGTGCAGCCGGGTAGCGAGAGGAGCCAAACCCCAGACTGTACTTTTCATCTGCACCAGCTGGCGAAGCCAAATCACTCTGGATTCCTTTCATATGATCGTTATGGCTGCAAAAACGACCTCTGTGATCTCGTTGACTGTATATATAACTGTACATATCTAACAGCAGATAAGGAAATCGCTGCCTCGTCAGAGCGCTTTGAAGGACATTTTCCTTGCGTCGGCTTTGTGAAACAAAATGTTGTCACCGAGTCAGGGGTTGAATGTTACGCTTTTGTCAAAGAAGATTATAACGCCAGGTCGCCGCAAGGGAACGAGGTCGATCGCTTGTGTATTTTTAGGTTTTTAAAGTCTTTCGAATTGAAGACCAGGAAACAAACTTCTTCTCCCCCCCTCGGATTGCCTCGACACATTTTTATACTCTTGCCGACTCTCTGCAGTCTCTAGATCTGTCTGACATGGGGTCCCTGAAGGCTTTGCAAGAATGGTGCCGGCTGCAGTGCGAGAATTACAAAGACGTGGAAATAAAGAACATGTCGACGTCCTTCAGGGACGGCCTGGCTTTCTGTGCCATAATCCATAAGCACAGACCGGATTTGATGTAAGTAGATGAGGGGTCGTGTTCCCAGGTTGCTAACCCTTCGCGGAAGGTCCGCCGCCCTGTAGGCGGCTCTGGGTGGCCTCGTCCCCGGCATGATCACCGAAAGGCAGCGCCTTGTACGCCCAGACATCGCTGAAGCAGTGTCACCTTTCCTTTATTTCTTCAACGTGCCTCTGTACTGCCTCCCTCCAATGAGCTTAACATTTTAAAATCTTGTTTTAAACTGCATTCAGATAAATGGCGTACGACTTGGGGTTTTTTTTGTAGTTGTACTTGCATATTCAGCCCACGTCGCTGCAAACTAATACTGGTTACATGTTGACGACTCCAGATAGTTGTTAGTCTGCCTTATTGTGTTTAATGTGCCAAATACTTAGTAGCTAACCACTGTATTTATACCATTTATGAGTTTATGTCAGCCAGTCTGATATATAGAAATACCTTTGACTGGGTATCATTATTAGGTATGTTTACCTAGTTAAAACGTATTGCCTGTTGTTTTATGGCAAGAATCGCAGTCACACCTTGAAGAAGTTTCTCGCAAGGACAGCGATGGGCCACGCGTGTATGTGTGTGTGTGTGAGTAAGGCAAAGAACACAGTCCAAAATCCCATCCAAATCGTCTTTTTTTAAATCCATTTTCTCTCTTTGATTTTCTCCAGCAAGGCAGGTTGCCGTCGTGTATAAATATTTACTTGGGGTGTGTTATCTCATTAACCCATGCGTTTGTGTGGGCGTTGATGTTACAGCTTATTTATTTGCGGTATTTTGGTTTGTGTGTGTAGCGATCTATAAAGAGCGAAGATTAGTTACAAGCCTGCTTTGCGAATTATGTAGTATGTGATATATGAATAAATTATCCTATTTGTGTGCATGAGTACAACTCGACTTTATAGTCAGAGATCACTTGTAGTTTAATCTCACTTCTGTTTTAGCTGAAGCATGTACCTCTGGCTGAGCCCCTTCCCACAAGTAAGAAGTGTGCATTATGAACATTTTATGAATGTTCTGTTCAAAACCCCACAGAAGGCTGATGGACCATTTTTGACCTCTGACCTACAAAAGATGTTATATCTGCATTTTCTGAAAACGTGTTTTGCGATTGGTTTGGCAGACGGAAGAACGGTCTTGTCTAATTTTAGGCCCTGATTGGTGGGGTGGGTGTATTTTGGGCCATTATTATTTGTACAACCTCACCGTCCGGTTTGTAGCGGTTATTTGGGGGCGGTGGTGTCAATTTGCTGGCTTGTCCTGGCAGGTCAAGCCATCCGTATAACACCCGCATCCCTATGTGTGACGTCACGTCGACCGCAAGGGAGCCAGATTTTGAAATGGGAAAGTGACAAGCTAATGGCCGAGAAGCCGACTTGCACAGCTGGGGAGGGGGGGGGGCGAGGACTTTGAGGAGGGCGACCAACCTATTTTGCGCTTTCATTTTTCAACGTGCAGAGCCTTCTCGCTCTTGCCCGTCACCATGCTGCTGTTCTGCAAGCCCGCTTGTCGCATTTCCTGCGCGACGCCTTGGTGGGCGGCTTTGTATATTAGCAGTACCGTTAGGTGGATGAATCTTTGTTTCTGTGTCAGCGTCCCACTGTTGGGCGTCTGCATCAGCACAGCATCGCCGGGCCAAGGTGGACCGACACAGACGGGGTGGTGGGCAGTCAGCCAGGCGCTTTATCGGCTCGATCCACATAGACGGTCTGTCCACTTAATCACCCGCAGGGGGGTGCGGCAGTCGTGGAGAATTTGTCTAATTCTCATCCCACACAAAGTGAGGCAGGAATGTTGGCGTAATACCCAGTGGCTCGCAATCTCCTGTAGTGTTGATCTTGGTTGCCTGGCACTACCCGCTCTGTGTTTTTTTTCTTCTGGGGAGGGGGTGTATGTTGAAGACCTCCGCAGCACTGGTGACTTGAACTTGGTGCTCCTGAATAGCAGAGGTGCTCCTCAGTAACTTTAATCGGTCCCCAGGACATTTTTTGGGTACCATCTAACATTCTTTTCCCCCTTGCCGTGAGTCTCACCCAGGAATCCCTGTCCCCTGGATGTCCGTCCTGCCGAGAACAGGCCCCTCGCAGCTTCTGCTTTCGCTTCCCTTTCACCTTGGATGCTCGTGCTCCTGCTTGTCCTCCCTCACTGCCTCATTCTCCCCCTGCCGGATTCCCCCGCGCCGCTGCCGCTCCGCTCTCCCCTTGCGTCTGATCCGTGCGTGGGTCCCTGCCTGCCAGATCATGCCATACCGCTCGTTTCCCACGCCCTTCTCCTACCATACCGGCAAACTGGTTCTGATAGCTGTGCCCGGCCCTGCCGTTCTGAGGGCGTCACATGACCGCATCACCTCCTCCAGGCCTGGTCGCCATGGAGCAGTCCCCGATGCCCCCAGTGGACGTGCATGTTCATGCCTTTCTGTTCAGCGCAGTCCTGGGTACGGGACAGAGATACGTGGACCTGTGGTCCTTTTCCCTCTAAAACCTTGGATATGGAGCAGGCTGGTTTCCGACCTTTAGGTCTGAATTCCACCACTTCCGGCATCTCTCTGAATGTGAGCTGACCCCTCTGCGAACCTCAAGGCTACTTTTACAGTACAGACCAGAAAATCCCTCTGCCCAGACCCCACTAAGGAAATGATACAGATCAGAAAACTCGGACAGTTTTACTGCAGATGCAGTGTCAAACATGTCAGATGTCAAAACTGATGATACAATCGCTGTGTGATCGTAAGAAAAAAAGACAAGAATGTGACCGTAAAAGCCCAAGTTAAAGAAGGGTTTAAGCACACTGCATGTGTTCATATTAATTTTGTTTTGTTGTGTTCCAGAGACTTTGATTCCCTGTCCAAAGAAAATGTTTATGAAAACAACCGCCTGGTGAGTGACAGCCGGCCTTGGTTTGAAGTATCACTCTGGAGTATTGGTGATGTTTGTGATCACGTTTGGGGGGGGGGGGGTGAGTGTGTGTGAGCATCAGCTGGGTGCAGCTCATGTGAGTAAGAGCAGGAAAGGACACCGTGCGGTGTGGTGTAGCGCTGATCACGTAATCGGATAAGGGTTGCCCCAGTTCTTTGCGCAACCAGGTGATGTGTATGTGTGTGTGTGTGTGTGTGTGTGTGTGTGTGTGTGTGTGTGTGTGTGTGTGTGTGTGTGTGTGTGTGTGTGTGTGTGTGTGGGGATGGGGGGGGACGGGGGGGGGGGGGTAGGTAGTGATATGATGGAAAACTTAAGCTGTACTCCCTGATATTCACTTCTGCATTAATCCACCACAGTGAGAAACATCTTACCTGAGTGGTTTTTCTGATGATTTGCATAGAGGTATGAAACTGGTGTGCGTGTGACTCAGTGTGTGAGTGTGGAGTGTATGGCTGGGGCCTGATCACTGGTTCCTGCTGGAGGCTGATACGGAGGGGGGTGCCCGGGATGGAGCCGGGGGGAGCGGGCAGGGGGGGTGACAATGAGGAGATGGTGAGAGGTTAGTTAGGGACGTGGAGGAGGCTGCCTCAGCATTGGGACTAGGAGCCCTTCTGTACTCCTGGGCCATAATGTGACTTTAACATTACTTTGTGTGTCAGTTTCACTGTTGTCTAGATTAAGCACTTGTGGCCTGGACTGATGGGCCTCTTTACAGGGATGGGAACAAGTCGATGTAGAGATGCAGAAATGTTTTGCGGCTGTTTGTTTAGAGCACAATCAGCGCTGCATAAGAGGCTATTCAGACAATGGCTGCTCTATTTAATCTGCATATTTAATAACTTAGCCTGGAGGCTGAAGACTGTAGGCTGGATTCCTGATGGAAAAAGTCAAACCCGAGGAAGTTCTCAGTGGCTTCAGATCAGGTGTTTTGGGACAGAAGCTTCAGAAAGATGCTGCGGAGGATATGTGAAATTAATGGATTTTTAAATATAAGTATTTTCATATAAATAGTTTTTCCTGCATGTGGAGGATCTCAGTAGTTTAGTTACACTTTGATGTGTCAGTCTAGTGTTGCAGTAAAATGACACCCAGCTGATTTTTCTTGTTTACTGCAGAAGTGAACGAGTAAAATATGGGGCTTGAAGAAAATATTCAGGCCAGAAGTCATAACATGTAATTTTTGCATTGCTGACCGGGCAGTTCTGGGCATGATGGTGCCTGATCTGCTCGGGCAGGCCTTTTGCTCAGTGACTGCGGGTCCGTGCCGAATCGCGGGCAGTGGCCTTGCGGGGGGGCCGGGACCCCCTGGGGCGCTGTGACCTCAGATCGACGACGGCGAGCCGCATGAGAAGCGCGCGATGCGCGGGAGCCAGACGCCTGCCAGCTGTCACCTGCAGCCTCTGGATAACGACCTGAATCTTAGGTCTCATTCGTCTGGTTCAGTAACACCACTAAATTTGCTGGTGACTCCCTATTACCAGTACTGAACTTGAATATTCTTAGATTAAAAGCACGGTGAGAATTAATTTTACTTGGATTAAGAAAACGGTAGTTCGTAAAGAAGACTCTCAGAGGAAAGGGTTACATATTTCAGTCTCCGGATGAGCCCTTCTGTTATGATCACAGTTCAGAAAACTGTTTATCCATCCATCCATCCATCCATCCATCCATCCATCCATCCCTCTGTTAGTCCAGATTGATTCAACCGCATGTCTTCGGGCAGTGAGGAAATATCGCTACCCAAAAATATCTATTTTTGTACAATGGAAACTGATTTCTGGAAAATCATATTGATTTATCTATTTTTATTAATTCCGTATAATGCTGAGAAGGGGCGAAAAAGAGGATTAAGATTAAAGTGTATCATGTGACTCTCCCCGTAGTGATGCCGCAGCCAGTGAGTCTGAAACGTGTCTAAATGGATGGAGGTTACATCACATTTCTGTTTCACTTTTTCCCCACAGATACAATGCAGTGCTCTGTTCACTCATCCCCTCCGTCTGCCCACGTGGTTTTCTGTGTTGTTTCCTGTCCATGTCATAGGCCCCCTTTGTTAAAATCACCAGGCCGCTTACCTCAATATTCAAAGTGTGTGGGATTTTACTGTCAACTGTCAACTTTCTGCCATAGCGAAATGGAACCAGTTTAAATAACATAAGAAACATAAGAAATGGATTAAGTCTCTCGCTGATCACCAGCCACATGGGTTTCCAAGCCTCATCAATACCAATGGCAGCCCTTTATTTAAAAATAAAGCTCTTCATCCAGCAACTATTTTTCCTGTTTTGTAAAGACATTCTGTCTTGTGTCTCTCACCTCCATTCATCTGGCCCTTATTTTCTAGCGTCAGCATATTAGCACAGCTGGGCTTATGAACTGAATGACAAAAATACATTGGTTCTGCGTGTCTATGTGTATGTACTGCTGTGTTCCATTTACCTCGGAGGTCGGAACTCGGAACTGGGAAGGACGACTTAGCCGCGCACCAGTAAGCCATTTAGCAATACCAGGGACCTGTTTCAAAAAGCAAGATAATTTGTCGGATTTAATTTACGCTAGTTTAAATGGTTTCATCTTCATTCACTTGCGTTTAGCCCAGACTGTCATAAATCTGACAAATTATCCGGCTAAGCAAGAAATCCTGCTTTTTGAAACAGACCCCAGTTCTAGCCTGGCTCATCGTTAGCCGTCATTAGCAATATCAGCTGATAACAACACATTACGCAGTATTTTGCACATAAAAACACCATAGTAACACATCGTAATAGTGGGACGATAGTGGTCGGACAGTATTGTGTGTACAGCCGATTTAATGAGCCACAAATAAGATAATAAACGGCGTTAAAGTACAGCTTAAACTTGATAAAGTTGACAAAGGGTGCGGCCATCTTGAATTCTGAGCTTGGGTCGTGTAGATTCCTCTGACTTTCCGAGTCGGAATTCTGACTTTCTGATAGAAATTTCTAATAGAAAGTAACATATGTTTATCTTTTGTATTGATTTTTTTTCACCCGGTCATCAATCATCATCTCTTAGCTTTTTAACATGGGAAATTCTGACTCATTGTGTAGACCGATGGATTTTGCACAGCTCTTTATTGGGCCTCTTTAGAAGCCCCTGAACATCCTCCCCTCTTTCCTCCCTGACTTCCTCCCCAGGCATTTGAGATGGCAGAGTCTGAGCTGGGCATCCCAGCTCTGCTGGACCCCGAGGACATGGTATCCATGAAGGTGCCGGACCGGCTGAGCATCATCACATACGTCTCGCAGTATTACAACTTCTTTACCAACAAGTCTCACGGTACGGATGAAAATATTCTCTTGTGTGGGACTTAGCCTTTAAATACAGCCCAAAGCAGGGATGATAACACAAAACAGAGGCTGCCTAAAATGCTCAAAACACATAAACAGTGTTAGGGTTACTTCCAGAGTAAGGAGGAACAGCGGAAGATCTGAACGAGAATCCAAGGGGGTCAACAAAAGAAGGAAGTCTACCTCATTGTGAGACGAGGGAAAAATAACAGAGCCAAAAAAGGAAATACGAAGTTATAGGAAGAGTGGAACCCATGGGTTATGGAACCCATTCTGTTCCATAAATTCAATAATTGACATTTCTGAAATTGCTAAATTTTGATGAATTCTTTTCTTTATTCTTCAGCCAACCCCCCCTGCATGAAGAGGTCAGGTGGTACAGGCCATAATGAGCCTGTCGTAAAGAGGCCTCTAATCCCTGCCAATGACGGAGTGGCGGATTCCAAGGTATGTCTGGGGGGGGGGTTGTGTAATGGTGCTTTGCACAACGGCAGCGGTTTGGTGTCTAAAACACCTGTATCATTCTTTCCATTGAATTGATTGCTAACGACACGCATGTTATTAACTAGATTTACTGTTTCAGCATGGGGCTGCTGTTGTTAATGAAAGGATCCTTAAGACATGTGAGGGAAGGAGCGTTGTTATGAAAAGGGGCGTTTGCTAGTCTTGTCGAAACCTGTATTCATTTTTCCCAGTTAAGAACGGGGTAATGTTGGTGATGTAGAACCGACAAAATCTTGGAGGAATCGCCATGCTAGGATGTTGCAGACTGCGTACAGTGTTCCTCTGCAGTAGAAGATAGAAATGTTGCATAGTACTGTGCAAATGTCTAAGCTAAAGAAAATGATGCTTAAATGATCTTTATACTGGTGTAAATCTCCGCTATTACGCCTGTCAAAGTGCGTTAGATTAGCCATCTCAAAATCTCCCCAATTACACCAACCTTTCAATACACCCACGTATGGCGCCCGCATCGTTCCTATAGCTAATCAACATCCCATTGACTTTTTTTTTTTGTAACTAGTTAAGTTAATTAAGTGAGCTGGTGGTGAAATTTAATAAATCCATGCGATGGCTGAGGTGCCCCCTGAGGAGAGGTTTAGGAACTGAAGCTTCTAGTTCATCTAGCCGTCCGATTAGATATCAGTAACTTTTTGTAGAACAGAAAAAAGAAATTCTCGTTAGTTTTTCTTGTGTTTCTCTTAATATGCATTATGTTCTAATGTTAAATAGTTTTTCGTTCTGAGCAAATGTGCAGTTACTACCCAGATAAATACCTTCAAACATTTTCCTTCGACTGCCTAAGTCTATTGCATAGCATGTTAAGGCGCAGATTCATCCATTTCTGTGTGCTTTGCTTGCCGGGGTCTGCAGGCAGGAAATCGCCCTGCAGCCGTCTAGAACTTCCTGCCTCTGTGCTGCTCTACCTGCCGCTCTGTCACCTCTTTCCTCCCTCAGATGGAAAGCCACACATTTTCCTCATAGCCTGTCCCTCATTTGTATTCCCCATTTCTCACCAATCCAGTGCACAACCAGGAGGATGGGAGTGGTGGTGGGGGGGGGGTGGCCAATAAGGTTAGCTCAGTTACCACATCACCAGCTAGTCTGACAACAGGAAATGATGTAGACGAATGTGGTCTTGAAATGTGCTCTCTACCCATTGTGGCTTAATTATAAAAAGTAATCCTAGTAATTAGTGTCGGAATGTTTGTTTTATAAATCGAAATTCAAGGAATACGCTTAGCGTGTCGACCTGAAAGTGTCGCCTACATCAGTGAGCTTCACCCCTGACTCAGTTTCATCTCCCTCCCTCCTCCTTCCACCACAAAACTTCCCACCCCCAACCCCATCTACCTCACTCTCCATCCTCAACGTGGGCGGCTATTGGCTGTCCCTGCCTGCGCAGGCGGATGCAGGCGGCCAATCCAAACGCAGCACGCTGAGCAGTACCTGCGCGGCCTGTCAAAAACACGTCCACCTGGTACAGAGGTTCTTGGTTGACGGCAAGCTGTACCATCGCAACTGCTTCAGGTAATGTGGCATTCTCTCACAATGCCTGGAGACGTCCCCAACTAGACTCAAGGGAGAGATTATATTACTGTGCCTGGTATACATTTCATTCTTTATATGTGCAAGCGTGTGGTCATCGAGTTTGGGAGGGTTGGTCGGTCATCGAACTTGGGTGGGTTATCCTGTAATGCTGGTGCCCAGTTTTGGGAAGATCCCTTGTTGTGTTTACCAGAGTGTTCTAATAATCTGAAGGTTGGTCTGCCCCGCCCCCCCCACCCCACCTGTCCCTCAGGTGTAAAGAATGTAGCAGCACCCTGTTACCTGGGTCCTATAAATTGGGCAGCGAAGCAGGATCCCTGGTCTGCACTCACCACTTTGCCAAGTCCTCCTCAGCCAGTCAAAATGGCCGTCCAGACCTCAGCAGGGGGGCGGGCTCTGGGGTGGAGCCTGGGGGAGGAGCCAGGGCGATGGAGCGTCCAGGTAGCATTCGGGAAGAAGAGAGTCCGGGTGGGACCACAGAGGGGCAGGCTGTCCCTCCCCGATCGATGGAAGAGTCACCGGACGAAGACAGTAGGAAGGATAGCAGTGATGGGGAGATGAAAGAGGATCAGAGAAACGGAGAGACCGTGGACATCAAGAGGGGCAAGGAGATGGAGGTCAGACCCCAGCCTTCCACACCTCCCAATCCATTTGAGGACAGCGAGGAAGAGGAGCCGGAAAAGACGCAACCAATCGAAGATTCCTTCGACAGGGAGCTCCCATCAGCTCCTACTGCAGATCCCAGTGCAGCTGGCCGACCGGTGCCTGCCCCCCGCAGAGTGTCTGAGCCACTCCCACGCCCGACCCCCAGGGCCCGCCAGCCCAGGATGGCCGACAGCCCCACGGTTAATGGTGAGAGGAAGGGACAATGACAGCTAGCTGGCTGTTGGTGCGTCCATTGCTTGGAGTATAATACGGTCTCTTTTTAATGGTCTTTCTGTCTCGGTAGGAGATGCCGTCAGCTCCAGTAGGTATATTCCCACACCCAGGGAAAGGTCTCACTCACCAGCCAGGTGAGAATCCTTGTCCTTGCCCAAAAAGATTCATCCTGCTGTCTCTCACAAGTGTGCTAATGTGTGTCCAATTGCATGATTTTATATGTAAACACTGTCATTTTTGTATTTTGGTCATTATGTACGTCTCTTCTGCTTTAGCATATCTGGTGAAACTCCCAAATCCAAAGACCCGCCCTGGCTGGCGCTTGTCCAATCCCAGTCAAAGAAGAAGCCAGCTCCTCCCCCTCCCCCTCCCCCTGGCACGGCCCCGCCCCCACGCCCCGGCTCTATGCCTTCGGTGGGTGGGCCAGAGTCCTGGCCAGCCTCTCCCCAGCATTCCACCAATCCCTTCGAGGATGATGATGCTGCTGAGGTAGAGGGGGAGGAGCAAGGAGAGCAGGTGGAGCTGCCTGGTAGCTCGGCGCCTCCCTCAGCGGTGGTAAACCACCCCTGGTATGGGATCATGCAGGGGGCTGAGGGGGGCCATTCCAGCGGTCCCGCCAGCACGGACATCACCCCTAACCGAACTCCCAGCCAAAGCCCTGGCAGCCAGAGGGTTAAGAAAAGGCCGGCCCCCAGAGTTCCACAGCCCTCCCCTACAGGTCCGTGTCCTACCCCTGTTCCCTAGTGTAGCCTTTGAACCCCATGTTATGCATAGTTGGATGTATGTATGTATCAGAGCAGAAACTGAAATAGAATAGAAAACAAAAGCTTACAGATTTAGCTTTGGCGCCATACTGTATGAATTCTGCATTTGAGGATCTGTGTTTTCATGGACGTCTCTCTCTCTCCCTTTGCCATTGCCTTGTCTTCATACTCTATGCACTCTGGCATTCTTTGTCCTTCCTTGTTCGGCTGCTCCGTGCCTCCAGCTCTCCCTCCCTCTGACCCCACCTCTCCCTCTCCATCCCCGGCTCTCAGCACAGAGTCTCTCTCCTCCTCCTCAGACCACAGCTCTTCCAGGGCCCTACCAGAGAGCGCGGCCGCCGGCCAGGACCCCCCCTTCACTAAGAGCGTCTCAGAACCCTCCATCAATGGGCCCGCCCTTGCCACCGCTGGCCGGAAAACACGCCCCTCGTCGAGTCCCCCTCCACCACCCGTGCCGACAAATACCAGCTCAGCTCCTGCCACACCGCAGACCAACCGGAGTGCGGGGATGAGGACTCCCCGCCCCCCACCTCCCAGACCACCGACGACACCCAGTCCACTTGCAAAAGTGACCCCGCCGCCTCCCCCTCCCCAGGGGAAGGTATGAGAGCCAATGACAAGTCATTTCTCAATGGGCATGGTTGACATGTGCCGTTTCCATGGAAACTAGGCCAGAATTATGAGGAATGGCCATTTACCAAGGTTGCTGTGCATTGCTTCATGGGAGGTAGATAGATAGATTAGATTGACAGAAAGAAAGGAAGTACAGAACAGTTTTGACACTTTCAGGCTCTAGAGGCTGGTTAGAGGAACTTGTTAGGGTTAAACCTTTGTGGTGCATCTTTGTCCCTTAACAGTTTCATAAAAAACACATTCATCATCAAAACCAGCCGGACAGACACTGGGTCTTCAGCCTTTGAAGTGTCAGTCAAGTGGAACGCTTTGATTTAAGGCTCACTTTGGGTTGCCATATGTTTCGATTAGCGAACCTGCAAGGAGAACCCCTTCGACCGGAAGGCCAGCCCCTCATCTAAGCCCACAGCCCGGCCCCCCAGAGGACCCCGGCCCGCCCGCCCCCCAGCCCCCGGACACGGCTTCCCCCTCATCAAAAGGAAGGTACATTTGAGAAGCTCTTCGCTCAGCGGGCCTGTCATGGTCAGCATGCCTGTCGGTTTGGCAGCTGGACTAATCCCTACGGAATGCGCCCCCATTCACGGCCCCAGGGGGGGGGGGTCTGAACGGGAGCCCTGTGACACAGAGCCGCCGCTCCTCTCCCTCCTCCCTCCCCATTCAGGTTCAGTCGGACCAGTACATCCCAGTAGAGGACATTCACGTGGAGATGGGTGAACTGGAACGGCGCCTGGATGAGCTGGAACACAGGGGGGTGGAGCTGGAACAGAGACTGAGGGAGTGCCAGAGCGGTGAGGGGGGGGGGGGGGGGACGCATCCTAAAAATAGCACCAGTGTGCAGCTGTGCTCCATTATTTACACAAGTAGCTGCTTCAGGTAGCTAGAGGCTTCAGCTAACTAACTTCAGAAGATGTTTCTTAAGCTCCCAGGACACCTGTCACTCCTAAAGAAAGGTGGCCTCCATGAGCTCAGATGAGTCGCAGTCTGTATCTGAGCTAACTTCCCATTGCAGACGAGGAGGAGGAGCGCCTCCTGGTGGACTGGTTCACGCTGATCCATGACAAACATATGCTTGTGCGGAGGGAGGTCGAGCTCGTCTACACGTGAGAGCCCCTTCGCCTGCTTCCAGTTTCGTTGAAGTTTAAACCGTTAAAATACAAACCGCCGGAGAGAAAACGTACAAGTGTGTATGTGTTTTTTTTTTTCTTTCTTTTTGCGTATTTGCGCATTTCCAGGGCCAAACAGCAGAATTTGGAAGAGAGACAAGCGGATGTAGAATATGAGCTCCGGTGTCTCCTCAATAAGCCCGGTAAGCTGGTGGCACATGATTAACTCATGCCTGCTGTGGTGGTGTTGGCCACGCCCTCTTTTGTGATGCAAGCGAGGGGGTGTGTCTGTGACCACGCCCCCCCTTACCTTGACAGAGAAAGAGTGGAGCGAGGAGGACCGGAACAGAGAGAAGGAGCTCATGGCTGAGCTGGTCACCATCATCGAGGACAGAAACCAGATCATCAACAGCATGGATCAGGACCGGCAGAGGTGATCACTCAGCCGGGCCATTCCCCTGCTAAACATGTTGACACTATATCAGATCTGGATTCAGTTTAAAGATACTGGATTACACTCATTGTAGACAAATGCTGTGTAGCAGAATCGGCACCTTGTCTAGTGTTCATCCTGCACAAGGCTCCAGATTGCCGTGACCCAACCTGATGAAGCGGTTTTTCTGGCTACATTTTTAGTGTATTTCCCATATCACTGCTTGTTCCGGCATGACTTGTCACCTTGCTTTTGATGCCGGCTGTATCGTGCTTTGATTGCCTTGTTATTTAGCTAATTGATCCGAACTTGACTATTTCAGGGAGGAGGAAGAAGACAAGATATTAGAAGCAGTGATTAAGAAAAAAGGTAAACCTGAAAAGCCTTCCTGTCCTCTCTGCTGTAGGAAAAAATCAATATGCTCTTATAAAATGTACAGCTGCTACCAAAGCAGACTTCAGGAAATCCGAGGTGCCTCTTCAGCGATGTGTTGTACTTCGGCTCTGTGCTCTCGCTCGTTTAACATGATCTGTATTCCCCCCCACGCACACGCACGCCCCGACAGAGTTCCACAAGGAGCTCGATGTCGACCCGAGGAAGAAGGGTGCCAAGTTCAAGCCCAGTAAGGTTCTGAAGATGCTGAGTCCCAAGAGTGAGGGGGGCAAGAACAGAAACGTCCGGAAAGACAAGAGCTGAGGCGGCAGAGCCCGAGGGAGGGGCCAGTTCTCAGAGGGAGGGGCCAGTTCTGGGGGGCGTGGCCAGGGAGGCGAGGATATGCCGTGGGTTAAATCAGGAGAGAAGGTGACCTCCTGTATACGGCAATCAAAGGCTCCCCCCCCCTCCGCAGCCCTGATCACACCCCCTCACAAATGCTCGCCTCACAAACGCTGACATGTAAATATTTTAAACTGCCTTTTTGAACTGTGCCACAGAAGTAACACCTGCTAAAATTAAGACAACAAAAGAGTGTCTTCCTGTAGGATTTTATTTATATTGTGTCTTAAGTGCTGTTGTACCTTTAAGTTATACGTCACAGGCTCTTGAACCCATCATATTTTTACACTAGGAACAGAATTAGGTCAAACATCTGACATTTAACCATGAGCACTGCGGTAAGTCGTGGATATTTCTATGTAGTATCATATATATTTCACTGTGCATAATGCTACTGTACACAAGGACATGGATCTGGTGTCCCAGTAAGGGGGTTTTTCCTTATCTTAATGGCAAATTCCTGCTTGCTAAGGTTTCTCTGCAAATTCCGGAAACAGGTCTGGTACGATACTTGGCGCATGCTGGAATGGTGCCTGCAATTCATTGTTGGACTGAGTGATGGTTACGTGCCTGACTGTATGTAACTAGAAATAAATTTCATTGGGGGGTGTTCGGCTACTGTACTGGTAGATTTTGCAGACTGGAAGAGGGGGTTCCCTCTGTCACCTTTGCTAGCTGGGGGGGCGGCGAGGTCGTAGATTAGGGGCATGAAGCAAATTTTGGGGAGAGGGGTTCAACCTTGTAATCTCACTACCTGGCTACGTGCCTGATCAATAACAAAAAAAGTTTGCTATTTTACTTCGTGGTTACGTGCCTGCAAGCAGTATTGTACTTGTGAGTTGTGTGTGTCCATCGGCACGGAAGGAATTTTGGGTTATTAAGAAAAGGAAAGTTCTACATAGAATAGAGCAGGCTGAAACTTACCTCATGGCTTTTGTAAACATTTGTAAAAAGCAAGGGGGTACTGAGTGGCTCAACGGGCTA